>NC_092402.1:68589081-68906894 GCF_030028105.1 Mobula birostris
CTCGATATTTATGCTTATTTATTATTTCTTTCTGTATTTACACAGTTTGTCATCTTTAGTGCACTGGTTGAATGCCCAAGTTGGTGGGTCCTTCATTGATTCTGTTATGGTTATTATTCTATGAATTTAATGAATATGCCTGCAAGAAAATGAATCTCAGGGTTGTATATGGTGACATATATGTACTTTGATAATAAATTCACTTTGAACTTTAAATCCATCCTTAAGGAGATTGTGCAGAAGTGAATTGATTTACCAAACCTCATCAAATGCAATATCTTCCTTAAAGCTCCAAATGAACAGCATTACATCTGACTCACTGTGGCTGACTGCACAATTAGTTCATGAAATACTGAAAAAGAGCATCTTACAGGATGCAACTGACTAATTCAACTGACTTTTTGCTTCCAAAATGCAAATCTTCAGATTTTAATTAGCATTTTAACATGAATTTTCAACCCAAAGTAAAAAAAAAATTCCACAGCTGTTTTAATTCATTACTGTAAACACTCAGCGCATTGGCATCTTTGGATAGATACTATGAAAAGGTTTTTGATCTAAAATATTTAATTGTTTCTATCTTCACAAATGCTCTCCGACTTTCTGGGCATTTCCAGCATCTTGCATTTTGATTTCACTATTGGTTGATTCTTCTTAGAAAATTTGAAGCACGGTGAACAGTATTCAATCCATTTTGAAAAGTTCTCCTCACAAAAGACACCAAGAGCTGTTCTCACAATGTTTGCTAAACAAATACTAAAAGATTCTATTGTCGTACCTGAGTAGAAGAAAGAGAGTTCTCAGTGGGCTGTCCAAAACTTCTCTCCGAATACAAAACCAATTTCAAAGCACTTAAGCATAAACTTCTTCGATGCTGAAGGTACAAATGTCTACAGATGTTGCTACTATAGCCAAATGACTTTTTTTTAAAGACTATGCAGCAGAGATCAGAGCAACACACAAAATGCTGGAGTCAGCAGGCCAGGCAGCACCTATGAAAAAAAAGTACAGGTCGACATTTTGGGCCAAAACCCTTCGGCAGGACCCTTGTTTATACAGCAGAGATCAGTAGTTTTGTCTTGCAGAAATCTAGTCTTCTGGTACCTTACCCAGTCACCAAATAAGGACCCAAAATAAACATGCGTCCGGATATGCACAAAGAAGCAACCAGTAAGGCTGAAATCACTTCCAACCTTCATATCTTAATTTATCAGTTCATTTTCATGAATGTACAGTTGCAAGTTTGTGAACCCTTGCAATTACCTAGTTTTCTGCATTAATTACTCAAAATGTGGTCTGATCTTAATCTAAGTCACAATGATCGACAAACATAATCTGCCTAAAATAATAACACGAATAATAACTTCTTCACACAGAGAGTGGTGAATCTGTGGAATTCTCTGCCACAGGAAACAGTTGAGGCCAGTTCATTGGCTATATTTAAGAGGGAGTTAGATATGGCCCTTGTGGCTAAAGGGATCAGGGGGTATGGAGGGAAGGCTGGTACAGGGTTCTGAGTTGGATGATCAGCCATGATCATACTGAATGGCGGTGCAGGCTCGAAGGGCCGAATAGCCTACTCCTGCACCTATTTTCTATGTTTCTAATTGTTCTTCTTCTCGTCAATACTAAGTACATCATTGAAACAATTACAGTCTATGTTTAAAAAGGTATGTGACCCTCTGGGGTAATGGCTTCCACAAAAGCTATTTGGAGTTGGGTGTTTCAATCAATAAGATGAGATTGGAGGTGTGGGTTGTAGAGGTGCCCTGCCCTATATAAAAAAAGACAAAGTCAGGTTACTGACAGAGCCTGCACTTCTCAAGAATTATGTTTATGTGCTCCATGCCTCAATCAAAACAACTTTCAGAGGACCTTAGGAGAATTGTCAAGATGCATGAAGCTGGAAAAGGCTACAAAAACCATTTCTAAAGACCTGAGTGTTCATCAGTCCACAATAAAAGAAATTGTCTATAAATGGAGGAAATTCAGTACTGTTGCTACTCTCCCTCGGAGTGGGCATCCTGCAAAGATCACACCAAGAGCACAACATGCAATGCTGAAGGAGGTGAAAATGAACCCGGGGTAACAGCAAAAGGCCTGCAGAAATCTCTAGAACTTGTTTATATGTCCACTATAAGAAAAACAATGAAGAATGGTGCTTGTGGAAGGACACCACAGCGGAAATCACCCATCTAAAAAAAAACAATGCTGCATATCTTAAGTTTGCAAAAGACCACATGGATGTTCTACAACACTTCTAGGACAATGTTCTGTGGACAGATGAGACAAAAATTGAAATGTTTGGCAGAAATGTATGTTGCTATGTTTGGAGGAGATAAGGCACTGCATGCCAAGACCAAAACCTCAACCTAACTGTGAGGTCTAGGAAGGCAGATCATGGTTTGGGGCTGCTTTGCAGCCTCAGGGCCTGGACAGCTTGCAATCGTTGATGGAACAACGAATTCAAAACTGCATCAAGACATTTTACAGGAGAATGTTAGGGCAGCAGTCTATCACATGAAGTTTAATAGAAGTTAGATAATGAAACAAGACAATGATCTGAAACACAAGAGTAAATCAACAACAGAATGGTTTAAAAAGAAACTTTGTGTTTTGGAATGGCCAAGTCAGAGTCCAGACCTTAACCCAATTGAGATGCTGTGACATGACCTGAAGAGGGCTGTTCATGCAAGGTATCCCAGAAATATCAACGAACTGAAACAGTTTTATTTGGAGGAATGGTCTAAATTTCCTTCTTGTTATTGAGCAAATGTGATCAGCAGCTACAGGAAACGTTTGGTGGAGGTTATTGCCGTTAAAGGAGTTTCTACCGGTTATTAAATACAAGGGTTCACATACTTTTTCCAGCCTGGACTGTGAATGATTAAACAATGTATAAAGACATGAAGCATACAATTATTCATGTTATAGCTTAAGCAGATTGTGTTTGTCTATCATTGTGACTTAGATTAAGATCAGACCACATTTTATGAGTAATTAATGCAGAAAACTAGGTAATTGCAAAGGGTTCACAAACTTTTTCCTGCAACTGCAAGTCAGTTCGCTACCTGCATTTCTATGCTTAACATATCTTAGAAGAAAGAGCAATCTGATAATGCCCATTAGACACAGGACTATTTCCATATCTGAAGTTCTTTCTGGTATTCAAATACAGCATTACACAAAACCCTGCATCACATTTAAATCAAGCAAATTATCAGAAAGCAGATTTAAAAAAAATATTGTACAGAAAGGAGTCTTTAATAACAAAGTATACATATGCTGTGTACTTTAGATGTATGCTCATAGAACCAGACACAATTTATTAAGGAATAGCCACACCTTGGTTTATGCTTCTTTAAATCCCTGAAGTGGTCAATCAAGGGAAAGCAGAGAAAATATAACCACTCACATGCACTGAGAAGATTTCTGTCCTGAACTGGGAGTCACTGCTCTGGGGTTCCAGACAAGACACTGGAGTTGTTTGCTGACTTTAATACTAGTCAATGAAAAATAGTTTTGCAGGAACTGCTTTAACTGAAATAAATTCAGTAAACATTAACAAAATCTATATGCTACCCACCTGAAAAGGCCATATTCAATTAACCAAATTACTTAGGTATAAGTACCATTGATTACATTCATGTGGAAAAAAATCAAATTCAGATAACTTCCCTGGTGCCCCTGTGCATTTTTTTAGTAAGAGGATTCTTTATTGGATACGTCAATTCTATGAAAGACATTCATATTGATACCATAACAAAAACAGATACACTGAGCATAGGATCTGCAAATATGTTTTCCCACAGTCAATATTAACTTTATTACCTCTGGAGATAATTTCCTGGTCTGTTTAAAAAAAATACAAAGTAAATCATCAGAACTTCTAACTATTCCTGACTGACCACCTTTTCATGATCTTAAAGTCAGAAGCTATCAACTTCCACAAAGTATTTACACGAGACACTGAAGTAGCTTTTCCTTCTGAAATAACCATGTGAATATACCCTTCAGCATTTTATAAGATACAAGAATAGAAGCTGAAACTACTTGGATGTTCTCTTGCATTAACCACACATTGTAAATAAAAATTATCCCCAAGAGAACCTGCCATGCATTTGATATTGAACATGCACACACACACAAACACACAAAACTCGCATTTCAGACTCCCATGTGTTCCTTTGAATAAATTTAATCTATTGAAATTATAAAACACAACAGTGTCGATGAGGTTTTTTAAAAAAAAACCCAAGAAGGCTACTGATCGGTTGAAGTGCAGCAAGACATTACAGGTTTAAAAAAAAACTCAGTGAGGGATGGTAAATGAAAAAAAAACACACCCATGTGCAGAGACTGTAGAGTTTAAAAAAAAATCAGAAAATGGAAGAATTCACAGGTTCATAAAGAGTACCAGGTGATAATAATCATAAGAAAGCAGCAATAGCTGGCTACATTGGAAAGACTGAACCATTTGATTATACAACAGATAACTGGATTTTATATACTGAATGAATTGTACAGTATTTTGAAGCAAATGAAATAGCCAACGAGAAACAAGTACCAATTTTGCTGAGTGCATTGGGTTTAAAGGTATATAGCTGCTTTGAAGTTTAACTTCTACAACTAAAACAGCAGAAATGTGCTTTGTTGATATTGTGAAAGTAATGCAGGAACATTTAGAACCAAAGTCATTACAGATTGCAGAACACTTTAGGGTTCATAAACAGAATCAAAAAGAAGGGAGACCAATTCAGCACATTTGGCTAAATTGAAATGATTGAGCACCAGCAGTTCAGTAATGGGCTTAATGATGCACTGAAAGATGGTTTCGTTTGTGGGACCTTCCAAAAAAGCATTCAAAAAAATGGCTCCAACTAAAGCACAACTTACATCTAAAAGAGCAGTTGAAATCACTGTTTCAGTGGAATCTGCAGAGGTGCAACGGAGTTGCAGTCAGGAATGAAAGTGAGCGTGAACAAAATTGCAGCACCCAGATGGAGGCCTGCCTGGCCAAACAAATTGTGTCACTGTTGTGGCAGGTGCTCACATACACCAGACCAATGCAGGTATAAAGGTGAAACTTACAGAAAATGCAACAAAGTAGGACACAAAGAACATGTCCAGCGGACAAAAATAAATGGACCGCACAGGGAAGAGCAGAAGCTAAAGTCAAGTTGCAGTTTCAAAAGGAACACTAATCTGCATGCTGCTGATGGAAAATCTGATAATGATGAGTGACAGGACTGGCTAGCTTTGAGACTGACAATGTGAAAGCTAACCATCGACAAGCAATATGGGTTACACCAGAAGTGAATGGCAAATTAATTAAAATGGAATTGAACACTGGGTTGGCTGTTTCAGTCATTCCATAAAATGAGACTGAATGGCATTTCAAAGATACTGAAGCCTGCAGATATCCAACTAAGAACTTGTCCTGGAGAAAAGCCATCTCCCATGGGAATGACATTTGTGACAGTGAAATACAACAACCAACAAGCCACATTGAATTGAGCTTGTATGTGGTAAAAACAGAATTAACAGCCTTGTGGGACCATTATTGGCTGAGTCAACTACAACTTGCTCTGCAATTTGCATGCCACATCCCCTGCAATGAAGTCACTTGAAAGCAAATTAAGGTATTGGATGATGTCACAACTGTCTCCATATCAAACTCCATGAACCATTCCCCAACAGAGGGCAAACAGGTGTTGGTGTCAACCTCTTTGTCTCTGGTTGGAAATCATATTGGACCAAGGAAGTACCATGCGGCTTAGAGGAACCGGGAAAGTGATAAAAGCAGTGGTCTGACAACAACTGTTTTTGTAGGCAACATATCTGAGAAAGCTTCTGATATGCTAACCAGGCAGTTACTTGTGAAATGTGGCTTGGTTTTAAGTTGGAAGAGAGCTCAGGGAGCTTCAGGAAAGTTGCAAGTATTCGGCTTTTGTGAGTATAAAGAAACAGAATCTCCTCTGCGTGTATTAAAGTTACTGCATGAACTTCAAGTGGGAGATAAAAGGCTGCTGGTAAAAGTAGATGCAAAGACCAAAGCCCAGCTAGATGAATGGAAGGCCAAACAGAAAGGAGTCAGTGGAGATAAGAAAACATGGAGGATTTGTCAGATGATGTTGTAGATGAGGAAACCAAAAGGAGAGATCAGACTGTAAAGGATGCAATAGAAAGATTAATGAGAGATACTCTAGTGAACTAAATGCACCTTCCCAAGATCAAGATGCACAGACTAGAAGAAAAAAAAATGTCCAGAGCTGTCAGAACCACTTCCTGCAATCCCAGAGTCAACTCCTACAACCACCACAGAGGAGGCCCCAGAACCTGAGATCGTTTCACAGCCACTAGTCTCACCTGCCAAGCAGAGTGACCACTCTTGTCAGGAAAGACATTATCCCACAAGAGCAAGAAATCCTCCACAGCGATTAAATCTTTAGGCCTGTATGGGACAATTTAAAATTTACTATGCCGTGGATGTTGTCAAGTATTGTATATTGAGCATACTGTAGTAATGCATTTTTATATACAGCTAAGGGAGGAATGTTGTGCATTTGATACTTCAGAAATATGAGTAATATTGTTAAACATAAGAGTACCTTCACTAGAAGTTGAACGATGAGATTCCATTACTATAAATTGTTTTTAGATTTTGTAGTAAAATGATTTTGTTTAACTTTACATGCAGAAAGTCCAAATATCCGACAAAATGTGGAAAATACTTGAGGCAGGGAGAAGAAATCAGATTTGGCAAGGCTGCAGATAGCATTTAGCCAAAGAGCATTCAACATCCATAATTAAAACTGAAAAATCAGAAGAATTATTTTCTTTGACCAACAATTCTCTCCAGTAGGTTTCTTTGCTCCTATGCTATCTGATGCTCATTTTTTTTTGTGTGGAGTGAGGGGTTGAGCCCAAAGTATTGGTGTTGCAAAATAATAATTTTTCTCCATTACATTTGGTTGGACACCAATTTAACTGAAATGATAACTAACTTTAAGGCTATTCCTTTTGTCATACTGCACATCAACTCCAACATGTGTAAAACTGCAGATACGAATCTTTCAATTGGTTGCCTTATATCCAAAGGACCTCTTTCATTTGAAAACTCATCACTGACACAAAAGGACACTCTGCTTTTAGCAAGTAATATAAGTTGATATGTGTTACAGTGGCATGCAAAAGTTTGGGCACCCCTGGTCAAAATTTCTGTTACTGTGAATAGCTGAGCGAGTAAAAGATGAACTGATTTCCAAAAGGCATGAAGTTAAAGATAACACATTTCTTTAATATTTTAAGAAAATTTATTTCCATCTTTTACAGTTTCAAAATAACAAAAAAGGAAAAGATTCCGAAGCAAAAGTTTGGGCACCCTGCATGGCAGTACTTAGTAACACCCCCTTTGGCAAGTATCACAGCTTGTAAACGCTTTCTGTAGCCAGCTAAATCTTTGGCCACACATTTTAATTCCACATCCCATTCTGATGTCTATCCACGGCCTCCTCTACTGTAAAGATGAAGCCACACTCAGGTTGGAGGAACAACACCTTATATTCTGTCTGGGTAGCCTCCAACCTGATGACATGAACATTGACTTCTCAAACTTCTGCTAATGCCCCACCTTCCCCTCGTACCCCATCCGTTATTTATTTATATACACACATTCTTTTTTTCTCTCTCCTTTTTCTCCCTCTGTCCCTCTCACTATACCCCTTGCCTGCCCTCTGGGATCCCCTCCATTTTCTTTCTCCCTAGGCCTCCTGTCCCATGATCCTCTCATATCCCCTTTGCTAATCAACTGTCCAGCTCTTGGCTCCATCCCTCCCCCTCCTGTCTTCTATCATTTTGGATCTCCCCCTCCCACTTTCAAATCTCTTACTAGCTCTTCCTTCAGTTAGTCCTGACGAAGGGTCTCGGCCCGAAACATCGACTGTACCTCTTCCTAGAGATGCTGCCTGGCCTGCTGTGTTCACCAGCAATTTTTGCGTGTGTTGCTTGAAATTCCAGCATCTGCAGATTTCCTCGTGCTTGCGTTTTTAAGTCTTTCAATTCTTGTTTGGGGGAATTTTCGCCGATTCTTCCTTGCAAAAGGCTTCTAGTTCTGTGAGATTCTTGGGCTGTCTTGCATGCACTGCTCTTTTGAGGTCTATCCACAGATTCTCAATGATGTTTAGGTCAGGGGACTGTGAGGGCCATGGCAAAACCTTCAGCTTGCACCTCTTGAGGTAGTCCATTGTGGATTTTGAGGTGTGTTTAGGATCATTATCCTGTTGTAGAAGCCATCCTCTTTTCATCTTCAGCTTTTTTTACAGACAGTGTGATCTTTGCTTCCAGAATTTCCTGGTATTTAATTGAATTCATTCTTCCCTCTACCAGCAAATGTTCCCCATGCCACTGCCTGCAACACAAGCCCAAAGCATGATCGATCCACCCCCCATGCTTAACAGTTGGAGAGGGGTTCTTTTCATGAAATTCTGTACTCTCTTTTCTCCCAACATACCTTTGCTCATTGTGGCCAACAAGTTCTATTTTAACTTCATCAGTCCACAGGACTTGTTTCCAAAATGCATCAGGCTTGGTTAAATGTTCCTTTGAAACTTTTGAATAGAACTTTTTGGCCGCAATGAGCAAAGGTATGTTTGGAGAAAAAAGGGTGCAGAATTTCATGAAAAGAACCCCTCTCCAACTGTTAAGCACGGGGGTGGATCGATCATACTTTGGGCTTGTGTTGCAGCCAGTGGCACGGGGAACATTTACTGGTAGAGGGAAGAACAATTGAATACCAACAAATTCTGGAAGCAAACATCACACCATCTGTAAAAAAAAAAAGCCGAAGATGAAAAGAGGACGGCTTCTACAACCGGATAATGAACCTAAACACACCTCAAAATCCACAATGGACTACCTCAAGAGGCGCAAGCTGAAGGTTTTGCCATGGCCCTCACAGTCCCCTGTCCTAAACATCATCGAGATTCTGTGGATAGACCTCAAAAGAGCAGTGCATGCAAGACAGCCCAAGAATCTCACAGAACGTGAAGCCTTTTGCAAGGAAGAATGGGTGAAAATCCCCCAAACAAGAATTGAAAGACTCTTAGCAGGCTACAGAAAGCATTTACAAGCTGTAATACTTGCCAAAGGGGGTGTTACTAAGTACTGACCATGCAGGGTGCCCAAACTTTTTCTTCGGACCCTTTTCCTTTTTTGTTATTTTGAACTGTAAAAGATGGAAATAAATTTTCTTGCTTAAAATATTAAAGAAATGTGTCATCTTTAACTTTATGCCTTTTGGAAATCAGTTCATCTTTTACTCACTTAGCTATTCACAGTAAAAGAAATTTTGACCAGGGGTTCCCAAACTTTTGCATGCCATTGTATGTGATTATTCCTTTTCATTCAGGAAATAGTTATTGCCACCTAGCTTCAGAAAAACAATGTGAACACCTTTATTTTTTTAACCTTTTGTATTAACCCAAGACAAGTTTTATTGCAAAAAAAATCAAAGAACGGTCCTTTGAATCTTAAGAATAATAAAAATAGAATTACTAAATAATGGAAAACCAATTTTGCCTTTTGATGGTAAAACATACAAGCTTTTCTGTAGTTTTTCATGAATTACATTTTCTGATGAGAATAATTTTTGCTGAGCAGACCAACAATACTTACAGACTAGCTGATTGGTACTACATACTTCATAATAAGACTGAACATAGAAAACCTACAGCACAATACAGGCCCTTCAGCCCACAAAGCTGTGCCAAACACATCCCTACCTTAGAACTACCTAGGCTTTACCCATAACCCTCTTTTTTTCTAAGCTCCATGTACCCATCCAGGAGTCTCTTAAAAGACCCTATCGTTTCCGCCTCCACCACCATTGCCGGCAGCCCATTCCACACACTCATCACTCTGCGTAAAAAACTTACCCCGACATCTCCTCTGTACCTACTTCCAAGCACCTTAAAACTGTGCCCTCTTGCGTCAGCCATTTCAGCCCTGGGAAAAAGCCTCTGACTATCCACACGATCAATGCCTCTCATTATCTTGTACACCTCTATCAAGTCACCTCTCATCCTCCATTGCTCCAAGGAGAAAAGGCAGAGTTCACTCAACCTATTCTCATAAGGCATGCTCCCCAACAAAAAAGGATCATGGCAGGATGCAGATAGGCTTCACTTTGTAGGAGAAAACAGATCTAGGAGCCACTGTTGGCAAAAAAGGAGTCACCTATTTAAGGTAGCTGAGGTGACGTTTTTGCTCTCAGAGCAAACCTTTAGAACACTCTTCCTCAAAGGATGGTGGAATCAGAGTCATTGAATATTTTAAGACAGAGATAGATAGATTTTTGATAAGATAGGGAGGTGAAAGGTTACCAGGGGAAGGGGAACATGTGGAAATAAGGCTTCAATGAAATCAGCAATGATTACACTGAATGACAGAGCAGGCTTGGGGGACCTACTTCTGTCTTAGTTTATTTGTATGCAACATTTACCCTCTTTATCAAAGCAGGTATACACCTTCAAAGGGCACAATGCCATTAGCAACATTATTAGTTGGGGAACACAAATATTAGGTTAATTAATCTATAGAAGAACTGGATTAATCTACATAAGAACTGAATTAATCAAGATCTCTAAGCCAGTTCTTTTTGCTCTGCCCATCAATAATATTTTTCTAAATTGAAAGGGTGGGATGTATTTCCCCAGGTGGATCTTGTAAAAATAACAAACATCCAAAAAAAGTTCAATGGCACCTGCCAGCTCCTGATAGAACATTTTGAACACAGGAGATAAAATGTAAAAAAGTAGTATTTTAATGTTCATTTATTTTCATATAATTACTAAAAGAATTGTCCCAAAAGTAACAAGGGACACTTGGACTCACACACAATTTAAATGGGAACATATCAATGAATTCTTTCAAAATGTGCAGGATGTTTGAAGACAGCAATAACCAGATATGATTGAGTAATAGCCAATAAATTAATTCAATATATTAATTTGATGTCGTTTCTTAGATGATAACGTAGATACCTTCACAGGCTAATTTAATTACGTTGATATTCAAATACAATTTGTGCTTGCAGTCCAAATTAAATTGATTCTTAAAAAAAAATCAACTTTACAGACTTTTCCACGTAAATTAGTGCAGTACTTATCAACTTCTATGGCTTGCTTAACCCCTGACTGTCCTCCCCCCTCTAACTTTCCTCTGGAGGAAGTGCATTCCAGTATAATTGTTTTTAGAAATTGTAATGCCACATCCACATTCCCCTCTCAAAGCCATCAATACTTCAGAGAAAATGAAAAATAAACACTTTTATTCCCAGTTTACTAATTATCAGTGCACCTGCCAAACATAGTCAAGAATTTAAGATCAAATACTTTTCATTCATCAGATTTCTCTTCCACAATTGCAGATAATGAAGAATTCTACATTTAGGCTTTGCTGATGATGGTTGACAAGTGCAAACAGATTTAAATTTTCAACAAGTGTAAGAAACAATTTTAGCCAGACAACGCAGGTGAAAATTACCAACTGAGTGCAGTTTCAAGACAGAGTCCTCTAAAGGACATTATTATCGTTGTTGCTAGAAATTGTTTCACAACTATGGGAGTGAATGTTTAATTAACATTTGTTAACTCTAACTACTTAATTTGAATACAATATACATTTCATAGTTCAACTATCTAAATAATTTTGTTGAAGTACATGAAATTACTTAAAATAAATAATATTTAGTCAAGCAGCTGAAGTTACCAAATTACTTTCTGCGCAGGTGTTCATTTTAATATAAACACATAAGATGGCCGGAACCAGCTGAAAATAAGTTGTAACCACACAAAGCTAACAGATTTTATTTTTTCCACCGAGAATCAGTCATGTTTAACTGAGATCAATTTTTAAAACAGCAATTCTCCACCTCCTTGATCTTTTGCTACACATTTGCAGCAAGTAATTCTCCACATTTCTTTTTGTTTCTAACTGCAATAAGTGGCAGTGAACAATGTCTAGAATAATCTCTGCGCAAAGCAACTCCAAGAAAGGTAATTGGAACGTGGTTGGGGATGGATGAAGATGACAAGAAAATCATTTATTTGGAACTAAATGTCCAATCACTTTCAATGGTAAGCAAGTGGTGTCCTTCTTTTGGGAGTAACTCAGTTTGTCATTATCTAGTTAAGCGTCCGCCACCTTTTCATTACTTTTACAACTACCATAGAATCTGCATGTCTTTATATTTCGTCTAACCCAGAATTAATTGCCATTAATTATACCAAGTTATTTTAAAGAGATCAGATATTAGGTTATCCAGGTTGAGTACCTCTTATTCGAAATGCTTGGGGCCAGAAGTGTTTCCGATTTTGGAACATATATTAAAACAGCTTAGGATCACCATCATTTGTGACTCAATGTATGTGCTACTAGTAATCTGTCTTTGTGTAATGCTCTGGTTAAGCTTTCTACTGCTATGCTGTGAGGTCATTTACATTAGCAGTTTTCTGTAAAAGCAGTGTGCCATGCTGGAAAGTGTCTTTTTGTTTCAGCTAAGATAAGGACACGGTGTCCAACTTAAGAATGTGAGTCAGCCAAATATAATTGTGGGGAAGAGTTTTCTGAAGGACAGTAGTCTGGTTCAGGGCTTTTGGCAGGAGCTGTGGTGGACTGGGATAGGAGGGAAGATGCTGCAGAATGCCATTGGAAGGAGAGTCCTCGTTGCACAAAGTGCTTTGTGCAGATGGATGGCTCCAAGGAGGAAGGGCCAATACACCCGAGAGAGCACCAGTTTGTTTGATTTGGATTTTGAGGGAAGATCAGAATATGGTATGTGCTTACACACAGACCGTGGCTCCAGCATGTAAGTAAAAGACAACTCCAGTATGTGCTCCAACAGTCTTGTGCACATTGGACTGGCTTAACTGTAATGGGCGCTTTTATTTTCTTTTACTTTTCTCTTTCCTATTAACTGTTCGATAATGCTGAAATTTGTAAATAAACTTTATTTATAATTTTATGTGGTGTTTGATCTATTATTTCTGGCCAACCCACAATTCTGTATGGGCAACATTTACACAGCATTTGCTCAAATTGAGGTTTCTTTAATTGGAACATCATGATGTTCCTGTTTTGTTGAACCTCAAAAATATAGACCCTAGATGTACAGTTGCAGTCAGAAGTTTACATACACATTAGCCAAATACATTTAAACTCAGTTTTTCCACAATTCCTGACATTTAATCTTAGAAAACATTCCCTGTCTTAGGTCAGTTAGGATCACTACTTTAAGAATGTGAAATGCCAGAATAATAGTAGAGAGAATGATTTATTTCAGCTTTTATTTCTTTCGTCACATTCCCAGTGGTTCAGAAGTTTACATACACTTTGTTAGTATTTGGTAGCGTTGCCTTTAAATTGTTTAACTTGGGTCAAATGTTTTGGGTAGCTTTCCACAAGCTTCTCGCAGTAAGTTGCTGGAATTTTGTTCCATTCCTCCAGACAGAACTGGTGTAACTGAGTCAGGTTTGCTCACACAAGCTTTTTCAGTTCTGTCCACAAATTTTCTATCAGATTGAGTCAGGGCTTTGTGATGGCCACTCCAATACCTTGACTTTGTCGTCCTTAAGCAATTTTGCCACAACTTTGGAGGTATGCTTGGGGTCATTATTCATTTGGAAGACCCATGTGCGACCAAACTTTAACTTCCTGGCTGATGTCTTGAGATGTTGCTTCAATATATCCACATAATTTTCCTTCCTCATGATGCCATCTATTTTGTGAAGTGCACCAGTCCCTCCGGCAGCAAAGCACCCTCACAACATGATGCTGCCACTCTCCTGCTGTACGGTTAGGATGGTGTTCTCCGGCTTGCAAGCCTCACCCTTTTTCCTCCAAACATAACGATGGTCATTATGGCCAAACAGTTCAATTTTTGTTTCCAGAGGACCAGAGGACATTTCTCCAAAAAGTAAGATCTTTGTCCCCATGTGCACTTGTAAACTGTAGTCTGACTTATTTTTAAAATGGCGTTTTGGAGCAGTGACTTCTTCCTTGCTGAACAGCCTTTCAGGTTATGTCGATATAGGACTCATTTTACTGCGGATATAGATACTTGTCTACCTGTTTCCTCCAGCATCTTCACAAGGTCCTTGCAACACTCAACACGCTGGAGGAACTCAGCAGGTCAGGCAGCAACCGCGGAAACGATCTGTCAACGTTTCGGGCTGGAACCCTTCGTCAGGACTGAAGAGGGAGGAGGCACAGGCCCTATAAAGAAGGTGGAGAGGGGGAGGGTGGAAGGAGAAGGCTGGTAGGTGCCAGGTGAAAAACCAGTAAGGGGAAAGATAAAGGGGTGGGAGAAGGAAAGCAGGGAGGGGATAGGCAGGGAAGGTGAAGAAGGAATAGGGGAAAACACAATGGGTAGTAGAAGGAGGCAGAACCATGAGGGAGGTGATAGGCAGCTGGGGGAGGAGGGGCAGAGTGAAACTGGGATAAGGGAAAGGGGGGGGGGAATTACTGGAAGTTGGAGAATTCTACGTTCATACCAAGGGGCTGGAGACTACCCAGACGGTATATGAGGTGTTGCTCCTCCAATCCCTCCCTTCCCCCATCCCTATTGTTTGTACAGATGAACGTGGTACCTTCAGGCACTTGGAAATTGCTCCCAAGGATGAACCAGACCTGACATCATTTTCTGACCTCAATCTGATAGAAGATCTGTGGGCAGAACTGAAAAAGCATGTGCAAGCAAGGAGGCCTACAAACCTGACTCAGTTACACCAGTTCTGTCTGGAGGAATGGAACAAAATTCCAGCAACTTACTGTGAGAAGCTTGTGGAAGGCTACCCAAAACGTTTGACCCAAGTTAAACAATTTAAAGACAATGCTACCAAATACTAACAAAGTGTATGTAAACTTCTGACCCACTGGGAAAGTGATGAAAGAAATAAAAGCTGAAATAAATCACTCTCTCTACTATTATTCTGACGTTTGACATTCTTAAAATAAAGCAGTGATCCTAACTGACCTAAGACAGGGAATGTTTCCTAGGATTAAATGTCAGGAATTGTGAAAAACTGAGTTTAAATGTATTTGGCTAAGGTGTATGTAAACTTCTGACTTCAACTGTATATTGTTTTGAAAGGTGGCCTTCTCACTGCTGAGTCACATGGCTGCTAGCAGAACTAGCTGGCGAGCCAAGTTTGTATATGAGTCTAGTGAGAGGGTTACATTTGTCTTACACTTGTTCATGTACTGATACAGCCATTCAGCTTGCCTGCCAGATTTTCATCAGGGACGACCTTGGCAAACTCAATGAATTTCTGTTGCTTTGTGATCAGCAGATACTTTCTCACCACAAATTTAAAAAAATTTAATGTCATGCCCTTTCTTAAATTTCTGCATCCTGCCTGCTGAATATTCATAATTACCTTTAATTTTCAAAGCTCATTGTGATATATCTTTGTTTCATGATCAGCATACCATTAAAGTAGTATATGTTCACTCCAATACTGATGAATTCACTCTTTCAATACGTCGAGATCTTCATTTTCACTTTATGCAGGTTTTTAAAAATGTTTCATAACTTCTGTTCGTTACACAAGTGAGGTCACTTCCCAGAAATGTCTCTGATGTGCAGAGACCTGCCAATCAGCTGGGAACCTTCCCAGCACCTTGTGGAATTTTCCATTTGTGATGTCACGTCAGCGCTCAAAAAAACTTTTGGATTTTTGAATTTCAGTTAAAGGGTAGTCAATCTGTAGTAGCTACGAGTAGACATTGCAAAAAGAGAAACCAACTAAGAACTAGTCTGTCTGATTCAGTTTTCAAGCAGTCTGCAGAGTATCAAAACACACCTTGCTTGACCATTCAGTTCATAAACTTGACTCAAATTTCTACCTGTATTCCAAAGTCCTGCTCACTCATTACCCATCCTTTCCATGTTCTAATATAGATTTTCGAAGTACCCTCTAATCTAAATGTTGCAGTGAAATTTCCCCCTTTATACTCACTTAAAAAAACAAATATACTAAATACCTCTCACAACATGCATACTATTTAAAAACATGAAAATGAGCCAAAGATTTCAATGGCTCATGCATGTTGTGTTGCTTAAATCCTAAGCCACTAATCTAGAAATATGGCAAAATCTTAAAAGGATCACTCCAAAGAATAATTGAATAATCAGGTCAAACACAAGGTAGCCCATTTTCTCTTTTTTTTACATTATCTGGACCAGCTTCAAGTATGTTGGATGAAATATAATAGAAGAGACTTTTGAAAGTGAATCACATCACACAACCCTACCAGAGCTGCTACCTTCAACTAACCTTATGACAAGCTTCTCCACTTCATGGCAATTCCAAGATGTGAAGTTTTAAATTAAAATAAATGCTTTAAATGTCTGGACCAAGACCAGACCAATTTTGTTAATAATTGCAGCCTACTTCTCTTTGAACAAACCAGTCTTTGTTCAAATGCAGACTTTAAGGCAATAAAATCACTGAGAGGCTTAACCGCTAATAGATTTTGCTGCATCTCTTTGAAAACAAATTGTAGAGGGTTTTAGAGGTTTAAAATATCTTAAAAGCACATGGCACTGAAGTAATTTACCAACATTACAAAAGGGCCCAAAAATACCTCCTCAGCTGTCGGACTGGTGCCAGACGATTGGAGGACTGTTAACATACTGTTGTTTAAAAAAGGAAGACATTAAATAGTTACAAGTCAATTTGTTTTAAATCAGTGGTGGCTAATTGTGAAATTTAATTACTGACAGAAAAACCTTCATTTAGAACAGAGCCAATTAATCAGGGACAGTCCTCTTGGAATAGTTAAAGGTCTGCTTGACTACCTTTATTGAATTTTGAGGAGGCAACAAAAACTTAAGGACAATGTCTTTGATCTAGTCTACAGGGACTTCAGCAAGGCTCCATATTACAGGCTGATCAAAAAAGTAAAAGCCCATGTCAGACATCCCACCTCTCCTGGAAGTTCCGGGGGTCTCCCGTATCTCAGTAGTGGCTCCCTGACGCCCGGAAATTATACACAATATCCCGGAAATAGATTTTTTTTTGAGAGGGAGGGGGAAGAGGGAGAGGGACAGCAAGCATCCTGATTGGTCTCTCTTCGTGCTAAGAGTGGTTCCCAACCACCGGGCTGTGAGGAAACAATGTGATTTGGCGATATGAAACGATATGAGTCAGCGGCACCTTTCCTCATTCCTTGTCACGCATTGTTGAATTTTAACGCATGCGAGGTCATCAGTGACCCGAGACGAGCAAAGGAATGGGTCTGTGACCCATTAGTGAATGCCTCCGGTGAATCATCCATGTCAGCGCGGGAAAAAGATCAACTCCTCGAGCTTGCAAATGACGGCGGGCTGAAAAGTATGTTTGACATAACATCTCTGCTGGCATTCTGGATCAAAGTCAAGGCTGAATATTCTGATATAGTCGCGGAAGCACTGAAAACGTTGCTTCCATTTCCAACATATCTCTGTGAAGCGGAGTTTTCTGCAATGAATGCAACGAAAACTAAATTGTGGAATAGACTGGACATAAGGAACCCCCTTCGAGTATCACTGTCTCCCATCACCCCTCGATGAGGCTGTGTTGTTGCAGGGAAACAAGCCCAGGGCTCCCACTGATTCAGTGATATTGGTGTTGCAATGATTTTATACGTTCATACGGGGAAAATATGCGCTGTGTGTTTAATATCCAAATGTTACTTAAAATGCTATGATGCGATTGACTTATCACCTATATTCCAGTTGTGATTAACACCCCTGCCCCCCCGTCGGCCAGTCCGCAAGAATATTGTCAATATTAAACCGGTCTGCGGTGCAAAAATGATTGCGGCCCCCTGCTAAGTAGACCTATCAGTTTGACAGTGTTGCTCGCTGCACTGTTTGCAACAGTGACTTTTCTATTGCCCATGGTGGGTTAAAATGTAAAAGACATGTTGAGGTGAGTTTAACAGGTGTCATTCGTTCATTAGCATAGCTAACGTTGTTTAAACTAGCTGGCTAGCTGCTAAGGAGCTACGCTATTGATGTCCTACTTGATGAGGCCAAACTCCCTGTAGACTTGCTTAAAGTTATAATAGAATAAACATGATAATATAAGTACATATTTTAATGTCACATTTTCTGCATATACCCAACTTGGTTTACAGGTCAGACAAAATCATTAAATGAAGTATTACATACACCCTTGGAGGTTGACCGTTGGGGGGGGGGAAGAGGGAGGGATATGGGGTTGCGGGGGGGGGGGCGGGGGTGCTACCTTCCTGAAATGAGTTTTTGCAGGGTGGGATGTCTGCTATGTGAAACAGAAGGTAACTAATCTTTAGATGATTCTATAAATCACTTCCAGCTACACACACTGGGGAAAAAAAACACACACACACAGCATGCTGTAACATTATCAATGAAACCTATGTTTTAGCCCTAATAAAAACAGAAAGTGCTGGAAATGCAAGTCAGTTAGCTTTTGTGCAGACATGGTGGTAATATTTAGCCTGAAAATCTTTGATGTAGGATAACAAAACAGGAGCTTAGGATGATTCCCAAAATATTTGATAAGATGCCACATAAATTAAGAGTCCATGGTATTGGAGGAAATGTATTAGAATAGTTTGAAACAGGCTGCATATAGAAAACAGTTGGAATAAATGGATTCTTTTCAGATAGGAGGATGTAACTAGTAGAGTATTCCAGGGATTGGTTCTTGGTCCCTGATACTCATTATTTACACTAATAATGTGAGGCAGCACGAGGTCAGTAAGCGGAAAATGCAGATTATCTAAAGGGACAGAGACTGCAAAGTCATTAGTTGTTCCAATGCACGAATCACAGAAAGTTAGCAGGCAGGTCCAACATAAGAGTTAAGGTAGCAAACGACATGTTGGCCAGAGTGAAAGGGTTAGAACTTAATAACTGTTACTGTTGTACAGTGTGTTGAAGACACACCTGGAAAACTGCATAGTTTTGGTCCCCTTGCCTAAAGAAGGGATATCATAGCATTGAAGGCAGACTACAGGACATTTACCTGCCTAATTTCTGGGGTGACAGGGTTGTCGTATCATGAGAGATTGTACAGTTTGGGATGTACTCCTTGGAGCTTGGAGGAATGAGCAGCCACTTTATTCTTCATACAAGATCCTAATGTTGAGATGTTCACAAGAGGTGGTAACTACAAACCAAGGGGCAGACATAAACTTCTGTACATAGAAATTTATTCTCTCAGAGGGCAGTGAATCTCTGGAAAATTTTGCCCCCAAGGTTGGTGGAGGCCAAATCATTTCCAGTCCAGTACAAACCAAGGTAGAACATACAGGGTTAATGGTAAGGCACTGAGGAGTGCAGTAGAACAGAGGGATCTGGGAATACAGATACAAAATTTCCTAAAAGTGTCGTCACGGGTAGACAGGGTCGTAAAGAGAGCTTTTGGTACATTGGCCTTTATTAACCAAAAGTATTGAGTATAAGAGCTGGAATGTTATGATAAGGTTGTATAAGGCATTGGTGAGGCCGAATCTGGAGTATTGTGTTCAGTTTTGGTCACCAAATTACAGGAAGGATATAAATAAGGTTGAAAGAATGCAGAGAAGGTTTACAAGGATGTTGCCGGGACTTGAGAAACTCAGTTACAGAGAAAGGTTGAATAGGTTAGGACTTTATTCCCTGGAACGTAGAAGAATGAGGGGAGATTTGATAGAGGTATATAAAATTATGATGGGTATAGATAGAGTGAATGCAAGCAGGCTTTTTCCACTGAGGCAAGGGGAGAAATAAACCAGAGGACATGGGTTAAGGGTGAGGGGGGAAAAGTTTAAAGGGAACATTAGGGGGAGCTTCTTCACACAGAGAGTGGTGGGAGTATGGAATGAACTGCCAGGTGAGGTGGTAAATGCGGGTTCTTTTTTAACATTTAAGAATAAATTGGATAGATACATGGATGGGAGGTGTATGGAGGGATATGGTCCGTGTGCAGGTCAGTGGGACTAGGCAGAAATGGTTCGGCACAGCCAAGAAGGGCCAAAAGGCCTGTTTCTGTGCTGTGGTTTCTATGGTTTCTAAGATGGCACTGAGCTGTGGTCTCAATTGAGGTTGTGACTCAGATTTAATTGATTTTTAGGTTTGTAGAGATAGTTTTGGGACAGAAAAGGGAGTCAAGGGGTCAGATTAGAGCTTTAGGGATGTTCTGTGTTGTCCTGTTGAACATTGTGGGCATGCTATGTTGGTACTAGAATGTGTGGCAACACTTGCAGGCTGCCCCCAGCACATCCTTAGACTGCGTTGGTTGTTAATGCAAATGACGCATTTCATTGTAGGTTGTGATGACCATGTGATAAATAAAGTGAATCTGGATCACCAGATGTAGTTTGGATGGAGGTAAATACTTGAAAGATCAAGGAACTGAGGGTAATGGGGAACTGGCAAGAGAAGTGAGGTCGGTACAGATCACCATAGACCAGCCATGATCATGTTGAATGGTATGAGGGGCCTGCTTCTATTTCCTTCTGAAGCCTTTCCCCTCCATTGTCTAATTTGACCCCAACTTAAATTAATGACAATCTTGCTTTTAAAATATGCTTGCCCAACCCCCCTCCAACTCAATGCACACCCAGCGATGACAGACTATACAATGCAAAGTTCGTCATTTCTCTATTTTCACCTATCCTCTTTCTCCATCCCCCTCAACAGAATATTTCCTTGCCATATACGTAGAGTGCAGCTTGAACTTGTTCGGCATGCAAGTTTAGCCACAATTTTATGAAATAATTGTAACATTGTAATAATTGTAAATAATTGGTTTAAAATACTTTACAGGTTTCCTCCCGCTATCCGAAGGTAGAGCGTTCCTATGAAACGGTTCGTAAGCCGGAATGTCGTAAAGCGAAGAAGCAATTACCATTTATTTATATGGGAAAAATTAGTGAGCGTTCGCAGACCCAAAAATAACCTACCAAATCATGCCAAATAACACACAAAACCTAAAATAACAGTAACATATAGTAAAAGCAGGAATGCTATGATGAATACACAGCCTATATAAAGTAGAAATACTTCTCTACAATCATTGTCGCACTGTTCACGGTAGCGAAAATCTCACGCAAGTGCTCTTGGCAGAAACACTCGGCGCAAGCACTCTTGGCAGAAACTCTCTCTCCAGTAACCTTTAAGCTATGAAGCTGCCAAATCATACCAAATAACATGTAAAAAATACACAGCCTATAAAGTAGAAATAATCTATATACAGTGTAGCAAGTGTCGGCCCAGATTAGAGGCAATCGCCTCTGATCTGGGCCGACATTTACGTGCCAGGCAGCACCTAATTAATTAGCTTGTTTATTTCTGCTTTTTTTTCTTAACGATGTGCTGGGTGCGTCCCGGCTACTGCTGCATTCTCCGCGGCAATGTATCAGTCCGCGGCCCAGGGGTTGGGGTGGTGGGACACTGGGGTGTCATCTCATCATTGTCTGTTTCCATTAGGGCAGGCAGGTCATCTTCTCCAACGTCTGCTTGCCTCGATGTTGGTCGAGGTTCATCGTCTGGTGTGGAAGGCTTAAAAAACGTCAGCATGCTTGACTGCTTAGCCTCGCGCATTTTTCTATCATACAGTTCTTTGTAAGCACTCAAACCATCCTGCAAATATGCCCTAAAGCAACGTACTCTTTCAAAATTAAAGTCGTACTTTTCTGCAATTATTGCAGCGAAAATCTCACGCAGTTGCTTCACATTCAATTCCTGGACGACTTCACTTTCGGTCCGTTTGCTACTGCATTCGGTTTCGATTGTTATCCTTTCCTCTTCCAATTGCATCAGCTCTTCATCTTTCAGTTCTTGGTCATGGGATGCCAAAACCTCTTCAAGATCATCTTGTCAACTTCCACAAGCCAAACTCACTGTCCTTACTTCGTTCACCACGATCGAAACGCTTAATTATGTCTAGTTTTATGCTAAGTGTAACACCCTTACAAGCTCTTTTAGGCTTTTCCAATACCTTAGAACTCATCTTGCTAACGGATGCTCACAGGCACGTGTTTAAGCAATGCCGACTAGAATGTCGTTCTGAATCCGGGGGAGGAGCTTGGCTGCTCGGGGCACGCGCTGCTTTTTTTGTAACAGTGAAAACACCTTCTGTTAGCGAAAACAGGTAACTAATGTAGGTCTTTCGTAACAGCGAGGTTTCGTAAAGCGAATGTTCGAAAAGTGGGGGACACCTGTATTTCCAAACCCCTTGTCAGGCTTCTCTCGAACACACAGGGCAAGGCCGGCATTAAGGCCAGGACCAACAGGCTCTGCGACAGCTTCTTTCACCAGGCCATCTGATTTATCAATACACATTGATCTGACTGTACAGTAGCCAATTGCACATACAATCTTAGTGTTTGGGCAATATCCTCCCACATTCCCCTTCCTTATTGCTTGTACATTGAAACAGAGATGCAACAAAGATTTTTATTCCCCATGTTGTCAGATGGTTGTAAGAAATAAAATTCTAATTCTAAATCTAAAAAAAGACATTTGCCACAACATATTGTCCAAGCACCAAACACACTTCATGAGCATCTGAAATTCTTCCGTGAACATTACCAAATGTTAAATTGTTTGAGGAAAGAACTGAAAGCTGATAGCATGCAAGACATCAGCAGGCTTTTGGCAAAAAGTGAATATTAAGAACACCTCTAGCAAATGAAAGGAATATTCAAGACCTTGTTTGAGGTAATTGGATCACTTTGGCTGAGTAAGCTAACAAGCATCTTGTATGCACAATAGCCCAGGATCCTCATTTTATGAAATGTAGAGCAATACATGTCACAGTTATATTTCAAGAAGTCTGTACATTGGAAAAACACATTGACATTATAGTTAGAGGCCACAACCATCTTGTATGAAAGTACACTGTTGAAAATATAGAATGGTTTCACATGCAGGACAGAAAAAGGAATGACAAATCTATCTGTGGTAAAATGAAACTATATTTCACTACACCTGCAGATGATTTACAAATAGAGTCAAAGTGCATTTCATTGCTTCTCAGAGGAGAGCAGCAAGCAAAACAAGCATCCAACTTTGCTAGGATTATTAACTACATTCGTAGCATTTGAGGACACCATATTTTCACTTGACAATTTGCAACCAAAGAAATGCCACATTCAAGTAAAATACACAATACTGGTTATTGCATGATATCCAGAAGGGAGTGACAACATTCATTTTGCAGCAAAACACTCAAATAACTAAGCCACTGTGTTTTGTTTGACCATATAGCTCCTGACTCACTAGATCACTTGAGTCCTGTGGTCTTTTGCAGACCAACTTCAAGAATTCTTTACAGTGTACATGTCATCACACCCATTAAGAATCAGTTCTCATCACTAACCAACAGCTGTGGAGAGAAGTAACCAAAGTGAATCCTTTCCTGGATGAGCTCCCTGATCAACTGAGCAGGGTAGCAAACAACACACCCTTACCAATCACTCTTTTGGTTCTTCCTACATTCTCCAAACTCAAGGAGTAGCCATGGGTCCCAGCTATGACTGTCTCTTTGTCGGAATAGTCCATGTTCCAAGACTTCCCTGGTAGTACTCTCCAATGCTTTCTGAGCAACTTTGATGACTACATTGGCGCTGCTTCATGCACCCATGCAGAGCTTGTCAATTTTATCAACTTTACTTTCAACTTCCACCCTGCCCTCAACTTCAGTTGGTCCATTTCTGACATCTCTCTCGATCTGTCTCCATCCCTGGAGACAAACTGTTTAACGACGTCTTTTATAAACCTACCGATTCCCACAGCTATCCTGACTACACCTCTTCCCACCTTGTCTCCTGTAAAAATGCCTTTCTTTTTTCTCAGTTCCTTAGTCTCTGCTGCCTCTATTCTCAGGATGAGGCTTTCCTTTCTAGGACATCAGAGATGTCCTTCTTCAAAGAATGGGATTTCCCTTCCTCCACTATTGATGCTGCCCTCACCTGAATCTCCTTTATTTCCTGGACATCCACGCTCACTCCATCTTCCCACTGCCTTAACAGTGATAGAGTCCCTCTTGTCCTCACCTGCCACCTCATGAACCTCCACATCCAACAAATCATTCTCCACAACCTCCACCATCTTCAACAGGATCCTACCACCAAACACACCCTTATCTCTCCCCAACTCTCCGCAGGGATCACTGCCTCCATGATTCCCTTGTCCATTTGTCCCTCGCCACTAATCTCCCTTCTGACACTCATCCCTGCAAACAGACGTGCTACACCTGTACATTCACCTCCTCCCAACCTCCATTCAGGGCCCCAAACTGTCCTTCCAGCTGAGGCAACTCTACACCAGTGAATCTGCTGCTGTTGTCTATTGTATCCAGTGCAATTAAAGATAGGTAAAGGTCAACAATGAAATAGTGGATGAACTGAATAAGTATTTGTCATCGGTCTTCACGGTGGAAGACACTAGCAGTATGGTGGAAGTTCCAGATGTCATGAAGTGTGTGAAGTTACCATTACTAGGAAGGTTTTTTGAGAAACCAAAAGGTCTGAAGGTAGACAAGTCACCAGGATCAGATGGTGTACACCCCAGAGTTCTGAAAGAGCTGGCTGAAGAGATTGTGGAGGCATTAGTAATGATTTTCAAGAATCACTAGATTCTGGAATGGTTCCAGAAGACTGGAAAATTGCTAATATCACTCCACTCTTCAAGAATGGAGAGAGGCAGAAGAAAAACTATAAGCCTGTTAGTCTGACCTCAGGGAGTTGGTTATCAAGGATGAGGTCTCAGAGTACTTGGAAGCACGCGATAAAATAGGCCGCAGTCAGCATAGTTTCCTCAAGGGAAAATCTTGTCTGACAAACCTGTTGGAATTTTTTGAAGAAATAGCAAGCAAGATAGACAAAGGAGAATCAGTTTACTTGGATTTTCAGAAGGCCTTTGACAAGGTGCCACACGAGGTTGCTTCACAAGCTATGAGCCCATGGTATCACAGGAAAGATTTAGTATGGATAAAGCAGTGGTTGAGTGGCAGGAGGCAAACAGTGTGAATAAAGGGAGCCTTTTCTGAGTGGCTGCCGATGACTAGTGGTGTTCCACTGGGGGGGGGGGGGGGCGGGGGTCTGTGTTGGGACCGATTCTTTTTACATTACATGTCAATGATTTGGATGATGGAATTGATGGCTTTATTGCAAAGTTTGCAGATAATATGAAGATAGTTTTGAGGGGCAGGTAGTTTTGAGGAAGTAGAGAGGTTATAGAAGGACTTAGATTTGGAAAATGGGCAAAGAAATGGCAGATGAATACAATATTGGGAAGTGTATGGTCATGCACTTTGGTAGAAGAAATGAAAGGGTTGACTATTTTCTAAATGGAGAGAAAATACAAAAAAAACCTGAGGTGCAAAGGCATCTGGGAGTCCTTGTGCAGGTTTCCCTAAAGGTTAGTTTGCAGGTTGAGTCTGTGGTGAGGAAGGCAAATGTAATGTTAGTATTCATTTCAAGAGGACTAGATTATAAAAGAATGTCATGTTGAGACTTTATAAAACACTGGTGAGGCCTCACTTGGAGTACTGTGATCAGTTTTGGGGCCCTTATCTTAAGGAATGTGCTGAAACTGGAGAGGGTTAAAAGGATGTGCATGAAAATGATTCCAGGATTGAATGGCTTGTCATATGAAGCGTGTTTGATGGCTCTGGGCCTGTATTTACAGTAATTCAGAAGAATGAAACCTATCAAATGGTGAAAGGTCTTGTTAGAGTGTATTTGGAGATGTTCTCTATGGTGGTAGTGTCTAAGACCAGAGGACACAGCCTCAGAATAGAGGGGCATCCTTTTAGAACGGAGATTAGGAGGAATTTCTTTAGACTGGTGAATCTGCCGCATTCTTTGCCACAGGTAGCTATGGAGGGCCAAGTCTCATGTATATTTAAGGCAGAAGTTGATAGATTCTTGATTGGTCAGGGCATGAAGGGATATAGGGAGAAGGCAGGAGATTGGGGCAGAGAGGAAAATTGGATCAGCCATGATGAAATGGTGGAGCAGACTCAATGGGCTAAATAGCCTAATTCTGCTCCTACATCTTATGGTCTTATCTGGCAGGACTGCTGATGACTATCATCAGAGGAAAACAAATGCATTTAGCCAGGGTGCAATTTGTTGATCCATGATCCAGTTAATAGTTTAAAGTTCTACAAATGTGACTGAATGTCTGCATGCATGAATACACTTTCTTCTTTTCCTTTGAGTAATTACCTTATACATAAGTAACTTGTAACTATGAAAGTGGTGTTCTACTGTTCACACAGAATACCAACATTTTACATTGAATAATTCTTTCATTGAACTTTTTGTAAAAACAATACACCTCACTACTTCTAACTCAGACAAGTTTATTAACAAGATGCCCCCATGGTGGCTACAGCCAGGCGCGTAGCAGACAGACAGATTTGAGTGTGCTGGATGCCCCTGAAAAGCTTTTTCTCTTGAAACTGGCTTCAAACTACTATATCTCACCAGGGCAAGGTATCAAGATATAGTTCTGGCTCTTGGCCAGAACTGCTGTCCTGTCACACCCTCAGAACACTCCTCCTCCCCTTTTGGCTGAATGGAACCCACTGGTCTCAGGTGCCTCACCTTTTGAAAAGCAATCTGCCACTAAATTCCAGTTGCTCATGCTCTGCGCCTCCTTTATCAGAGCTGATTCTACATGGGCAGATATGATGTAGCATCTGTGCCTGCAACACAAATCTACATGAATTCAGAAGGATCAAGTTTGCTTGGATGCAGAGGCCCTGTGCTACCAGACTCATACAAGCATTCACCTAAAGCGACTGCCACCTCCTCCTTCCCTTGCTCTTTTGAAGAAGCTGCATCTCCCCTCTATACACTAGTTCTTGTTACAATGACAAAGGGTGAGGGGAAAAAAAACAAGTACATTTGTAAGCACAAAGGTTGCTACATGAAGATGAACCAGCTAGGTGTTCGCTTGAAAAAAAAGAAAAAGACTAGTCAGGTGAATGTAAGCAAAGGATAACTACATGTCAGACAAACATGCGTAATCCTATAAGGGAGTGAGCTTTCAACAATTCCAAGAGTAAGTGGCATTCTCTCAAATATGATAAGCACTCTTTCAAGTTAGTATGCATGTCACAGAAGGTCCATCGCCAGCTTCAGGGATAGTCAGTAATTCCTGGCAACTTTCACTTACGAAGTACATTTATGTATGTTGGTTGTTAAAGTGTATGCTTCTCTAATGAGATACACTATGGAGTGGGGGTCATTGTTGTGTGTATTTGCAAGGTTGAGTACATTGATTTTTGTGAATCCATTTGTAGTTCCTAATCTGTTGAAGTAGGGAAATCGTTTCATTTTCACTCCCAGCCATTTCTGGCATCTCCATGCCTGAATGCTTGAAACCACAGTGAGCATAACAGTTCTGAATTGCCTTACTGCTTATTACTCGGCAATTATCTGTGACAAAAATCACTGTTTTTCAAATACAAACACTTTCAAGTTACACTATTTAAAAAATGTTCACTCTAAAGGCTGATTTATACTTGTGCGTCGAATGTACGCCGTAGCCGCGAACCCTACGCAGTATCTACGCTGAACCCTACGCCGTAGCCTAACGCGCACCTCTCCCAAAATATATACGTGTCGCAGTGACGCAGACCACAACAACTGTGATTGGTCCGTTTGGTAGCATCGCATGTCCTCCTACGCTGCAACTTTCACTTACCCATTGGGCGACTGAAGGGCAGGGAAGGAATTCTGGCTGCAATGCTTTCCATAAAGCTTTACAGACCTCCGAAATTATGGAGGACCCTGTGCTTGATGCCAGTTTGTAGCTAGCTGCTACAGTCTGTTGACTTCCACCTGAAGCTGAAACTCGGATGGTGATTGCCAGTCTCTGAGTATACTAAGCATACACTGATGTGAAATAAATGGTTGGAGACGATGAACCAAATCGTCAAATCTACCTGCTGACATCTGAAAATATTTGATATTCATTTCCTCGTCCATGTCTCTCAGTGGCCGGACAAGCACAGAAAATTCACCCTCCTTCAGTTTCAGTCGCCACTGTTTGAAGTTTGAGTTTCTTCGTGTCGAGTTTCAACACGAAGACACTCAACACAGTGGCACAGAAACCCCACCGCCAAGTAGCGTTTTAGCAGTGAATTGCAGAGAGACAGAGACATACTAACGCACAAGTATAAATGCTCTCAACGGCGTAGGCTACGGTGCAAGCTAGTACGCACAAGTATAAATCAGCCTTTAGTGTAATGTCTAACGACCTCTCGTCAACAGTCTCCTGTCCTATTAGGCTACATAATGTTCCAAAGAAACAACGGGAATCCTGGCTATTTTCTCATTTAGTTTTCAAGGGTTGCCCCAAATTAGTGCTTGTCCCAATTAACTATATTTGCTGGCTTTGTTAATTAAAGTATTAAAATACCACAGACAAAATCTGCTGATGTTGTTTCCTTTAGGTATAGGGCTCATAATGTCTAACACATTTGTACAATTTTAATGAAAACAATATTAGACAGAAATAAGGAAGCAATTTCCAACATCTAGCACAATTCAAAGGACTGCTGAACCAAAAAAAAAAATTTTAAAAAGTTTTTTCCTGAAAAGTTTTAAGTTGGAAAATGCAATCTACAGCTACAGTGTATAACAATTTTGTTGCTAAACTATTCCATGTGATAGATATTTAAATCCTAATTATCTACTCTGCATACAAGACTAGTTTACAGTGTTACGCCAATGAACCATTAAATTTAGTCACTCTGACGTAGTAAATAGTTCAGCCAAACTACCCACAAAAGTCAAAGAAATTGTGAGAAAGTGACCAGGTACCCAATTTTAATAATGTTACTAAGAGGAAATTATTTCCTTGCTGTTCTTCAAAATACCGACCTGCTTTAAGCAGGCTTCACTTATCCAGGTGCCTAAGAACATGGCAATCTGCTTCACAGACCATCATCCAGTCAATGATGAACCTCATCAACTGCTGCCTGAGAAGCAACAATTTGCCTATTGGAGCAATAGGTCCACAGCAGATGCCATCTCATGGGCTCTTCACTCACCCTGGAACATCTGGACAACAAAGATGCATACATCAGGATGCTCTTTATTGACTACAGCTTGGCTTTCAATACCATCATCCCCTCAAAACTAATCAAAGTTTCAAGACCTTGGCCTCAATACCTGCTTATGCAAATTGATCCTCAATTTCCTCACTTACAGACCCCAGTCAGTTCAAATTGGCACAACACCTCCTCCATGGTCTCTATTAGCACAGGTACACCACCTGGCTGCGTGCTTAGCCGTCTGGTTCTACTTGCTTTACACCTATGATGATGTGGCTAAGTACAGCTCTAATGTCATATTCAAATTTGCTGATGACACCATTGTCGTTGGCTGAATTAAAGGTGGTGATGAATCAGCATGTAGGAGGGAGATTAAAAATCTGGCTGAGTGGTGTCATAACAACAACCTCTTACTCAATGTCAGCAAGACTGAACATCTAATTATTGACTTCAGGAGGAGGAATACAGAGGTTCATGAACCAGTTCTCATTGGGGGAAAATCAGAGGTGGAGAGGGTCAGTAACTTTAAATTCTTGTATGTCATCATTTCAGCAGATCTGCCCTGGGTCCAGCACGCAAGTGCAATTACAAAGAAAGCACAGCAGCAGTTTGCAAAAATTCAGCATGACATCTAAAACACTGACAAACATCTATTGACTGGCTGCATCACTACCTGGTTTGGAAACACCAATGTCCTTGAATGGAAAATCCTACAAAAGGTAATGGATATGGCCTAGTCCATCTTAGGTAAAGCCCTCCCAACCACTGAGCACATCTACATGAAATACTGTCACAGGAAAGCAGCATCCATTAAACACCCCCACCACCCAGGTCATGCTCTCTTCACAATGCTGCCATCAAGTAGTACAGGAGCCTCAAGACTCACGCCACCAGTTTCAGGACCAGTAAATACCCTTCAACCATCAGGCTCTTCAACCAAAATGGATAACGTCACGCAACTTCACCTGCCCCATCATTGAAATTTTCTGACAACCTACGGACTCACTTTCAAGGACTCTTCATTGCATGTTCTCAGTATTTATTGCTCATTTTTTTTTTATTTGGACAATTTGTTGTTTTTTTTACACACTGGTTAAATGCCCAAGTTGGTGCGGTCTTTCGTTGATTCTACTATTATGGTTATTATTCTATTATGGATTTTTTGAGTATACCTGCAAAAATAAAATAAAATCACAAGGTTGTATACAGTGATAAATAGGTACTTTGTGTTACTTCGTACTTGAACTTGGCAAATAGTGCCATGGAGTCTTTCAGGTCCATGAATAGATCTTTCCCTTTCTCTGGCAGAGACTCAAAATTGAAAATGACTTGCTTCCAATCCAGTTCTGAGGAACAGAGATGCCCACGTGCAAATTCTTGTAACATGGGATGGCCATTGCAGACCAGCTCCCACATCACTTTCACTTAGTTCATTGGCTCTGAGGTCCAAGATTAATGGAGACCAGGCTCTGCCATACATGCAATGTCTGACCATACCCTTTTCTTCTGCCTCCTTTTTTTTTTGCATTGCCCTGCCCTGATCCTCTCCCTCCTTCGGTTCATACTTCAGTCTCCCTACCTCTATTCTCCTCTCCCCAATAGCCAAATCTTTATTTACTTAATTCTCCCTAGATTCTACCATTCACCGACTCACACCCTTCCTGGCCTTGGGTTACCATGTATTCTGAAAGACCAAATCTGACAATATTGTCTCAGTATTGCACTGGGGCATTTACAGCACTGTGCAAAAGTCTTAGGCACATATAAAAACGTTCTGTAAAGCAAAGCTTTCAAAAATAATAAGATGAAAAGCTTCTAAATATCAATAAATTACTGTAAAGAGGAGTAAACAGTAAAAAAACTAAATCAAATATTTGGTGTGACTACCCTTTGCCTTTAAAACTGCATCAATTCTCTGACGTACACTGTTGTGCAGCTTTGTAAGAAAATCAGCTGGTGGGTTGTTCCAATCATCTTGGAGAACTTGCCACGGTTCTTCTGCAGACTTTGGCTGTCTCCCTTGCTTCTGTCTCTCCAGGTAGTCCCAGACAACCTCAATGATGTTGAGATCAGGGCTCTGTGGAGGCCATACCATCTGCTGCAGAACTCCTTGTTCTCATTTTCATTGAAGATCATCCTTTACGATCTGGGCCATGTGTTTGGGGCCATTGTCCTGCTGCAGAATGAAGCTGGGACTGATCAGATGCCTCTCTGATGGATAAGAATCTGCTTGTACTTCTCAGCATTGAGGAGTCCATTATTTCTGACCAGATCACCACCTCCATTTGCAGAAATGCAGCCCATAACGTGCAGGGAACCTCCAGCGTGCTTCACTGTTGCTGCAGACACTCATCCATGACGCAGCCTCCAGCTCTTCTGTGGACAAACTGCCTCCTGCTTGAGCCAAAAAAATGGACTTTTGTGTTTTTCTGCGTAGGCGAGTCTCTTGGCTTTGCTTCCGCTTCAGAGGAAAGTTTTTTCACAGCAACTCTTCCACGAAGACCACTTCTGACAAGACCTGTCCGGACTGTAGAGGGGTGTACTGTACTTGGGTTCCAGTGGTTTCTGAATACAGAGCCAATAGCAGTGCTGGACAACTTATGATTTAAAAGGGACGTCAGTCTGATGTATCTCTCGTCTGCTGCACCATTTCCATGGCTGACCACTGCATTTCTGGTCCTCAACCTTGCTCGTTTATTTGTGCTTCTTCAGAAGAGCTTGGGGTGCACCTTGAAACTCTCGTCTGCTGTGAAACTTTTGTTTGGGAGAGGCCTTGCTGACGCAGGATGACCAGCCACCTTGTGACTTGTTGCTATGCTCACTCATGCCGTGGTGTAAGAATTGATGATCTGAAGGTTAAACTGTCACATCCTCACCTGTTAGTATGGTTGCCCTTCGCGCAGTGTGATTCCTTCTACACCTGTTTCTGTGAATCAGTTTACTTTATTCAACTCATTATGTCATTGATCATTAGCATCCTGTTTGTCATCTTTGTCTAATCATGCACTGGACCACACACATAGAAAGTAATCAAGTTTTCATTTGAAAAGTGGTCTGTTACTTAATATATTACTTTCTTTAACAAAATACAAAAAAATTCTGTAACATTTAATTTTTTGGAAAATGAATGTTTGGAAATCTAAAAAATGTCTCTTTTCTATTGACCCTAATGCAGAAGACAATAAATAAACATATAAAACTAAATTTAGATGAAAAATCTAAGGTTTGCACAATAGTGAATGTTCAAGTTCACTTCGTAGAACTTGAATCAACAGTCAGAGCTGATGAACAACAGCATCACCTGATACATTAGTATTTTGACTAAATTTGACTGCAGGTTTACTGGTAAATTCATTCTCCCATAACAATTGGACAGACACATTCATAGGAAGAACTAATACAATAGTGATACATTCTGATCCTTAGTTATTGGATTTGTGATTTATCCTTGATTTTGTATGTTATTCAAATGCATTCTCTTCTAATTTCTGTCAAGACAAACTGAAGGAATGAACCCAAGCTGGCGTGAGAAGTATTTAAGGTGGAGGTAGGTAAATTTTGAAAGGACTATTGGCTAAGGGGAACTGACATAAAAGGAATTGAGGTCATCATAATTCAGCCTTGATGGTACTGAACAACCACGATGGGCAAGTTTGAAGGACTAGATAGCACTTTTTCCATACTTTTTTGTGCATTAGGCACACGTTTCTACTGTTTTAAAATTAGTCCGGCTGGCCACCTTTGAGTTGAGCCAACTCAATTTGAGCAAGCTTTGTGTAATGTTTCTACATTTCCAGCTTATTCTCATATCACTCTCTCTAGCTTCGGCCAGGATTTTACACTAACAGAATCAGCCTTTTTTGATTGAATAAATCAAAATTATTCTATTTGTGTTAATTTGAATGTTCCTCATTGGTATATTTGATTCATTAGGGTCATGATAATTGATGTGAATGGACAAAGCTGGATAGAAGCTATTCCTAGTTTACATGATAGCGCGTTGACCTTTAGAGTCCATGGCAATTGGAAAACAATGCAATCGCCAAAGAAATCCAAGCTGCTGTTGTTTATATTGTTGTTGCTTTGTTCTGATCTATGTGAAGCCAGTAAGAAACTGGTGCAAATTTGCATTCCTGATATTTTGTATTAGATTGGGTTTAATGCATCATCTGAAGACCAGCATTCCCTCGATTTTGACCCAAGATAATAACTTTCTTTTGCATAGATACTGCCAAATCAGTTGAGTTTCTTCATTTCAGCACTCTATTGTTGTACTATTATTAGCATAGGTTATTTGCTCTAATACTTGGAGGACTCTATCCAATCTTGTGGTTCAGAGACAGTCATGTTATCACTGAGAAGTTGATACCTGTTAAGATTTATTATTTTAATCCATTATTTTTGCTCTTTTAGAAAATAGAATAGGACTTGTGGACCTTGCATTTGAACTCAAATTGGTTTATTATTGTCAAATGCAGGAAAAACTGTTTTGCATGCTATCCATACAGATCATCTCATTACAACAATGCATTGAGGATGTACAAGAGAAAACAGTATGAGAATGCAGAATAAATTGTTACAGTTACAGAGAATGTTCAATGCAGGCAGACAATAAAGTGCAAGGTAGATAACAAGGTACAGAGTGGTGTCAAGAGTCCAATACATCATACCAGGGGACCAAGGGACAGAAGCTGTCCTTGAGCCTGGTGGCACATGCTTTCAGGCTTTTGTATGTTCTGCCCAATCTGGAAGGAGGAGGTGGGTAGGGAAAAGGAGAGATGAAAAGGAGGAGTCCTTGATTATGTTGGCTCTTTTCCAAGGCAGCTTGAAGAATAGACAGTTCATGGAGGGAAGGCTGGTTTCCGTGATCTCTCTCACTCACTCCTCTTCAGGGTAAGGAAATAAAGAGGTACTTCAAGAAAAGGAAAGCAATTGCATTCAATGAGAATACAATGTTTACCTCAGCCAGAAGGAGCCATTCTACAGGAATGTACATTACATCAAAGTTCGAATTGTGAAGCAACCAGATCAAGTGTCATAAGTTATTGTGGTATCTCTCATTTCATATTAGACAAATTCAAAGTTATGATGGCTTAAAGAATTCACAATTTCAATGAAGATAGAGGAGGGACGGGGAAGCACCTTGTTTAAAAATATCTTTCAGACTTTGATAACCACAAAAGCTTTGCATGTGCAATGCACTGGTTTCATCACTTATTAGCAGGTAATTACACCAGAAAATATCTAGAGGATAAGATGGTATCTCTCCCACTTTTCATAGGACTGTACAAGTAATATTAATCAATTTTGAAAATAGCTAAAGTTAATAAACTATTAACCAAGGAACATTAATCCAATGCAACTGAACAATTAATGAGCTAATGAAGTTCCATCCACTGTTTAAATATTACCTAAATCGAATACATTCAAGCATTTTCTGTTTTAAATGTGTTCATTTTACAGGTCAAATTTAAATAGGTCTATTTGCATCCTGCCAATTGTCAGTTTTGTTTATCTTCTTTGTGCCAAGCTAGATTGAGCTTTTCAACAGTTAATAGCAATTGCAGAGTTTTAACTTCACAAGTACAATTAAATGAAACAAACATGGTTTGGCCCATATCCCACTTCTAAACCTTTCCTATCCAAGTACCTGAGCTATATGAAGATAAGTGTTGGTTGAGGAGGCAGGATCGAAGGAGCATATTAAAAGGAGGAAAGAGAAGAGAGGGCAGTTTACAAAAAGAATTCCAGAGCCTAGGGCCTAAACAGTTGAAGGTACAACTACCAATGGTAGAGGGATTAAAGTCTAGGATTGAGCAAGAGGCCTAAATTGGATAGACCAGAAATCTTGAAGAATTGCAGGTGCAGAAAAAGTTGCCACTTTCAGGGTGCGCAAACTACAAAATATTCATGTGCTACAAGTGAGTTAACAAAAAAAATAGGCTTGACCACGTCTTGAGCAATTTTCACTTCAATAAGCTGCTGTTATTTTTATACAACGAAATTCTAACGGACAAGTAAAAATCAACAGCTAAATAAAGTTGATTAATGATTTACCAATAGCCAGCAAGTAATCTATTGATTACTTCTGACATTAACCAGTATGTATACTGATAAAGCTGATATTGAATATATTGTTGGCAAGGATTCTAAGTTCCAATTTTCCAGACATAACCAACAGAATTCAAGCAAAATCCATAAAATCACTTGATAGCCATTTTCTGCAACTGAAGGGTGAACAAAATTTATCAAAGATTTTACAATCTGAGGCTATACAGTACTTGAACAGTGGTTCCAACGTAGCATAAAATACCGGACTTCAATCAGGATTGAATAATGTTCAACTCATCCTGCTGTTACAATATTTTGCAAGAGTGAACATGTTAAGATCATTAGCACAAAAACTTCTTCAGTTTCAATGTGAGCTTTTTTCAAGCACTAATTTTAATTTATGATCTACATTGACAAGGTGCAGTCAAGGTAACAAATAACTATGTTTTACAGCCTTCAGGCTTGCATAAAGATAGATGCCAATATTCTCCCAGTAAAGCATAAGTGCAGATTTGATATTAGAAGATGGTTATGGAATTCTAGAAACATTAAATGCATGCACTTTAGTTATTAAAAAATTATTAGCCTGCTTTATTTCTTTTTAGGATGTGCACAAATTGTGTATTGCACAGTGACAATGTTACAGTCAAGAAAACTAGTGGCTACAAAGCTACCAGATTTTACAAGTCGAATGAATGGATTATTTTGTTCAGTGGTTAGCTTATTGCAGATATGTTCTTGTATTTAATTGCAAAACACCTGACATACAAATATAAAGTTCAAATAAAAATATAGATATCCAAATATTTGTGAGGCTACCTTAGTTGAATCAGATGGTATGAGAATCACTGTGCAAATTTCTTACATAGTGGAATAACCAGTTCAATGTTAAGCAATGCTACAGTAGACCTGATGGTTATAATGATCCAATAGTGCTTTAAAAATGAAGTTGTGGACCATCACATTCCAAAAGATGGTCTCCAATTCAGCAGTGTGCATTGACAAACAGGAGCATTAAAAACCAGGAAGCTGGAGTTAAGAACAAGAATGAGATGAGTAAAGCAAGCACATGAACTATGAAAGGAAAGCTTTACGTAAATATAGTCAAAAAGTAGTTTGCGCATCACAGAAATATTTGAGCCGTGCATGAGGCTCTGCAATGAAGTTCTTTCAGTTGACTTTGCTACAAGTAGATAACACATTCCTTACAAAGCAGAGGGGTACTTTGTTTAAACAAACCCTCCAAATTATTTATATAAATATACCACACTATAGGGCCACATTATAGGTGTTAAAAAGAGAATGCCTGCTTTTTTTTTAAAAACCGCACTGTATACAATTGCTGACTTTGAAAAGCAAATGTACACTCAGTGGCTACTTTATTAGGTACATCTGAACACCAGCTTGTTAATGCAAATAGCTAATCAGCCAATCACGTGGCAGCAAAAGAGTATGCAAACATGGCCAAGAGGCCCAGTTGTTGTTCAGACCAAACAACAGAATGGGAAAGAAAGGTGATCCAAGTGACTGATCGTGGAATGTGCTGGACAGGGTGGTTTGAGTATCTCAGAAAATGCTGATCTCCTGGGATTTTCACTCACATCTCTAGAGTTTACAGAGAATGGTGCGAGAAGCAATAAAGTACCCAGTCATTAGCAGTTCTGTGGGTGAAAACGCCTTGCTAATGAAGTCAGGAGAATGGCCATGCTGGTTGAAGCTGACAGGAAAGCGACAGTAAACTCAAATAATCATATGCTATAACAGTGGTGTGTAAAGGAACATCTCCGAATGCACATGTTGAACCTTGAAATGGATGGGCTACAGCAGTACAAGACCACAAACATATGCTCAGGAGCCACTTTATTAGGTATAGGAGGTACCTAATAAAGTGACCACTGATTGTAACTCGTGCTGCAAACTAATAAAGTTTAGCACTAATCAGCAAATGATCAGTAGAAACACATACACAGTAATGAATGATGCATTCAATACACCGACAAAATTGTTAAAAGGCAATGCTTCCTTCACTGTTCATCTTCTAGCTTCTCGGTAGTTCATCGCTTTCTGTTGCAGTCATATAACCAGTCATTACACAAGAAATAATCTTTTTGACAAAAAAAATTACTTAACTAGGTGCCAAAACAGAATGGAAAAGGATGAAATAACAGGATAATATTCCCTCCAAAAGAAAAGTGGAGGAGAAAAAAAAAGTGTTTTAAAAAATCTGCTGTTTTCTAAGGTATATCTTCTGGACCAGTATCACCTGTGCTGGCATGAAATGCAAGAGCCTTGAAATCTTGATCCAATCACCCTTCTCAACCATTTAGCCTCATGTGTCAGTACTCACCCCCCCACTACTTCCACTGCCTAAAAGACTTGTGATATTTGTTGCCTTTGTATTTTTTAAGTCTAAATTCATTAGTCTTGCAAGGTCAGCTGACTTATTTGCTATTTATTCCCAGCATAAGGTCTTTCTTACAAACTGCAGTTTACTATTTCTACACTGAACTTAACATTTGTAATGAATACAGCGACTAAAACTTCCTCTATTAGTGAGCCAATATGCTGATTCAAAAAAACTTTTGAGCATAGGGTCTAACTGCTCTACAAATTGCGCTCTCAAAAAATTCTCCTGTCGATAATACACCCAGAGTCTTTCCCTTCCAAGCTTGTGAAACTGAAGTTTGTCAAAATTCGTTAACTGAATGGAGTAACAACACCTCCAAATCAAAGAGCTGTACTTCTGAAATAATCTTAAGCTCATTTCTGGAAAATAACTCTTTTCATATAGTAAATTAATGTGACAATAAACAGATGGTGCTTTTAGAAAGCGGATTTAATACAAAATGACCAGGTACTTTTGAAGATAACTAATTTGAAGGGGAAAAAAACAGAAATTAGTATTAGAGAAATGCACGTCTTTTATTCCTTTAAACTCACCTTTTTGATTCTGCTTTTTAGCCATTGCCGTTTTGTTTCTTTAAAGTATGTAGCAAGCGAGTTCGACTTACTAAGCGAGAGCTCAATAACCACCCTTTCAAGTCTTCCAAGCAGAAGATGCAGCTTCCGTTAATAAGTCCCTTCCTCTCAGTAGCGCTTCTGAAACGTCTTGGAAACCTTGCAAATCGACAATAATCAATCAGATCATTTGTGTCTTATCTATTACAGGCTGTCAGGAAATTTTTGCAGGATTAATGAACACACCCGTCTTTAGTTCTCTTGCGATCAGATTAGAACATTTAAAGCAACCTAATAGCCACGCAACAGTGTTTTACAAGAGAGAGATAGAGAGACAAACAGGGACAACTGAATCTAATTACCAGAAGGGGTTGTGTCACAAACACAGCCTTTCTTCTTGGGGGGCGATTCTGCAGAGGGCCCAGTGGGCAGTCAGTACTTTGTGTCTTTTTGTATTACAAAGACCCCGACTCCCAACAAATGAAGCTTCCAGTTAGTCGCCAGCTTCCCGTTACTCGCCAGCTTCCCTTCTTCGTCTTCAATTGCTTTCTTTCATTTTCCACATCAGCTAGTTTAGAAGGGAACCTTTAGGGTCTCTTTCTGCCGGTTCCCCCCACTTAATTAAAACAGCCAGGTGGTCAGTCAGCCTGATCTCAACAGGACTATCTTGCAGTCTCAGAGAATCTAAGCCGAATTTTCTTGAAAAACTCACTCACCCAACTGGTGATCTTCCAATTGTTGAGGCTAAAAAAAATGCATTAAATCATTCATTTAATTTCAATTCTAAAGACGTGAACCTCCCTCTGGACAACCAACACCAGAAGCACTTCTCAGTATGGGACTCGCAACAAGCAAGGAAAAAACTCTCAGCAACTCGGCTACACAGCTCACTCCCCATACGTCACTTCCGGTTGATGGGACAAACCATTGGCGAGAATAGCCGAGTGGTTCCGAAGTTGAAAGAGAGAGAGAGAGAGAAGGATGGCGAGGTAGGTTTCGGTAAAGTGATGAGGGTGGAGAAAGACTTCCAATGCCAAAACACAGAATCAAATTGATTTGAATTTAGTTGGATGTAGCCTCATTTAATCACTCTTTCGTATGCTTCTTTTCAAAATCTGCGTTACTTATGTAAAACGCAAGTATTAAATAGATAGTACTTAAAACAATTGCAAGATAGGAAACAAGCCACTTCGTCAGTTGCTGTAAGGATCTGGAAAGTTCAAGAATGTTGAATTCTATATATTTTTCTGGAACATTTTCGTGGCTAGACACCAACTTATCCAAGGATAGGGATGATATTTTGGGATACGTTTTTCTTCGTCTCCTTTGAGATAAACAGGAAACCAACCCTATTTTTGATACACAGTTGAAGATGTCCACGCTGCCTTCAGCCAGTGTGTGGCCGTTCTGAGGGAGAGCAGCACCACCTGCCGGGACCAAACCCACTCACTTTTCCCAAGGTACCAAGTGGGAAAAAATTACGATGCAAAAAGAGAGTCCCATCCCATCCTGTCCACGTTGGCTCCATAATCTGTTCAGACTAAAAATAAATATGAAAAGTACTGCAAACAGGCAGCTCTTATTCAGATATGTTTTAAATGTGGCGAGAATTTCAACCTCCATCTTCTCAGGCAGTAAGTTCCAGGTGCACACCAGCTCCCCTCTAACCCTAGCAATTGCTTTAGATCTATGCCCCCAGCCACCGACCTTGTCTTGACCTTCCTGTAGTGTGGTGACCAAAATTGTAGACAATACCCTAGCTGTGGCCTAACTAGTGTTGTCTACTCTTGTAACATCAATCCTCTCTATTCCTTAAGCCCCTAAATGACCATTTACTCAAGCTATTAGCCAGAAATTCGAGAGTACTTGACAGTGTCAACTTCAAGGTCACATCACCAGGTATTCTTTGGCTGGCCTCTCCAAGAAGGTTGACCAGCCCTGAGGCTTTGACAGACTTGTGGCTTTGTCACATGACTTCATATGTCTTTTAGGCGAAGATCCTCCCTCTCCCATGGATGAGGGCTTTGGAGCTTTTGTTGGCACTTGTGTAGCTCTGGATATTTTACAGGATGTGCTTGCTTGTCCTGTAGGGTGATGTAATTGGTGGAAATACACAGAATTCACAAACACTGGATTTGAGTTGGGGTACACTTTAAAAGGCTGGTCTGCCGTGATGAGGTAATTATGTACAGGACTTTTACTGCACTTTGTGTTCAGATTTTTTGGGGTTCAATAAGTGACCTGCTTTGTTTTTTTCTAAACATAAAAACCTACAGCCCATGCCCAACCCTCCCTGTGCAGTCAGGCTTGGGACCATACATAGCTTAATACTCTTTGTTGGTCGGGGTCGACCATGGATGTTGCCAGTCAGTGTTGAACTCAACATAGAACTGGCTTAGAGACTTTAGTTCCAGATTTTTCTTCGGGGGTTACTCCTGAAGCCTTCCACATGAGTGGGTCAGGATGCTAGGCAGCAGAAGTTTGAGATCAGAGCTTTCCTTCTCCTAGTTAAGCTGCCAACCACAGCTGATGAGCCCCATTTGCCCAAAGTGGTTGGTTTGAAGGTACTGATAACCCGCCTTTGCCCCTTCTCCTATCTGTAGAAACAGTTCTGCTGGGCTTAGTAGCTAAGCCACATATGAAGGCCAGGAGCTGGACTTAGTTGTCAGAGGCTATTTGAAATGCACGTTATTGCAGAGTCCATTGCACAGCTAAATTATTAAGGCATCTTACATAATCTTGACTCATTTACCTTTATACATAGATTAATGCGTGGGTGATCCAATTCAATCATGTAGATAAAAAGCAACTATATTCTTTGATGGGACTATCTAGGGCAAGAGGATATGATCCTAAATAATAGCCCATTCAGGAAAGAGGAATCCATTTTCCATATAAAGTTAAAGAAATCTAGAACTCCCTTCATCCATAAAGGTTCAAGATTGCTTAATGCCACTTCCAGTACACTAGTGTAAAGGAAAATGAAATAATTGTTACTCCAGATCTGATGCAGCACAAAAAACACAATAAGATAAAGAACACAATACTAATAAAAAACACAATGAATACATAAGATAGCTTATAGATTGATTGTATATCTATAAAGTGATGTTAGGCACAGGAGTGTCTGTACATAAGGTGACTGCAGGAAGCAATAAAGTAGTGGTGGTTGGGGGTGTGGTGGGTGGAGGTGTTGTTCAGCCTTACTGCTTGGGGAAAATAACTTTTTGAGTCTGATTGTCCTAGCATGGATGCTACGTAGTCTCCTCCCTGATGGGAGTAGGACAAACAGACCTTGAGCAAGGTGGCAGGGATCTTTCATGATGCCACTAGCCCTTTTCCAGCACCTTTCTGTACATATGTCTTTGATGGTGGATGGGTTGGTGCCAGTGATGTGTTGGGTAGTTCTGACTACCCGTTGGAGAGCATTTCTGTCTGCCGCAGTACAGTTTCTGTACCATGCAGTGATGCAGCTTGTTAGGATACTTTCTACTGTGCATCTGTAGAATGACTTGAGTATAGATGTGCAAAGTCCAGCTCCCTTCAGCTTCTCAGAAAGTAAGGGCATTGGCGAGCTTTCCTGATTGTGTAGGATGTGTTCTGGGACCATAGGAGGTTGTGCAAGATGTGCATTTCCAGGAGTTTGAAACTGTTAGCCGTTTCCACTACTGCGCCCCTGATATGGAGAGGGGTGTGAGTGATGCAAGTTCTCTTGAAGTTGATAACCATCTCCTTTGTATTGTTGACATTGAGGATGAGATTTGCCTGGCACCAGGCCTTAAGTTCTCCCACCTCCTCTCTGTAGGCTGTCTCATCACCTGAATGACATGCAAACAAAAGCTTTTCACTGCATCATGTGCCGATAATAAACCAATTATCAGTTACTTCCAAGATAGACTACTAATATTTTTAAAATTTCATTAAGTCTGTGCATGTGGTTTGAAAGTGAATTGAGCTATAGAGCATGAATGATCTGAATCTGTTTCAACACTCACCTATTCCAGTGCTATCATGGTTGCTTCCCTTCTTCATTCTGCAGACCTGAGGTCTTTCATAACTCAGCTGCAGCTCTTCCAAGCTTTCCCCTGACATCACTGATTTAGATTGGCTTCTGGTTCACCAGCACCATAAGAATAACGCACATCCTTTTGTTTGCAGTTCTCCACTGCATTACACTTGCTTGTTTCAGTGCTTCTTTAAAGTGGCTTCATGAGCATCTGATAGCTGAGCCATCAGCTGCATGGTGTTATATTTTGGAATTCCCTTTCTACATCTTTTCCTTAAAGTGGTCCTTGAAACCTAGTTTTTAGTTACCTATCTTAATATCTTCCTCCTTGGCCTTTGCAGATTTTGGTTGATCGCACTTTGCGAGCTTTCTACTACCTTAAAGATATTTATCAACACTGAGATTGATTTTCTTGTGGGTGACCACAGTAAATATAAGAAATACAATAGAATCAATGAAAAACCACACCCAAAAGGATGGACAACCAACCAATGTGCAAAAGACAATAAACTGTGCAAGTATAACGAAAAGAAAAAATAATAATAAATAAATAAGCAATAAATATCGAGAACATGAGATGAAAAGTCCTTGAAAGTGAGTCCATAGGTTGTGGGAACAGTTAAGTGATGGGGCGAGTGAAGTTGAGTTAAGTTATTCCCTCTCATTCAAGAACCTGATGGTTGAGGTGTAATAACCGTTCCTGAACCTGGTGGCGTGGGTCCTGAGGCTCCTAAACCTTCTGCCTGATGGCAGCAGCGAGAAGAGAACATGGCTTGAATTGTGATGGATTATCATGGATGCTGTTTTCCTGTGATAGCGCTGCTGTGCTTTCTTCATAATGGCACTTACGTGCTGGGCAGATCCTCTGAAATTATAACACCAAGTTGCTGACCCTCTCCACTTCTCATCCTCCGATGAGGAGCGGCTCATGGACTTCTGGTTTCCTCCTCCTGAAGTCAATAATCATCTCCTTGGTCTTGCTGACATTGTGTGAGAGGTCGTTGTTATGGCACCACTCAGCCAGATTTTTAATCTCCCAACTATATGCTGATTCATCTCCACCTTTGATTCGGCTAATGATAATGGTGTCATTAGCAAACTTAAATATGGCGTTGGAGCTGTGCTTAACCTCACAGTTATAAGTAAAAAGCAAGTAGAGCAGGGGGCTAAGCACACAGCCTTGTGGTACATCTATGAGGAAATTGAGGATCCAATTGCACAAGGAGGTATTGAGATCAAGTTCTTGAAGCTTACTGATTAGTTTTGAGGGGATGATGGTATTGAAAGCCAAGCTGTAGTCAATGAAGAGTATCCTGATGTATGCATCTTTGCTGTCCAGATGTCCCAGGGTTGAGTGAAGAGCCACTGAGATGGTATCTGCTGTGGACCTGTTGCTCCAGTAGGCAAATTGGAGCGGATCCAAGTCACTTCTCAGGCAGGAGTTAATAAGATTCATCACCAATTTCTCAAAACACTCCACCTCTGTGGTTATAAGTGCTACTGGACAATAGTCATTGAGGTAGGTTACCCTGTTCTTCTTGGGCACTAGTTGAAGCCTGCTTGAAGCAGGTGGGCATCTCAGACTGCTGAAGTGAGAGGTTAAAGATTCCCAGTGAACACTCCAGCCAGGTCTTTAGTACTCGGCCAGGTACGCCATCTGGGCTAAATGCTTTCCATGGGTTCACCCTCCTGAAGAATGCTCTCACATTGGCCTCAGATACTGAAACCATTGAGGGCTGTGAGAGTTCGTGAAAGTGCCTCCATGTTTTGGTAGTCAAACTGAGCATAGAAGGCATTGAGCTCGTCTGGGAGCAAAGCCTTGTCACCTATGTCGCTTGCTTTCATTTTATGGGACCTGACAGCATTCAAGCCCTGCCACAGCTGTCGAGCATCCTTCAGTGATGCAAGTTTGGTCTGGAATTGCCACTTTGCACGTGAGATGACTGTCTGGAGATCATACCTGGACCTTGGTACGACTGCTTGGTCACCAGACCTGGATGATACTGAAATGGCTGTCAGCAGATTGCGGATGTCTTGGCTCATACAGGGTTTTTTGGTTGCGGAAGGCTCTGAATGAGTTTGTGGGGGCACAGTCTTCTACAATTATTTTTATAAGGTTTGTGACAACCGTAGTGTATTAGTTCAGATCCTTTGATGAGTCCCAGTCCTCCAACTCGAAACAATCCCATAGCTGATCCTCTGCCTCCAGCGACCATCTCTCTGTTGTCTTTATCTCTGGAGCCTTGTTCTTTAGCCTAATCTTATATACAGGTAGGAGGAGGACAACCAAGTGGTTAGATTTCCTGAAATGCGGTCTAGGCATGGAACGGTAGGCATTGCTAATCATAGTATAACAGTGATCAAGAGTTCAAAGTTCAAAAAGTTCAAAGTAAAATTTATTATCAGAGTATATACATGTCACCACGTACAACCCTGAGATTCTTTTTCCTGTGGGATACTCAGCAAATCTATCGAACAGTAACTGTAAACAGGATTAATGAAAGAGCAAGCGCATAGAAGACAACAAATAGTACAAAGCAAATATAAATAAATAACAATGAATAACAAGAGCATGAAGTAACAAGGTAAAGAATCCTTAAAGTGAGATCATTGGTTGTGGGAACACCTGAAATGGAATGAGTATAGTTATCTCCTTTTGTTTCAGAGCCTGATGGTTGAGGGGTAGTAACTGTTCTTGAACCCGGTGGTGCAAGTCCTGAGGCATCTGTACCTTCTACCTGATGCAGCAGTGAGAAAAGAGCATGGCCTGGGTGGTGAGGATCTCTGATGATGGATGCTGCTTTTCTACAGCTACGTTTCATATAGATGTGCTCAGTGGTTGGGAGGGCTTTATCTGTTTTGTACTGGGCCGAATCCACTACAGTGGATTTCCCATACCAGGCTGTAATGCAGCCAGTCAATACACTTCCACCACACATCTGTAAAAGTTTGTCAAGGTTTTTAATGACATGCCAAATCTCAGCAGGCTCCTAAGAAAGCAGAGGTGCTGTCGTGCTTTATTGTTTTTCAGATTTATTTTTAGATTATGAGGACACTCAGTCCTCATTTATTGTCATTTAGAAATGCATGCATTAAAAAATGATACAATGTTCCTCCAGTATGATATCACAGAAACAGAGGACAGACCAAGACTAAAACTGACAAAAACCACATAATTATAACATATAGTTACAACAATGCAAAGCAATACCGTAATTTGATAAGAGCAGACCATGGGCATGGTTAAAAAAAAGTCTCAAAGTCCTGATAGCCCCATCATCTCACGCAGACAGTAGAAGGGAGAAACTCTCCCTGCCATGAGCCTCCAGCGCCGCAAACTTGCCGATGCAGCATCCTGAAAGCACCCAACCACAGTCCGACTCTGAGTCCGTCCGAAAACTTCGAGCCTCTGACCAGCCCTCCGACGCCGAGCACTGAGCACCATCCTCTGCTGAGTGCTTCGACTCCGCCCCGGCCGCTGAGCAACAAGCAAAGCTGAGGATTCAGGGCCTTCCCCTCCAGAAGAGTTTGGGTCACACAGTAGCGGCGGCAGCGAAACAGGCATTTCAGAAGTTTCACCAGATGTTCCTCCGTGCTGTCACGTCTGTCTCCATCAAATCAGAATTGTGCACGGCATCCTACTTGACAGATTACAGATATCATTCACCGGAGTGGCTGCTACGAGCTGTGTCGCGCCGCCATCTTCTCCTCCTGCAATTACATTTATATGATGTATCCAGGATATATCCTCTGAGACAGCGACACCCAGGAATTTAGAGTTACTGATCCTTTCCACCTCTGATCCTCTGATGAATACTGGCCCATGGACCTCTGGTTTCCCTTTCTTGAAGTCTACAATCAGTTGCTTGGTCTTGCTGACATTAAGTGAGAAGTTGTTGTTATGACACCACTCAGCCAAATTTTTCATCTCCCTTCTGTATGCTGATTCATCACCACCTTTGATACAGCCCACAACAGTGGTGTCATTAGCAAACTTGAGTATGGTGTTGGAGCTGTGCTTAGCCACACAGTCAGAGGTGGAGAGCATAGCTCAAAGCAAAGCAAAGCATATCGCTCTGTGCACCTGTGCTGATAGAGATTATGTAGGTCACCTGGTGCTGCAGGTGATGTGTTGTATGTAATAGGGCAGAGATTTCTTTGAACAAGCCAGACTGAAGTCCCTGATAATGATGCGAAAGGCATTGGGGTAGGCTGTATCTTGTTTGCTGATGGCGATGTTCAGTACCTTGACAACCTGCTTAATATTGGTCTTTGGCGGTATGTAATCTGCGGTCAGGATGATGGAGGAGAACTGTCTTGGTAAGTAGAATGGTTGGCACTTAATTATTTGATGTTCCATGTTAGGGGAGCAAGAGTGTGACAAGACCACTATTTCTGAGCAACACTATGAAAAAGAGACCCCTGCCTTTTGCCTTCTCCGAATCAGCATTCCAATCCATTTGCTGTATCGAGAACCACTTGGGTCTTCTCAATGTATCCTGCATGTCTGGGGTGAGCCATGTCTCCATTAAACACAGAGCACAGCAATTCCTCATTTCCCTTCCAATTCAGCAATCTTGCCCTTAGGTCTTCAATCTTGTTCTCCCTCAACTGTATATTTGCTAATGAGATGCTGGGTAGAGGAAACTTTATTCCCCGGCATCTTAGTCTGGCTTGGAGTCCACCATTCCTCCTTCTCTTTCGGCTGTGGTAATGTACCTTCGTCTGCTTAAAGGTGCCGTGCCTGCATGCTTGAGAATTAAGTCCACTGAGTTCTTCAGAGGATTGTGAGGTCACTAGTTTGTCAAGACAGTTCAAAAACGTGTTACTTAAAGGGAACCTACAAGCTGCAGATTGCAGTGAGAGTAGTTCAGAATAAATATATTTAGATGTTTTGTAAGCTGCCCACAACACATCGCTGTGTTTCACCAGCGCCATCTTGCTGTTGTAAACCTGTGAAAATCAACCAGTACAAGTTGATGTCAGGGCTCCATATCAAAAAAGGAGCTAACTACTGATTTACAACATTGCTAGAGTCACTACATGACAGCCCCACCATACAGTTGAGTTGTGGCTGCTCAGGACCAGGCATTGGGGTAGGAGTAGCTCTCAAGGCACACAAGTGCGAACCTTAACATCCTTGTAATTGAAACCACGTCCCTAAAGGCCATATTTACTGGAGCTCCAGGTGTTTTGCTTGGTTAAGTTGAAGTGGCAATGAAAGGGGATGGCAAAAGAGATAAAGAGAACCTTTACAGAATAGGTTATAATATTGACAGAAGTTTAATGGCCTCATTCATTTGGTCAAGACTAGTGGAGACAGCCACCAAATTCATCTGTCAATACGAGCATCACTGCACACACACTAAACATCGTTTCAGCGTTTAGACATATCTCATACCTCACACACACACACAACAGTTTAATCACTACAGCCAATTCAATCACACATAATAAACATAATCATTAACTTCCTTCTCTCCGACAAAAGGTTGAGTCCTTCTGGTTGAAAGTAGGCTCATGGAGGCAGGTAACTAGCTTGAACAGATAGTTTTCCATAGTATCCTTTAAGTTTACCAAGACTTTGCATTCCTGACTTAAGCTGCAGTATTGGAACAACTTATTGGTGAATTAGGAAGGTGATGCTATCACCACTGTATAGAACCAGACATAGAATCAGAATTAGGCCATTCAGCCCATGAAGTCTGTTCTGCTATGTCAGGGGTCCCCAACCTTTTTTGCACCGCGGACCGGTTTAATATTGACAATATTCTTGCGGACCAGCCGACGGGCGGGGGGGTGGGGGCAGTGGTTGGTGTTCAAGTAGGCTTGCCAACTTTCTCACTCCCAAATAAGGGACAAAAGTAGCAGTCAAATATGGGACACTTGTGTTTACCCTGAGAAAGACTACCATGACCATGAAGCCTTGCGCGGGCACCTGTGTGCACATGCGTGACGTGCACATACATGACATGTGCATGTGTGTACATGCCAATTTTTTTCTACAAATTGGTTTTGGCTTAATCTTCCCGATTCTGTTAAGTGAGACTACACTGTATATACATTATTTCTACTTTATATAGGCTGTGTACTTATCATATCATTCCTGCTTTTACTATATGTTAGTGTTATTTTAGGTTTTATGTGTTATTTGGTATGATTTGGTAGGTTATTTCAAGTTCAACAGTGCGTGACGGAATGAGGAAAAGTGCGTATCATTTGATATCACCAAATCATATCGTTTCCTCGCGGCCTGGTAACACATGCTTTGTGGCCTGGTACCAGCCCGGTGGTTGGGCTATGTAGAGAAACCTCGTGTAACTGTGCTTTTGTGATATTGAGTGAAAAAATATCTGACTGGCTGGCTGTGGAGATAGATGTCTTGATTTTCAATTGAATCTCTGAGTGATGAGGTATGCTTTCACTGCATGTCCAGAGAGATTCTTACTTTCTTGCTACCTATATTCATTCACTTTTCCCTTTTCTCCCGTTGTTTTAACACCTGTTATCCCATTTGCTGTGCAGCAAGCAACAGCTATGCCCTCATTACAGCTAGATTGTGGAGCAAACAACGACATCCAGGGATTCAAGCAGTCTTTCGGTACACTAGACCCAACCTACTGTACTGTATTTAGTGATCACAATGTGGTCTCAGCACCATTGCAGAAACCACATGCAGATAGGGTTACCGTTTTTCAGAGCAGCTGCATTCAGTCAACAAATGCTGACCCTGAGCTTATTATTGCCCACTTGGTTAATTCTACATCGTGCTTCCACTATGGACTGTCTGTGGACTTTTGAAATGTTATAATGAGGCCTGAAAGAAACTTGAGGAATATCTATTTCTTTTGATGATGACCTCTAGTTTTCTTTAATATGTTTTGTTAAGTTACTGCCTATTATGCTACTGGTGTTTAGGCCAGCAACGAAGGTCCTCCATCTCTGTCTGCCCTTGGCCATTGTTATGTTCTGTAACTCCAAAACATAAAAATAATTGCAAGAAAAAGACAGGATCCCAGGAGAATGTGATAGAGTCATAGAGAAATATAGCACAGAAACTGGCCCTTTGGCCCACCTAGTCCATGCTGAAACTATTTAAACTGCTTACTCCCATTGACCTGCACCCGGACCAAAGCCTTCCATATCCCTACTAACCATGAACCTATCCAAACTTTGCTTAAATGTTGAAATCGAGCTTGCATGTACTACTTGTGTTGGCAGCTCATCCCACACCCTCACAATCCTCTGAGTGAAGAAGTTTCCCCTCATGTTCCCCTTAAACTTCTCACCCTTAAACCATGACCTCTGCTTATAGTCCCACTCAACCTCAATGGAAAAAGTCTGTTTGCATTTACTATATCTATACTCATCATAATTTTGTATATCTGTCAAGTCTCCTCTCAATTTTCTACGTTGTAAGTATACAGTCCTAACCTATTCAATCTTTCCATATAACTCCGATCCTCCAGATCCATCAGCATCCTTGTAAATTTTCTCTACACTCTCTCAACCTTGTTTACATCTTTCCTGTAGGTAGGTGACCAAAACTGCACACAATGTTCCAAATTGGGCCTCACCAACATCTTATATAACATCCCACCTTCTATACTCATTACACTGATTTATAAAGGCCAATGTGCCAAAAGCTTTCTTTATGAACCTATCTACCTATGACACCACTTTCAAGGAATAATGTACTTGTGTTCTCAGATCCTTTTGTTCTACTGCACTCCTCAGTGCCCTACCGTTCATTGTGTAAGACCTACCCTGGTCGGTCCTACTGAAGTGCAAAACCTTGCACTTGTCTGCATTAAATTCCATCTGCCAGTTTTCAGCCCATTTTTCCAGCTGGTGCAGATCCCTTTGCAAGCCATGATAGCCTTCCTCACTGACCACAACACTCACAATCTTGGTGTCATCCACAAATTTGCTGTTAACCACATTATCATCCAGATCATTGATATAGATGACAAACAACAAAGGACCCAGCACCACTCCCTGTGGCACACCACTAGTCACAGCCCTCCCACATCTCCCACAAAGCCAATGTCTAATCCAATTTACTACCTCACCCTGAATGCCAAGTGACTAAACCTTCTTGACCAGTATCCCACACAGGACCTTGTCAAATGCCTTACTAAAGTCCACGTAAACTACATCCACTGCCTTTCCTTCATCCAGTTTCCTGGTAACTTCCTTGAAAAACTCTATAAGATTGGTTAGACATGACCTACCATGCACGAACCCATGCTAACTACAAACAAGTGTTGCCATGCTAACTATCCTTAATCAGTCCATTTCTATCCAAATACTAATATATCTGGTCCCTTAGAATACCTTTCAATAACTTTCCCAATACTGATGTCAGACTCACCAGCTTCTACGTTACTTCTTTTTGTTTAGAGCCAGTTTTAAATAGGGGAACAACATTGACTATCTTCCAATCCTCTGGTACCTCTTCCTGTCACTAAGGAGGTTTTAAATACAGTGCCTATAAAAAGTATTCTCCCCCGCCAGAAGTTTTCATGTTGTATTATTTTACAAAATTGAATCACAGTGGTTTAAATTTGATGTTTTTTGACATTGATCAACAGAAAAAAACTCTTTAGTGTCAAAGTGAAAACAGATCTTTACAAAGTGATCTAAATTAATTACAAATATAACACCAAATAATTGTTTGCATAAGTATTTACCCCCTTTAATATGACACGCCAAATTATCACTGGTGCAGCCAATTGGTTTTAGAAGTCACGTAATTAGTTAAATGGAGTTCAGTGTGTGCAGTCAAGATGTTTCAATTGACTGTGTTAAAAATACACCTGTATCTGGAAGGTCCAACTGCTGGTGAGTCAGTATCCTAGCAAAAACTGCACCATGAAGACATAAGAACATTTCAAGCAACTCTGTGAAAAGGTTATTGAAAAGCACAAGTCAGGAGATAGATACAAGAACATTTCCAAGTCACTGAATATCCCTCAGAGTACAGTTAAGTCAATCATCAAGAAATGGAAAGAAATTGGCACAGCTGTAAATCTGCCTAGAGCAGGCTAACCTCAAAAACTGAGTGACTGTGCAAGAAGGGGACTAGTAAGGGAGACTACCAAGAGACCAATGACAACTCTGGTGGAGTTGCCAGCTTCAGTAGTGGAGATGGGAGAGACTGTGTATACAACAACTGTTGCGTGGGTGCTTCAACAGTTGCAGATTTATGGGAGAGTGGCAAAGAGAAAGCCACTGTTGAAAAAAAAACTCGCATGAAATCTGGGCTAGAGTTTGACAGAAGGCATGTGGGAGACTCTGAGGTCAGCTGGAAGAAGGTTCTGTGGTCTGATGAAACCAAAATTTTTGGGTATCATACTAAATGCTATGTTTGGCATAAGACAAACACCACAAACATCATCAAAAACACACCATCCCTACCATGAAGCATGGTGGCAGCTGCATCATGCTGTAGGGATGCTTCACTGCAGCAGGTCCTGGAAGGCTTCTGAAGGTAGAGAATAAAATGAATGCAGCAAAATACAGGGAAATCCTGGAGGAAAACCTGATGCAGTCTGCAAGAGAACTGCGACTTGGGAGATTTATTTTCCGGCAAGGCAACGACACTAAGCGTAAAGCCAAAGCTACACAGGAATGGCTTAAAAATAACAAAGTTAATGTCCTGGAGTGGCCACGTCAGAGTCCACACCTCAATCCAATTGAGAATTTGTGGCTGGACTTGAAAGAGCTATTCTCTCATGATCCCCATGCAATCTGACAAGAGTTTGAGCAGTTTTGTAAAGAAAATAGGGGGAAAGTTGCTATGTCCAGATGTGCAAAGCTGATAGAGACCTATCCACACAGACTCAAGGCTGTAATTGCTGCCAAAGGTGCATCTACTAAATACTGACTTGAAGGTGATGAATACTTATGCAATCAATTATTTTGTGTTTTATATTTGGAATTAATTTGGATCACTTTGTAGAGATTTGTTTTCACTTTGACATGAAAAGGTCTTTTTCTGTTGATCAGCATCAAAAGTGCCAAATTAAATCAATGATTCAATGTTGGAAAACAATAAAACATAAAAACTTTCAAGGGGGGTGAATACGTTTTATAGGCATCTCTGCTAGGGCTCAGGCAATTTCTGCAATTGCCTCCCATAGGGTCCGAGAGAGCACTTTGTCAGGCCCTGGGATATTTATTCATCCTGATTTGCATCAGGATAGCAAACACCTTCTCCTCTGTAATCTGTACAGGGTCCATGAAGTTGATGCCACTTTGCCTCACTTTGATAGACTCTGTATCTGTTTCCCGAGTAAATACAGATGCGAAGAATGCATTTAAGACCTCCTCCATATGATTTGACTCCACACATGGATTACCATTCTGGTCTTCCAGAGCACCATTTTGTCCCTTGCAATCCTTTTGCTCTTAACATATCTGTAGAATTCCTTAGGATTCTCCTTCAACTTGTCTGCTAGAACAACTTCATGCCTTCTTTTAGCCTTCCTGATTTTTTTCTTAAGTGTTCTCTTGCACTTTTTATACTCCATAAGAACCTTATTTGTTCTACCTGCCTATGCCTGCTATGCACCACCTTTTATTCCTTAAGCAGGACCTCAATATTTCTTGAAAACCAAGAGTTCCTACGCTTAGTATTTTTACAGGTATGTACAAGCTTTGTACTCTCAACATTTTGTTTTTGAAGGCCTCCCACTTTCCAAGTACACCTTTGCCAAAAAACAGCCTGTTCCAATCCACACTTGCCAGATAATTTCTGATGCCATCAAAACTGGCCTTTATCCAATGTAGAAACTCAAACCACGGACCAGACCTATCTCTTTGCAAATTTACTTTGAAATTTTGGCATTGTGGTTACTGAATGCAAAATGTTCCCCAACACAAACTTCTGTCACTTGCTCTGTCTCATTCCCTAATAGCAAATCCAGTATCACACACTCTCTTATTGGGACTTCTTCGTTTCATTTTTACTTTGGAAAGGAGCGCACGTATGATGTGGTAACGTCATAACACATGCAGTTCACGAAGTTTTACATATAACCCATAATGCATTATTTGAACGAAGAATGCTTAATCAAACAATTTTTTAAAAATATTATTCAAATATTATTGAAATATTAAATACACAACACTCCTCACTGCTTTGATATAAACTCCAACTCAATGTAGACTGCATCTCAACTATGCACAGTATTATATAATACAATACTATGTAGACGTCCACAGCATAGTAAGTTTTAAATTGTCCTATTCAGGCCTAAAGAATTAATCACAGGGGAGAATTTCTTTGTCTTGTGGAATACATCTTTCCTGGCAAGGATGGTCACTCTGCTTCTGGCTGTAAAACAATCTCAGGTTCTGGGGCCTCCTCTGTGATGGTTGTAGAAGTTGACTCTGGGACTTCAGGAACTGGTTCTAACACCTCTGGACACCTTACTTCTGGATGTGTTAGCATCCGAAACATCACATGGCAAGCTTCACTGGATGATGTGGATCATAATGTGTGAATACAGTGTCTGACATCACAATCTCCTTTACTTTTGAAAGCCACCTCACACTGCTTTGTTCATTGCCATTTCTTCCTGATCTGTGGTAATGAGTTCAAGGGGTGGAGCACAGTAGCCAGGTTTGGCGGGAATGTCATAGAGTAATTGGTGAATAATAAAAACGACTGCAACAGTGACACACCCTTTGTCATTGGGGGAATCCACCACAGCTTAATTTTTCTCAGCACAGTTTTGTAAATTCTTGTGTGTCAATGGTGTAACCACAGTAAGTGATGCTTGGTTTAAAGAATTCACATTTGTTGCATCATGCTGTGAGCCCATAATCTTTTAATCTTTATAAATCTGTCTTGAGATTTTGGAGATGTTACTTGTCATCCTTACAGGTAACAATGATGTCATCCATGTAACACTGAGTGCCTGGGCAGCCTTGCAGCATGTGGTCTATAGCTCTCTGCCAGAATGCAGGTGTAGATGCTGCTCCAAAGACAAGCCTATTACAGCAATAAAGCCCTTTGTGTGTGAGCAGAAGGTATTGATCTTCTTTCAGTACTGGGTTGATGGTGACCTTAAAATGATCATGGCTCTGGACAGACTCCTTCTTCTTGGCTACTGGGACCACTGGCATTGCCCATGGGCTCCACTCAATCTTGGACAGAATTCCTTCAACCTCCATGTGATCTAGCTCACTGGCTACTTTATCACAGATGGTGTAAGGAGATAGATGGGCTGTGTAAAACTTGGCATTTTCTTTTAACACTATTTTAACCTTGATATGCTTGAGTTTTAAAATGCCATTCTTTGAACACTGCTGTGGCATCATCCAGTACCTTTCTTAATTCACTATCAATTGACTTTAATGGTGGATGGATCTCCAATCAAGTTGTAGTTGTCTCAGCTAATCACTACCCCACAATGTTGGCCCTCCTGTTTTTATCACATACAAGCCCAATGTAGTTTGTTGGATGTTGTGTTTCATGGTTATGAATTTTATTTCCACAGGAGTTATCTTTTCTCCCCCAGTATAAGTTCTTAATTTACTTCAAACTTCCACCCAGCCCTCAAGTTCACTTGGTCTATCTCAGACACTTCTCTCCCCTTTCTTGATCTCTCGGTCTCCATCTCTGGAGACAGACTGTCCGCTGACATCTTCTACAAGCCCACTGACTCTCATAACTACCTTGACTATACCTCTTCCCACCCTGCTACATGCAAAAATGCCATTCCATATTCCCAGTTCCTTCGTCTCCACCACATCTGCTCCCAGGATGAGGCTTTCCGTTCCAGGATATCTCAAATGTCCTCTTTCTTTAAGGATCGTGGTTTCCCTTCTGCCATCATCAATGATGCCCTCACCCGCATTTCCTCCATTTTCCACACTTCAGCCCTCACCCCATCCTCCTGTTACCACAACAGGGACAGAGTTCCCCTTGTCCTCACCTACCACCCCACCGGGCTCCAGATCCAGCACATTATCCTCCTCAACTTCCGCCACCTTCAACAGGACCCCACCACCAAGCACATCTTTCCCTCTCCACCCCTCTCCGCTTTCCACAGGGATCGTTCCCTCCGCGACTCCCTGGTCCACATGTCCCTCCCCATGGATCTCCCACCCGGCACTTATCCCTGTAAGCGTAAGTGCTACACCTGTCCCTACACCTCCTCTCTTGCCACCATTCAGGGCCCCAAACAGTACTTCCAGGTGAGGCAACACTTCACTTGTGAGTCTGTTGGGTCATCCATTGCATTCGGTGCTCCCGGTGTGGCCTCCTCTACATCGGTGAAACCCGACACAGACTGGGTGACCGCTTTGTCGAGCACCTCCGCTCTGTCCGCCACAACAGACAGGATCTCCTGGTTGCCACCCACTTCAACTCTGCTTCACATTCCCATTCAGATATGTCCATACATGGCCTCCTCTACTGCCATGATGAGGCTAAACTCAGGTTGGAAGAGCAACACCTCATATACCGTCTAGGTAGTCTCCAGCCCCTTGGTATGAACATTGAATTCTCCAACTTCCGGTAATTCCCTCCCCCTCCCTTCCCCTATCCTTATGTCACTCTGCCCCCCTCCCCCAGCTGCCTATCACCTCCCTCATAGTTCTGCCTCCTTCTACTACCCATTGTTCTTTCCCCTATTCCTTCTTCACCTTTCCTGCCTATCATCTCCCTGCCTCCCCTCACCCACCCCTTTATCTTTCCCCTTACTGGTTTTTCACCTGGAACCTACCAGTCTTCTCCTTCCCACCCTCCCCCCACCTTCTTTATAGGGCCTCTGCCCCTTCCCTCTTCAGTCCTGATGAAGGGTTCCGGCTCAAAACGTTGACTGATTGTTTCCACGGATGCTGCCCGACCTGCTGAGTTCCTCCAGCGTGTTGTGAGTGTTGCTTTGACCCCAGCATCTGCAGAGTATTTTGTGTTTAAGTTCTTATTTGAATATCTGCAGGCTTCAGTTTAATAACTTTGAAATACCATTCAAACTCATTTTGTGGATTGACTGAAACAACTGACCCAGTGTCCAATTCCATTTTACCACTTGACCACCTATGTTCCATTAAGAATGCACCCTGTCAATCCAATCTCTACTTATAACGACAGCCCCCTATCCCAGGGAACATCTTGGTGAATCTCTCCTGCCCTCTATTACTGCCATATCCTTGCTGTAGTGTGTTGATCAGAATTGTACACAATACTCTTAAGTACAAACTGCAACATGACATCCCAACTCTCATACTCAAAGCCTTGGCCTATAAAAGCAAGCAATGCCTTCTTTACTACTCTGTCCATCTGTGTCGCGGCTTTTAGGGAACTATGAACTTGAACCCCAAAGTTCCTCTGTTTATCAACATTTCTTTGTGCCCTTCCATTTACTGTATTTGTCCTAAAGTATTTGACTTCTCAAAATGCATAATCTTGCACTTGTTGGAATTAAATGCTTTCTGCCTCTGCTCTGCCCACTTTCCAGATGATCTATGTCCTGCTGTATCCTTAGATAACTTTTCTTAGCTATCTATGACTTCACCAATTGCCGGCTTGCTAATCATACATTCTCATCCATATTATTTATATATATTACCAACAACATATTACTATTTAACTATTTATGGTTTTATTACTATTTATTATTTATGGTGCAACTGTAACGAAAACCAATTTCCCCCGGGATCAATAAAGTATGACTATGACTATGACAAAAGTTCTCACACTAATCCCAACAGCACTCCACTTGTACGTATTTCCGGTCAGGAAAACACCCATCCACCAGTACCCTCATTTCATTCAAGCAATTTGGATTTAGTTTTCCAACACACCTTAGATCCTTTGTGCTTTCACCTTCTGGGCCAGACTACCATGTAGGACCTTGTCAAAAGCCTCACTGAAGTCTGTAAATGAAATCTACCACTCTCCTTCATCAATTTTCTTAGTTATTACATACCTTTTTGTCTCCTGATAACTGTTCATTTATAGAACAACATCTTTTGATATATCCTCTATATTTCTTGTCAGAATTTTAAAAATGGTATTTTGTGCACAATATATTTCAATGTAGGGCACTGTTTGTGTTGCCCCTTTTTAACTTTTTATGGGTCGGGTCCTCTTTCATTCAGTTAATTCATAATTCAAGTACCTTTTATCTTTAACTCCTTCTGTTTTTAGTACTGTTGCTATTACTCAACTGCCCATTTAACTTAAGTGTGTTTACTTGTGCTGCTTTGCTTCCCAGAAAGATCATCATTCATGGTTCGATGTAGAACATACTAATGAAGGAAACAATCTAAGTTTTCTTTTTTTATCTTAAGCTGCATTTGGATATTTCAAATTTAGAAATCTCTTATTACTGCAACTGTGTTATTACTGTAAATATCTCTAAATTAGCTTGATTTCTTTCCCTCTATAATGTTATCTCAATATGGTAATGAGATTCCTTTTTCTTTCTTCACTGAAGGTGGTCTTCCCTTCACAATACTTATTCTTATTGAAAGAGCATTAAGTGAATTTGGATTCATTTTTCTTTCTTAATGTCTCCCCATGTGCTGTCAGATAAATTTCTCCCTTGAGTTTAATGCTTTAAACTTACACCCACGCCTTTATCTATTTTTGGTTCCATTGCTACCTCTTGAACTCATTTATGCCAGGTGCTTCAATTGTCTTCCTTGGTAACTTAATTAAAGATGTTATTATACTTTACAACAACATGGCTGGATAGGACTTAAGAAAACTGGATTTTGCTACCATGCAAAACATTGCAGGGAAGTAAATTGAAAACAGTACTTGACAGAGAATAGCATGGAAAATGGGATATATTTAAAACTGTTATGCAGTTTTATGCAGGACAAGGAAATGAAGTATGTTTACCTGGAACTTTTTATGTACTTGATCTAAATGGAATACTCACAGCAGTTTTGTATATGGCTGTGGGAGATTATTTTTCTTATGTTTTTTCATTTCTTGGCTTTCAGTGTGAAATTTAAACGCCATGAATCCTGGGCCTTCTGGAACTGTGCACTTCCAGTAATCTGAATGATCTCTGTGCATTAGGAGCTCTCAGTGGAGCTTCCCAAATGGAAATTTGTGTCAGTTCTGACAGTTTTGTCTTCAAGTAGCAAATGAAAGATGATAATGAGCACCTCACATCTCTGACAGGCAATAGGGTATCAGAGATGGGCACTCGGGCAAGCTTTGGAGTGCCTGCCCTCTTTACTCTCCAAAGAGATAAGGCGTCACCAGTGACACCAGTGAAATCAAGACCATCAGTAAATATTCATGGCATGCTTCTCTGATCAATATCTCTGACCGAGATCAGCCCTTCAACTAATGGTAGAATAGGTTTTCACCTCCAAGGCCTGCTACTGCAGCCAAACGTCATGTTTACTCTGCTTGTTTGCAGGATACATTTTTGCGGCAGCAAAGGCAAACGTACTTTACACACTGATTAATGTCAATGACTGCCAGCAACCTGTACACGTATGTATGGAGGTGCATGGTACCGTCCACGTATACACCCGTGGAAGTACTCATTTCTTTTAGCAATAGTTTAAGCATGAAAACATAATAACATAATGCATAGAAACTTTTTGCTGCAAGATAGAATTTCTAAAACATTATGTTTAAGTAATGAATAAACCTAGCAGGGTTTATTTAGAAGACCGAGGCTTAAACAATTAAACTAAATTTTCTCTGGAGGAAAGGAAATTGAGGAACTACTGTGAGAACAATAGTATTTAAAATAATATAATTATATATATTTATAATATGATATAATAGTATTTAATGTTGTAAATGCATAGGTAATTAGACATTGGATGGGAAGCAATAGTACGAGAATTGAGACTGTGTGCTGCCTGAAATTATAATTGAAGTAATCATTTTTGAAGAGACTGAAAATGAGGAGAGAGATAGCAAGGCAGCAGAGCTTGTGGAGGAAGATTGAGACATCGAGGTGAATGCAGAAGGCGAGTGAGAGTTCAGTGCCAACTGCCTTTTGATCGCTGCCGAGAAAGAGTCTGTGAGCAGCCTATAGTTGAGTGACTTGCTGTGGCAGGTGGGTATGCCTCTCTGGCACGTTTGGTGTCCCTCTCTTTCAATTGTTATGTACCCCTAGGGGTCATATTTTTCTATGGACTATACCTTTTAAAATGAGAGAGAGAGCTGTACAACATAAACACCTTGTTATTAGGAGAGAGAGGGACAGAGTCTGCCTTTCAGCTCGTGTTTACACTTTTACAAGGACACTGACTACTGCTGTCAGCTTCTGGGTTGCCATGGAAAGAGAGAGAAGTGGAGTTAAATGATGGACAATCAATGTTATGGTTTCTCTGCAGCTTGTTTTGAATATACAAGGACATGCAGACATACACAGTTAGAGTCAAGATGGATTCGATCAATGAAAGACACCAGTGAGTGAGGTCCTGGTTTAAACTTTCAGTAGCCCAAAAGGGGTGAGTTGAGATCGATCCTGAGTATTGATAAATGACTCTCACAAGTTATTCTGCAACTAGAACAAGTTTGCAGGAAGAGAAGAGGGGAGAGGAAGGTTTGAAACAGAAGAAACTTAGTGACAAAGAGGTCACTGTTTGGACTCTCTCCCTAAGTAGCCCGTAAGGGTGAGTTTGAGTTCCATTCGAATACGAAGGTGTGACTGTCACGTAGTTAATCCACAAGACTGGGTTCTCTGGTGGGGGGAGTACCTTTGTGAATACCACTAGTGTGTTACCCTTCGTTTGGGTGTGGTAGTTCACTGAAGAAAGGCACCCCTGCGCCAAATCACTGTTGGAGTTATTTCGTATGTCGTGGAACTGGATAAGTGCCTATCACAGTTGTGTGTTTGGGTAACCTTGTGGAAACTACCTGTGTGTGATAATCCTTGCCTGGGTTAGTAGTTTTACCACTTGAAGATGGTACCTCAGTGATAGACTACTGTTGGTGATAATCCATACGTGGATTCTGTTAGGGTATCCTGTGGCCACCACTTTGGGATGACCCGTGGCTGAATTCGGGTGTGGTACCACTTGTGTTGGAAGGATATTCGTTGAAGATCACTGTTGGTGGTATTTCGTGTGTGGAGTGGAACAACTTTGGAGATAAAACCTACTACTATTGTTATTTTGTATTGCTGTTGTGGAATCTGTGGAATATCGACGTAATTGCCTTCTCTCGATATTTACCCTGGTTACAAATATTTCTCTTCATCTCAACTCAATACCACAAACTGAACTGAACTTTACTTGTCACTGTAAGACTGTATCTTTTTACCCCTAGGCTTGAAGAAGCTTGGTTTCTATATTTCCACACTTATATACATATAATCTTTGCTAACCTGTTTGATATATCTGAATTTATATTACTGTATTGCGTAGTTACTAATAAATACTATTAGTTAATAGCAATACCAGACGCCAAAGTGTTTTCCATTTCTGCTGGTCCTTTAACCCGTCACGGGGCACATGACACAATGAATGTTGGTGACATTGGAAGATGGTATCGTGGTTCTGTACTTATGGACTGTGGACTTTTTCAGACCTATGGTTTTTACATTCTGTGTTTTTATTGCCCGTTTCTTTTCTGTTTTGTTGCACGAGGGGAGGGGGTTTGGAGGTTTGGGGGTTGATGTTCTGTTAGTTTTTTTGTGTGGGGAAGGGTTTTTTTTGTGGGTCAATGTACCTGTCCATTTTGTGTAGGGGGAGGGAGGTTTTGGGAGTTGATGATCGGGATGCCATTCTTTTCTGTATGGTGGTGGGGGGGAGGGAGTTCGATGTTTCTCTTGAATGACTTTCATGTTAATCCTTTGTTTCATGGTTATCTGAAGAAGACAAATTTCAGGGTTGTATATGGATACATGCTTTGATAATAAATGAACCTTTGAACCTCTTTCTTACCATCCTCTCACTAATATCACTGAAATACCAAATTAATTCCAAAATGAGCTTCATAATGCTCGATGAGATTGCTCATGTGTGCTTCACTTCTCATTACTAAAACAGCTGCCAGGTGCAGAATAGCCATCTGTTGATTTGTTAATAACTTGATCATGAGCAGAAAGGAGAATCCATGTGTATGCTCTGTGTATATAATTTACATCTGTTTCTTAAAAACTGTCATAAAATGGTAAAAAGATTTAGTGGGAGGTCAGTTTTCTTTTTAAATACAAACACAAGAGATTCTGCAGATGCTGGAAATGCAGGGCAATACACACAAAATGCTGGAGGAACTCAGCAGGTCAGGCAGCATTTATGGAAATGAATGAAACAATCAATATTTTGGGCCAAGACCTTTCCTGAGGATTGGAAAGGAAAGGGGAAGATGCCAGAATAAGAAGGTTGGGGGAGGGGAAGGAGGGCTAGCTAGAAGGTGATAGGTGAAGCCAGGTGGGTGTGCGAGGGGGATGAAGTAAGAAGCTGGATGGTAATAGATTGGAAAAGTAAAGGGCTGGAGAGGGAAGAATCTGACAGGAGAGGAGAGTGGACTGTGTGTGAAAGGGAAGGAGGTGGAGCACCGGGGGAGCTGACAGGCAGGTGAAGAGAAGAGGTAAGAGACCAGAGTGTGGAATTGAAGAGGGAAGCAAAAAAATTATCAGAAGTTGGAGAAATTGATGTTCATACCATCAGGTTGGAAGCTACCTAGACAGAATATGAAGTGTTGTTCCTCCAACCTGAGAGTGGCCTTATGTGACAGAAGAGGAGGTCATAGACCAACATGTTGGAACAGGAAGGGGGACAGGATTTAAAATGATTGGCCACTGGGAAATTCCACTTTTTGCAGATGGAGCAGAGGTGCTCAACAAAGCAGTCCCCCAATCTACGTCAGGTCTGACCAATGTAGAAGAAGCTATGTTTGGAGCTCCGGATACAGTAGACAACTCCAAAAGATTTGCAGGTGAAGTGTTGCCTCATCTGGAAGGACTGCTTGGAGTCCTGAATGGAGGTGAGGGAAGAGGTAATGCTACCAGCAACCACATCTCCTCCATTTCCCAGACATCCGTGCTCACCCCATCTTCCTGCTACCTTAACAGTGATACAGTTTCTCTTATCCTCACCTGCCACCCCATGAGCCTCTGCATCCAACACATCATTCTCTGCGACTTTGCCATCTTTTACGGGACTCTACCACCAAACACATCTTTACCTCCCCCTCCCAACTCTTTGCTTTCTGCAGGAATCACTCACTCCATGATTCCCTTGTCCATTAGTCCCTCCCTGCTAATCTCCCTCCTGGCACTTACCCCTGCAAGCAGCAGAAGTGCTACACCTGCCCATTCACCTCCTCCCTCACCTCCATTCAGGGCCCCAAACGGTCCTTCCAGGTGAGGAAATACTTCACTTGCAAATCTGTTGGGGGTCTACCGTATCTGGTGCTCCCAAGTGGCTTCCTCTACATTGGTGAGACCTGTCGTAGATTGCGAAGTGCTTTGTTGAGCACCTGCATTCTAACTGCAAAAAGAGAAATTCCATCCATTTTAATTCCTATCCCCATTCCCATTCCGACATGTTGGTCCATGGCCTCCTCTTCTGCCACGAAGAGGCCACTCTCAGGTTGGAGGGGGAACATCTCGTATTCTGTTAAAGGTAGCATCCAAACCAGTGGCATAAACATCGATTTCTCCTCATTCCCTCTTCTTTAATTCCCCACTCTGGTCTCCTATCTCTTCTCTCACCTGCCTATCACCTCTCCCTGGTGCCCTTCTTCCTTCCCTTTCTGAAATGGTGCATTCTCCTCTCCTATCAGATTCCTTCTTCTCCAGCACTTTGCTTTTTTCACTCATCACTTCCCAGCTTCTTACTTCATCCCCCTTCACCCCTCCCCACCTGGCTTCACCTATCACTTTCTAGCTTGTACTTCCCCCACTCGCACCCCCACCTTCCTTTCCAGGCATCTTCCCCTTTCCTTTCCAGTCCTGATGAAGGGTCTTGGCCTAAAATGTTGATTGTTTATTCTTTTCCATAGATGCTGTCTGACCAGCTGAGGTCCTCCAGCATTTTGTGCGTGTTTCTTTGCAATAGGTGTTTTTGTCAACACTCCCATTTAAATTTTACTCAGTTTCCTTCTGCACTGAAAGCATTAACCATGTGCTAGATAGATAGATACTTAATTAATCCCAAAGAAAATTAATGTGTCACAGTAACATTAGAAGTGCACAAATATACAAATATTAGAAAAGAAGTAAGAAAGAATAAAAAATAAGTTACCTCAAACAGTCTAACAGGAGGGGTCATTGCTTGCATAAGACCATAAGACAAAGGAGCAGGATTAGGCCATTTGGCCCATCAAGTCTGCGCCACCATTCAATCATGGCCAATCTTTTTTTCCCTCCTCAGGCCTATTCCCTGGCCTTCTCCCCATAACCTTTGATGCCGTATCCAATCAAGAACCTATCCACCGTAAATGGCCTCCACAGCTGCCTGTGGCAATAAATTCCAAAATTCACTACCTTCTGGCTAAAGAAATTTCTCTGCATCTCTGTTTTAAATGGATGCCCCTCTATTCTGAGGCTGTGCCCTCTTGTCCTAGACTCCCCCACCATGGGAAACATCCTCTCCACATCTACTCTGTCTAGGCCTTTCAACATACGAAATATTTCAACGAGATCCCCCCGATCCTTCTAAATTCCAGTGTATACAGACTCAGAGCCATCAAATGTTCCTTGTATGGTAACCTTTCATTCCTGGAATCATCCTTGTGAACCTCACCTGGACCCTCTCCAATGCCAGCACATCTTTTCTTAGATGAGGGGCCCAAAACTGTTCACAACACTGAAGGTGAGGCCTCACCAGTGCCTTATAAAGCCTCAGCATCACATTGCTGCTCTTATATTCTAGACCTCTTGAAATGGATGCTAACATTGCATTTGCCTTCCTCGCCACCAACTCAAGCTTCAAGTTAACCTTTAGGATGTTCTGCACAAGAACTCCCAAGTCCCTCTGCATCTCAGATTTTTGGACTTTCTCCCCACTTAGAAAATAGTCTGCACATTTATTTCTACTACCAAAGTGCATGACCATGCATTTTCCAACATTGTTAGATTAGATTAGATTATGAGGACACTCAGTCCTCGTTTATTGTCATTTAGAAATGCATGCATTAAAAAATGATACCATGTTCCTCCAGAATGATATCACAAGAAAACACAGGACAAACCAAGACTAAAAATGACAAAACCACATAATTATAACATATAGTTACAGCAGTGCAAAGGAATACCATAATTTGATAAAGAGCAGACCATGGGCACAGTAAAAAAAGTCTCAAAGTCCCGATAGACCCATCATCTCACGCAGATGGTAGAAAGGAGAAGCTCTCCCCGCCATGAACCTCCAAGCGCCGCCAATTTACCGATGCAGCACCATTGGAAGCACCCGACTGCAGTGGTCTCTGAGTCTGTCCAAAAACTTTGAGCCTCCCACCAGCCCCTCCAACACAGCCTCTCCGAGCACCATCCTCTGCCGAGCGCTTCGACCCCACCCCAGTCGCCGAGCAACAAGCAAAGCCAAGGACTCGGGGCCTTCTCCTCCGGAGATTCTGGACCACACAGTAGCAGCAGCAGCGGAGCAGGCATTTCAGAAGTTTCACCAGATGTTCCTCCGTGCTCTCACGTCCGTCTCCATCAAATCAGGATTGTGCACAGCACCCTACTTGACAAATAACAGACATCGCCACCGGAGTGAACGCTGTGAGCTGCATCGCGCCACCATCTTCTCCTCCCACCTTGTATTTCATTTGCCATATTCTTGCCCATTCTTCTAATCTGTCTAAGTCCTTCTGCAGCCTACCTGTTTCCTCAACACTACCTGCCCCTCCACCAATCTTCGTATCATCTACACACTTGGCAACAAAGCCATCTATTTCATCATCTAAATCATTGATATACAGCATGAAAAGAAGTGGTCCCAACACCGACCCCTGTGGAACACCACTAGTTACTGGCAGCCAACCAGAGAAGGATCCTTTTATTCCCACTGACTGCCTCCTACCGATCAGCCAATCCTCTAACCATGCCAGTAACTTTCCTGTAATGCCATGGGCTCTTAACTTGGTAAGCAGCCTCATGTGTGGCACCTTGTCAAAGGCCTTCTGAAAGTCCAAAAATACAACATCCACCGTATCCCCTTTATCTATCCTCCATGTAATGTCCTCAAATAATTCCAACAGGCTCATTATAGACTAATGGCTGAGGGTAAGAATGACCTCATACAGCACTCTTTGGAGCAGCACAGTTGTCTTGGTCTATTACTAAATGTGCTCCTCTGTTCAGCCAAGATGGCATGCAGAAGGTGAGAAACATTGTCCAGAATTGCCAGTATTTTCCGTAGGGTCCTTTGTTCTACCACAGCCTCCAGTGTGTCCAGTTTGACTCCTATAACAGAGCCAGCCTTTCTAATCAGTTTATTGAGCCAGTTGGCATCACCTGTGTTGATGCCATTGCCCCAGCACACCTCCACATAGCAGATTGTACTGGCAAGGTACTTGTAGGTCCTCACCACATCCACATCCTCACCATCAACAGTAACAGGGAGTAATGCAGGCTTAGTCTTCCTGAAGTCCATCACCATCTTCTTTGTCTTACTGAAGTTGAGCTAAAGATGATTCAGCTTGCACCATTTGACAAAGTCCTCCATCAGGGCCCAGTATTCATCCTCCTGTCCTCCCTTTATACACCCAACTATTGCTGACTCATCAGAGAATTTCTGCAGATGACATGACTCAGTGTTGTATCTAAAGTCCAAGGTATACAGGGCAAACAGGAAGACAGGCAATACAATCCCCTGTGGGGCCCCAGTGCTGTTCATAGCCATGTCTGACACACAGCTCTGAAGCTGAACAAACTGTGGTCCGCCGGTCAGGCAGTCCATTATCCAGGATATGATGGAAGTGCCAACCTGCGTTGAACGGAGCTTTACCCCAGCAATGAGGGCTGTATGGTATTGAAGGCACTTGAGAAATCAAAAAAGCATGATCCTCACAGTGCTGTCCTGCTTATCCAAGTGGGAGTAGGCTCTGTTCAGCAGGTAGATGACAGCATTTTCGACTTCAATGTACTCCTGGTTGGTACACTGCAGGGGGTCGAGGGCTGATCTGATCAGGGGTCAGAGGTGAGCCAGGACCAGCTTCTCTGGGGTCTTCATGATGTGTGAGGTCAGGGCCACTGGATGGTAGTCATTCAATACTTTTGGTTGGCCCTTCTTGGGTACTGAGACCACCCGTGACATTTTCCACACAGTCGTGACCCTTTCCAGGCTGAGATTCAGATTGAAAATGTACTAGAGAGCTCCACACAGCTGCTCAGCACACTCCTTCAGGACCCTGGATCACACCATCCGGTCCCAATGCTTTGCCATGTCTGAGTTTCCCCAGAGCCCCTCTCACCTGCTCAGTAGTGAAGGTGAGTCCATGATGACCGGGGAGTTGGTGGAAGGTAGGAGCTGGGGGAGGTGAAGATCGGGACATTATCAGTTGGTATGTGGAGGTGTGGATGGTAGGTTCAGGGCAAGGAGGGGATGTAGACAGTCGTAGCCCGAGTTGTTCATCCACGTGGCGTACTGGATGGGGGAGTGGGAGGAGGGGTGGAATTGGTGCTGGGGGAACATTGGGTGCCTCGGCACCTGGACTGGTGTGCTGAGGGGAGTACGAACAGGAGGGCAATTGTCAAACCCAATGAAGAATTGGTTTAACTCAGTAGCCCATTCACAGCTGCATTCTGAGGCTCTACAGCTGAGCTGATTGAAACCAGTGATGTTCTTCATGCCTCCCCACACCTCCCGTGTGCTACTCTGCCCAAGCGGTAACACCTAAGTGAAATAATGAGGCTTAAGAATATGACTTATAACTTTACAATTACCATTAATAATCACCAGGCAGAATAGATGCCAAACTTTTAATTTGATCCAGATGGGGAACCCTAACATATCTAGACACAGAAGAAATCACTGAAAACTGTACAAAGTAGTGATATTTGGATCTTATTTAAACCCAGGTACAGCCTTGCCTTCCTCCTCCCTACCCCCTGCTAGCTCACAACTTCCCTACCAAAACCAAAATTCTATAGCCCATTCTCCTCCAGCTCCTCACACCAACATCCCAACACTAAGCTCCACAACCCCATCTGCCCCAGCCCCATATACTTGCTAACACGAAAATCCACAACCCTATCTCTCCCAGCCCCACATAGACATCCCCCAGCTGTACCCTTAACCCTAATCCTAATGTCCAGAGGCCCACATACCCCAACTAATCGGGACCGCACCCAACCCTGGCCACACACACCTACAAACAAGCTTATCTAACTCCAGGTCTCATCCTCCCCCTCTCTCCTCCCATGGGGAGGCCTGCATCTATATCTCCCAACTCTACCCCTAAACCTAACATCTACAACCCTCCCTACACACCTGAGCTCTCTCCCTACCGGAGGGCCAAGTTCACCCCACATCACCAGTTCAACCCTATCCGCCACAGCCCCACATACCTCCCGACACTAAATTCCACAACCCTATCTCACCCAGCCACACATAGACATCCCCCAACTCTTCTCTTCCCTTCCCTTCCCCTTCTGCCTGAAGCCTTGCCTGTGTCCTCCCCTGTATCGCCGTCAAGTTCTACTGCCGGAGCAAGACCAGAGCCTTGATGTGTCTAGATAAGGAACTGCCTTGTATTGTTTGGAACCGTCTCTGTGTCCACGTCTTCGCTAGGTAGGTCCGGCCGTTTGCCGCTACCTGGTATTGGGAACCATCTCTGTGTCCATGCCTTCGCTAGGTAGGTCCGGCCGTTTGCCACTACCTTGTGTTGGGAACCGTCTTGTCATGTTCAGTATTCTGTGTATGAGTCCCGGCGCTACGTCCTGTTCCCAAGGAGGGGTCTTGGCTCTGTGTTCCATGTTCCTGTCTCCCAAGACCAAGGCTCTGTGTTCTGCGTTCCTGTCTCCCTTGACCAAGTCAAGGCTTTGTGTTCTCGTCCTGTCCAAGTGCCTCGCCTAGCTCAGGAGTACCTCGGCCCAGCCAGAAGTACCTCAGCCAGCCCAGTGCTGGGGTTCCCTCGTCCTGTCCAGGAGTCTCACGTCCAGTCCTGTTGCCACTCCTCGTCCTGTAGCCATGTCTTGTCCTCGCCTAGATCAGGGTTCCGAGCCCGAGTCAAGACCCAGGTTCCGGGTCCCTGTCCAGTCTCTGGCTCGGAGTCCTTGTCCAGGTTCCAAGTTCCTAGTTCCTCGTCCAGGTCCCGCTTTCCTAGCCAAATCCTAGCCCAAGTCTGTGTTCCTGTCCCAGCTCTCTAGTCAAGTCCTGTTCCTAGTACTTCAGTGTCTGTGTCTTGCATTTGGGTCCGCTCCCAGCGCCCCCCTTATGACAAATCCTAATGTCCAGAGGCCCACATATCCCAAGTAACCCAGACTGCATCCCAACCAACCCTGACCACACACTTACAAACGAGCTAACTTAACACCAGGTCCCATCCTCTCCCTCTCTCCCCCCACAGTGAGGCCTGAATCTCCATCTCTCAACTCTACCCCTAAGCTTAACATCTACACCCCTCCTACACACCCCCATAAACCCAAGCTCTCTCCTCACCAGAGGGCCACGTTCAGCCCTCAGCACCATCAGTTCTTTCACCCTCCCTCTCCCCCGCTGCCGGCTTCCGCACAACCCCTCTCCACAAGTTGGCGCACAACCCCCAAATCACAGCACCCATTCCCAATATTAAAACCCTTCCAACGTTAAACATGAGTAGTAACCCCACCATCTTAACATACTGATAACTTTAAATTTTAAAATGAATTTGATGAGGAGGAAGATCCCAATGAAGGCAAGTGGGAGATCTTAATAATGAAAACATGGGCCAGAAACAAGGTGGCAGGGTTGTACCGTGGAGAGCATTCTGACAGGCTGCATCACTGTCTGGTATGGAGGGGCTACTGTGCAGGACTGAAAGAAGCTGCAGAAGGTTGTAAATCTAGTCAGCTCCATCTTGGGCATTAGCCTACAAAGTACCCAGGACATCTTTAGGGAGCGGTGTCTCAGAAAGGCAGCGTCCATTATTAAGGACCTCCAGCACTCAGGGCATGCCCTTTTCTCCCTGTTACCATCAGGTAGGAGGTACAGAAGCCTGAAGACACACACTCAGCGATTCAGGAACAGCTTCTTCCCCTCTGCCATCCGATTCCTAAATGGACATTGAAGCTTTGGACACTACCTCACTTGTTTTTAATATACTTCTTTAATCTTCTTTAATATACTTTTAATATTTTAATATAAAATATTTCTGTTTTTTGCACATTTTTAAAAATCTATTCAATACACGTAATTAATTTACTTGTTTATTTATTATTATGTTTTTTCTCTCTCTCTGCTAGATTATGTATTGCATTGAACTGCTGCTGCTAAGTTAACAAATTTCACATCACATGCCAGTGATAAATAAACCTGATTCTGATTCTGAAGTGATATGGCATCTCCAGTACGAGACCTACAAATACTAGAGGGATATTTTTCCCACTGCCTGCATAATCACAGAGTACAGCTTCACAAAGTGGATCACCCATCCAGAACGTCTCTTAGGTGGATATTGTATGAAATGCTGAACACAATTATTTTGTATTTGCCAAAACAGACTAGAGTTTTTGAGCTGAGATTCCAGTCACGTGTTCATGATGTTTTTTAAGCTACTTGTTTCCACATTTCCTGAACTTGTACTTGGCTTAGCTCTTTCTTTTTATGTATTTATTGATAAATTGTGAGGTTTGGGTAGCAAGACCAATATTTAATAGCCATCTCTTATTCCCTGAGTGGTTTGTTAAGCCAGTTCAAAAGGCAATTAGATTAGATTAGATAATGAGGATTCGCGGTCCCCTTTTATTGTCATTTAGTAATGTATGCATTAAGAAATGATACACTGTTCCCCCAGTGTGATATCACAGAAACACAAGACAGACCAAGACTGAAAAACTGACAAAAACCACATAATTATAACATATAGTTACAACGGTGCAAACAATACCGTAACTTGATAGAAGAACAGACCATGGGCACGGTAAAAAAAAGTCTCAAAGTCTCTCAAAAGTCCCATCATCTCACGCAGATGGTAGAAGGAAGAAAACTCTTGCTGCCATGAGCTTCCAGCGCCGCAAACTTGCCGATGCAGCATCCTGGAAGCACCCGACCACAGTCCGACTCTTAGTCCGTCCGAAAACTTCAAGCCTCCGACCAGCCCTCCGACACCGAGCACTGAGTACCATCTCTGCTGAGTGCTTCGACCCCAACCCCGGCCGCCAGCAACAGGCAAAGCCGAGGATTTGGGGCCTTCCCCTCCGGAGATTCTCGATCGCACAGTAGCAGTGGCAGCGAAAGGGGCATTTCAGAAGTTTCTCCAGATGTTCCTCCATGCTTCTCACGTCTGTCTCCATCAAATCGGGATTGTGCACGGTACCTACTTACAAATACCGATATCATTCACCGGAGAGGCCGCACGTGCTGCGTCGTGCCGCCATCTTCTCCTCCCTCCGGAGGAGTAATTCATATTGCTGTGGGTCTGGATCATGTATAGCTTAGTCTGGGTTTGGATATGAATGCATCAGATGAGTTCTTTTGAAGGTCTGGAACTTTCTGGTCACCATTACTGAACTAGCTTTTCTTTCCACAATTCAGACTTAGATTTCCATTTATCGGGTGTTGTTGGATTCAAATTTATGTCTTGGAGTCATCACCCAGGCTTCTAATGACCGGACCATGCCTCTGAATACCGTTTCTTATTCAGTTACTTCCACCTTTACGCAGACAATAGTGGTCCTGTGAAATGTTGTAAGGTATTCCTATCTTAAATCCACTGCCATGCTGAACATGGTCCAAGATGGTGATGTTTGAGATCAGCTGACAAGCTAGTAGCGAAACTTACCCCTACCCCCACTGCTGAAACTCTCATTTTATGATCTGTATTCGATCATTCCAAAATACTTGGAAAACTACCATCTTTACATCCCATAAACTTAAGCTTGTCTTAAGATGAAGGGCTACATGGAAATAAAAAGAGGGGGATAGGACTAATGCAATTGCTCCTGAGTCTGAGATGAACTTGATGGGGCAAATTCTCTCCTTCAGTGTTGTTATATATCACAGAAGGAACCACAACCAGAAGAAAAATTTCAGAGTTGTATACTTCAATAATAAAATGAACCTTTGAATCATGCCTGCTCCCCAGTCCCCTCTTTGGGCTTTCAGCAAGGTCATGATACTGCTCATCTTTGCTTTCATTATCATTGCTTTCACCTGAGTATAGTAAAATTGAAGTCAGCAAGCATCAAATGGAAAACACTTCAATGACTAAAGTTATCCCTTGCAAAAATGAAATGGTTATGTTTATTGGAGGTCAATTTTTTTCAGGCCCAGGACATTCAGGAATTCCTGTAGGCAGGGTTGTAGTCCTAATCATCTTCAGTCTTTCTTCCATCACATGATCAGATGAGGGATGTTTAATGATGATTATGCAACTCAGCAAATGAAAGAGTCCATGGCTGCATTTAGCAACACTCAATCAACATTTAGCCATGGGCTGGTTTATGGCACAATGTTACTTGTCACTTAAGTGTCAGGCAGTGACCATCTTCAACAAGACCTGCATTGGAAATTCAATGGCATTTCCATTACTGGGTTCCCAACTACTAACGTCTTGGTGATCACCACTGTTCAGAAATTCAACTGGATAAACCACATAAATACCATGGCTACAAGTGGAGACCAAAAACTGGGTATCCTACAGCAAATTAGTCTCCTGATAGCTTGGAGCATTTCTACTATCTGCAATGCACAAGTAGGTTAGGTTAATTGGTTATTGTAAATTGCCCTTGATGTATGTGGGTGGCTGGAGAATCAGAGGACTTTTATAAAAGAGTAGGGTACAAACAAAAAAATAATTAGGGAAATGTCACTGATAGAATATCTGATGGCTGCCATAGACTTGATGGGCAAACTGCATCATAGAAACATAGAAAATAGGTGCAGGAGTAGGCCATTCGGCCCTTCGAGCCTGCACCGCCATTTATTATGATCATGGCTGATCATCCAACTCAGAACCCCGCCCCAGCCTTCCCTCCATACCCCCTGATCCCCGTAGCCACAAGGGCCATATCTAACTCCCTCTTAAATATAGCCAATGTACTGGCCTCAACTGCTTCCTGTGGCAGAGAATTCCACAGATTCACCACTCTCTGAGTGAAGAAGTTTTTCCTAATCTCGGTCCTAAAAGGCTTCCCCTTTATCCTCAAACTGTGACCCCTTGTTCTGGACTTCCCCAACATCGGGAACAATCTTCCTGCATCTAGCCTGTCCAATCCCTTTAGGATTTTATATGTTTCAATCAGATCCCCCCTCAATCTTCTAAATTCCAACGAGTACAAGCCCAGTTCATCCAGTCTTTCTTCATATGAAAGTCCTGCCATCCCAGGAATCAATCTGATGAACCTTCTTTGTACTCCCTCTATGGCAAGGATGTCTTTCCTCAGATTAGGGGACCAGAACTGCACACAATACTCCAGGTGTGGTCTCACCAAGGCCTTGTACAACTGCAGTAGTACCTCCCTGCTCCTGTACTCAAATCCTCTTGCTATAAATGCCAGCATACCATTCGCCTTTTTCACCACCTGCTGTACCTGCATGCCCACTTTCAATGACTGGTGTATAATGACACCCAGGTCTCGTTGCACCTCCCCTTTTCCTAATCGGCCACCATTCAGATAATAATCGGTTTTCCTATCTTTGCTACCAAAGTGGATAACTTCACATTTATCTACATTAAATTGCATCTGCCATGAATTTGCCCACTTACCCAACCTATCCAAGTCACTCTGCATCCTCTTAGCATCCTCCTCACAGCTAACAATGCCACCCAGCTTCGTGTCATCCGCAAACTTGGAGATGCTGCATTTAATTCCCTCATCCAAGTCATTAATATATATTGTAAACAACTGGGGTCCCAGCACTGAGCCTTGCGGTACCCCACTAGTCACCGCCTGCCATTCTGAAAAGGGCCCGTTTATTCCCACTCTTTGCTTCCTGTCTGCTAACCAATTCTCCATCCACATCAATACCTTACCCCCAATACCATGTGCTTTAAGTTTGCACACTAATCTCCTGTGTGGGACCTCGTCAAAAGCCTTTTGAAAATCCAAATATACCACATCCACTGGTTCTCCCCTATCCACTCTACTAGTTACATCCTCAAAAAATTCAATGAGATTCGTCAGACATGATTTTCCCTTCTCAAATCCATGTTGACTTTGTCCGATGATTTCACCGCTTTCCAAATGTGCTGTTATCACATCTTTGATAACTGACTCCAGCAGTTTCCCCACCACCGACGTTAGGCTAACCGGTCTATAATTCCCCGGTTTCTCTCTCCCTCCTTTTTTAAAAAGTGGGGTTACATTAGCCACCCTCCAATCCTCAGGAACTAGTCCAGAATCTAACGAGTTTTGAAAAATTATCACTAATACATCCACTATTTCTTGGGCTACTTCCTTAAGCACTCTAGGATGCAGACCATCTGGCCCCGGGGATTTATCTGCCTTCAATCCCTTCAATTTACCTAACACCACTTCCCTACTAACAAGTATTTCGCTCAGTTCCTCCATCTCACTGGACCCTCTGTCCCCTACTATTTCTGGAAGATTATTTATGTCCTCCTTAGTGAAGACAGAACCAAAGTAGTTATTCAATTGGTCTGCCATGTCCTTGCTCCCCATAATCAATTCACCTGTTTCTGTCTGTAGAGGACCTACATTTGTCTTTACCAGTCTTTTCCTATTTACATACCTATAAAAGCTTTTACAGTCAGTTTTTATGTTCCCTGCCAGTTTTCTCTCATAATCTTTTTCACCCCTTCCTAATTAAGCCCTTTGTCCTCCTCTGCTGAACTCTGAATTTCTCCCTGTCCTCAGGTGAGCCACTTTCTCTGGCTAATTTGTATGCTGCTTCTTTGGAATTGATACTATCCCTAATTTCTCTTGTCAGCCACGGGTGCACTACCTTCCTTGATTTATTCTTTTGCCAAACTGGGATGAACAATTGTTGTAGTTCATCCATGCAACCTTTAAATGCTTGCCATTGCATATCCACCGTCAATCCTTTAAGTGTCATTTGCCAGTCTATCTTAGCTAATTCACGTCTCATACCTTCAAAGTTACCCCTCTTTAAGTTCAGAACCTTTGTTTCTGTTTTAACTATGTCACTCTCCATCTTAATGAAGAATTCCACCATATTATGGTCACTCTTACCCAAAGGGCCTCTCACGGCAAGATTGCTAATTAGCCCTTTCTCATTGCTCAAAACCCAGTCCAGAATAGCCTGCTCTCTAGTTGGTTCCTCGACATGTTGGTTCAAAAAACCATCCCGCATACATTCCAAGAAATCCTCTTCCTCAGCACCTTTACCAATTTGGTTCACCCAATCTACATGTAGATTGAAGTCACCCATTATAACTGCTGTTCCTTTATTGCACACATTTCTAATTTCCTGTTTAATACCATCTCCGACCTCACTACTACTGTTAGGTGGCCTGTACACAACTCCCACCAGCGTCTTCTGCCCCTTAGTGTTACGCAGCTCTACCCATATCGATTCCACATCTTCCCGGCTTATGTCCTTCCTTTCTATTGCGTTAGTCTCTTCTTTAACCAGCAATGCCACCCCACCTCCCCTCCCTTCATGTCTATCCCTTCTGAATATTGAATATCCCTGAACGTTGAGCTCCCATCCTTGGTCACCCTGGAGCCATGTCTCTGTGATCCCAACTATATCATAATCATTAATAACAATCTGCACTTTCAATTCATCCACCTTATTACGAATGCTCCTTGCATTGACACACAAAGCCTTCAGGCACTCTTTTACAACTCTTTCAGCCCTTATACAATTATGTTGAAAAGTGGCCCTTTTTAATGCTTGCCCTGGATTTGTCGGCCTGCCACTTTTACTCTTCTCCTTAGTACTTCTTGCTTCTACCCTCATTTTACACCCCCCTGTCTCTCTGCACTGGTTCCCATCCCCCTGTTGTGAACTAACCTCCTCACGCCTAGCCTCTTTAATTTGATTCCCACCCCCCAACCATTCTAGTTTAAAGTCACCTCAGTAGCCCTCGCCAATCTCCCTGCCAGGATATTGGTCCCCCTAGGATTCAAGTGTAACCCGTCCTTTTTGTACAGGTCACGCCTGCGCCAAAAGAGGTCCCAATGATCCAAAAACTTGAATCCCTGCCCCCTGCTCCAATCCCTCAGCCACGCATTTATCCTCCACCTCATCACATTCCTACTCTCACTGTCGCGTGGCACAGGCAGTAATCCTGAGATTTCTACCTTTGCGGTCCTTTTTCTCAACTCCCTTCCTAGCTCCCTATATTTTCCTTTCAGGACCTCATCCCTTTTCCTACCTATGTCATAAGTAAAATGAGAAAAATCAGAAGCATGATGGAATACTTTTCAGTTGCCTGGGTAAGTGGCATTCCAACAACTTTCAATAAGCTCAACACTATTCAGAACAAAACAGCCCATTTGATTGGCATACTATTAACTATTATAAGCTTTATTTCCACAACCATTGCATAGTGAATGCATTGTGCACATCTACAAAATGTGATGCTTTAATGAATCAGATCTGCAACGGCTTTGGTTGAGCTACACATTAGCGAAATGATCAAGCCATTGAGGAGGTAGAAGGGAAGCAGGGACTGCAGGGCTAAAAGAATATTTGATATTAACATAAATAACTCGTACATACTGTAAACACTAGAAGGTCTGCAGGTGCTGGAAATCCAAAGCGACACACACAAAATGCTGGAGGAACTCAGCAGGTCAGGTAGCATCTATGGAAATGAATAAACCGTCTACATTTCAGGCTGAGGCCCTTCTTCAGGACTGAAAAGGGAGGGGGAAGACGCCAGAATAAAAAAGGTGGGGGGGGGGTGAAGGAGGCTAGCTAGAAGGTGATAGGTGAAGCTAGGTGGGTGAGGTAGGCTGGAGAAGGAATCTGATAGAAGATGAGAGTGGACCATAGGAGAAAGGGAAGGAGAAGGAGATCCAGGTGGAAGTGATAGACAGAAGAGATAAAAGGCCAGAATGGAGAATAGAGGAAGAGGGGAGGGGGAGGGAATTTTTTTTTACTGGAATGAGAAATCGATATATATGCATCAGGTTGGAAGCTACCCAGACGGAATATAAGGTGTTGCTCCTCCACCCTGAGGGTGGCCTCATCTTGGAACAAGAGGGGGCCGTGGACTGACATGTTGGAACAGGAACGGGAATCAGAATTAAAATGTTTGACCACCGGGAAGTTCCACTTTAAAGAAGCAGCCCCCCCCCCCCCCCCCCCCAATTTACAACAGGTCTCTCTAATGTAGAGGAGGCCTCATTCGGGAGCACCAGGCACAGTGGGTGACCCCAGCAGATTTGAGGGTGAAGTGTTGCTCGCTTCTCCATTGGAGAAGGTTTGCTGCCAGCAGATGGCACCCGTGCTTCGCAGATGATCAATAGGAAACATTTTAGAAGAGTAGAAAGCATCCAGTTACAAACCAGGAAAATAAAAATGTGACTGCTTTGCTCATTTCAAGTAAAAGTATATTTAGAATCGAGAGAACAATCAATACACTGATACAAGTGCAGTTTGGAACATGACCAACGAAAGACATCAGTGCCTTACAAAATCAGATACTCATGTACTATTGATAGAGCAATTAGTACTGATGTTACAGATGAAGAATTCAGGCATATATTTTTGAAGAATTGTACAGTTAACATTAAACTATTACAGGTGCTGGCTTATCTGGGTATGGTACTTCATTGTATGTGTTGTTTGCCTGCCTTGGATGATATTTTTTTGTTCACATTCTAGCTTAGAAATATGCATGGCACTGAGCAGATACTGTTCTGATGTAAACATGATAAAATTGATGCAGATGGCAAGAGAAAGCACGGTAATTTGGAACTGTATAATAATTACCAGTATAAACTGTTTCCTTTCAAGACTAATTTGACATAACAAGCCAACAGATGATGCAAAATTAAGTTATGAAACAATGTAGTCACCTCCAGACACACATGAGAAAAGATTGCTAACAGATAAGTTACTTCTTTTCATGAATAAAAACAGAGAATGTTGGAAACATTCAGCAGGTCAGATAGCGTCTGTGGAAGAGTTTTCATCCTCAACTGCTGACTCTAATTTCTCTTTCGAGAGTCACTGTCTGACTTGATAAGTATTTCCAGCATTTTCTATTTTTATTGCTGCTTTGCAGCATATGCAATTTTTTTGATTCTCATTCAGTTCGTTCATACATGACACTGTCGTTTTGGACCCTGATTTAAGCATACAGTGCTCGAAGAAAATCTGTTGGAATGTCCCAGACAGTAGTTCCAGTCTATCCATTGACCTTTAGTTAATGCACGAGTGCATGATTTTAACATGAGGTCCATGGAGTCAATTTAGGCATCAAATTACTAATAATTTATAATAAAATATTTGTATTTTCAGTTTACATTTGCGTTATTTCTTTTGCTGTGTGTAAATCAAACATATACAGTGGTGTATTTTCCTGTGAAATACAACAGAAGACAATGAGTCCAATCTTTTCTGTGTTTGAAGTAATTTTGATCAGCAGGACATAATGATGAACAGCAGTCTGACAACAGACAGACAGTGGAGGGCTTAAGAGAGGTAGTTTTGATGCCAAGTTGTGTGCTTTTAGTAAATGTGTCTGTCTAGTCTCTTTCTTCAGATTGTTTTGTCATAAAACAGCATACAGATTATAAAAACAGAAAGGACTAAGAATAAATGGCTGGGGAGGGGGGGACAACTGAGGTTACATGTGTGAGTGGAAATAGAAGGTATTGCAGGAAATTCTTTTACTATGGCTACATACATAAGAGTGCAACCAGTTTGACTTTGCTGGAAGATGGATGATAGCCATTGGAGGAGTATGAAGTAATGAATGTTATCATAGATTATGGACAGCTCAAGAAAGATGAAACATAGCTTACATGGTGGTTAACATTAGCATGGTGAGGAAAAATTAAGGTGTGTAGTTTGCTAATAATTTGAGAAAATATCTATGCACAACACTGTAACTTATCAGGAAGAAAACGTTGCTAAAGGCCAATGTGACTCCTAGACTTGAAGGCCTGCATCCTGGAGGCCTAAAATTTCTAGAGATAGTGTATGCAGTGGTTATAAGCAACTAAAAATCACTTGATTATGGAGAGGATTGGAAAACAGTAAGATTTAATGTTCCTATTCAAGAAAATTAAATCATTAGAAAGAGGTGATATAGGATCAGAAGGTGCAGAATCTTTATGGGTTGAGCTAAGGAATAGCAGGGGTAAAAGGACCCTGATGGCAGTTATTTATAGGCCTCCAAACAGCTGCAGGGATGTGGACTACAAATTACAACTGGAAATAAAAAAAGGCTGGTCAGAAGGGCAGTGTTATGATAATTGTGGGGGATTTTAACATGCGAGTAGATTGGAAAAATCAGGTCGGCACTGGATCTCAAGAGAGAGAATTTGTAGAATGTCTGCGAGATGGCTCTTTAGAACAGCTTGTTGTTGAGCCCACTAGGGGATCGGCTGTACTGGATTGGGTATTGTGTAATGAACCGGAGGTGATTGGAGAGATTGAGGTGAGGGAACCCTTAGGAGACAGTGATCATAACATGATTGAGTTCACTGTGAAATTAGAAAAAGAGAAGCCGAAATCTGATGTGTCGGTATTTCAGTGGAGTAAAGGAAACTACAGTGGCATGAGAGAGGAACTGGCCAAGGTTGACTGGAAAGGGACACCAGCGGGAAGAACGGCAGAGCAGCAGTGGCTGGAGTTTATGCGAGAAATGAGGAATGTGCAAGACAGGTATATTCCAAAAAAGAAGAAATTTTCGAGTGGAAAAAGGATGCAACCGTGGTTGACAAGAGAAGTCAAAGCCAAACTTAAAGCTAAGGAGAGGGCATACAAGGAAGCAAAAATTAGTGGGAAGACAGAGGATTGGGAAGTCTTTAAAACCTTACAAAAGGAAACCAAGAAGGTCATTAAGAGAGAAAAGATTAACTATGAAAGGAAACTAGCAAATAATATCGAAGAGGATACTAAAAGCTTTTTCAAGTATATAAAGAGTAAAAGACAGGTGAGAGTAGATATAGGACCGATAGAAAATGATACTGGAGAAATTGTAATGGGAGATGAGGAGATGGCAGAGGAACTGAACAAGTATTTTGCATCAGTCTTCACTGAGGAAGACATCAGCAGTATACCAGACACTCAAGGGTGGGAGGGAAGAGAAGTGTGCGCAGTCACAATTACGACAGAGAAAGTACTCAGGAAGCTGAATAGGCTAAAGGTCGATAAATCTCCTGGACCAGATGGAGTGCACCCTCGTGTTCTGAAGGAAGTAGCTGTGGAGATTGCGGAGGCATTAGCGATGATCTTTCAAAAGTCGATAGATTCTGGCATGGTTCCGGAGGACTGGAAGATTGCAAATGTCACTCCGCTATTTAAGAAGGGGGCAAGGAAGCAAAAAGGAAATTATAGACCTGTTAGCTTGACGTCGGTGGTTGGGAAGTTGTTGGAGTTGATTGTCAAGGATGAGGTTACAGAGTACTTGGAGGCATATGACAAGATAGGCAGAACTCAGCATGGATTCCTTAAAGGAAAATCCTGCCTGACAAACCTATTACAATTTTTTGAGGAAATTACCAGTAGGCTAGACAAGGGAGATGCAGTGGATGTTGTATATTTGGATTTTCAGAAGGCCTTTGACAAGGTGCCACACATGAGGCTGCTTAACAAGATAAGAGCGCATGGAATTACAGGAAAGTTACATACGTGGATAGAGCATTGGCTGATTGGCAGGAAACAGAGAGTGGGAATAAAGGGATCCTATTCTGGTTGGCTGCCGGTTACCAGCGGTGTTCCACAGGGATCAGTGTTGGGGCCGCTTCTTTTTACATTGTACATCAACGATTTGGATTATGGAATAGAGGGCTTTGTGGCTAAGTTTGCTGACGATACGAAGATAGGTGGAGGGGCCGGTAGTGCTGAGGAAATGTAGAGTCTGCAGAGAGACTTGGATAGATTGGAAGAATGGGCAGAGAAGTAGCAAATGAAGTACAATGTTGGAAAGTGTATGGTTATGCACTTTGGCAGAAGAAATAAATGGGCAGACTATTATTTAAATGGGGAAAGAATTCAAAGTTCTGAGATGCAACGGGACTTGGGAGTCCTCGTACAGGATTCCCTTAAAGTTAACCTCCAGGTTGAGTCGGTAGTGAAGAAGGCGAATGCAATGTTGGCATTCATTTCTAGAGGAATAGAGTATAGGAGCAGGGATGTGATGTTGAGGCTCTATAAGGTGCTGGTGAGACCTCACTTGGAGTACTGTGGGCAGTTTTGGTCTCCTTATTTAAGAAAGGATGTGCTGACGTTGGAGAGGGTACAGAGAAGATTCACTAGAATGATTCCGGGAATGAGAGGGTTAACATACGAGGAACGTTTGTCCGCTCTTGGACTGTATTCCTTGGAGTTTAGAAGAATGAGGGGAGACCTCATAGAAACATTTCGAATGTTAAAAGGCATGGACAGAGTGGATGTGGCAAAGTTGTTTCCCATGATGGGGGAGTCTAGTACGAGAGGGCATGACTTCAGGATTGAAGGGCGCCCTTTCAGAACAGAAATGCGAAAAAATTTTTTTAGTCAGAGGGTGGTGAATCTATGGAATTTGTTGTCACGGGCAGCAGTGGAGGCCAAGTCATTGGGTGTCTTTAGGGCAGAGATTGATAGGTATCTGAGTAGCCAGGGCATCAAAGGTTATGGTGAGAAGGCGGGGCAGTGGGACTAAATAGGATAAAATGGATCAGCTCATGATAAAATGGCGGAGCAGACTCAATGGGCCGAATGGCCTACTTCTGCTCCTTTGTCTTATGGTCTTATAGTCTAAAAGTGGAGCCAGAAAGTAAGAAATTATTGGCCAGGTAGTCTAACATCGGACGTTAGGAAAATGCTAGAATCCATTATTGAGGAAGTAATAGCAAGGCATTCAGAAAATCAAAAGACAACCCAGCAGAGTCAATATGGTTTTATAGGAGGGAATTAATGATTGACAAATTTATTAGCATTCTTTGACAATGTAATAAACAGGGTGGATAAAGAGGAACTAGTAGATGTAAGAGTATTTGAATTTCCAAAAGACATTCAATAAGGTGCCACATAAAAGATTACTGGTCAAAGTAAGGATTAGGGAGAAAATCATTGGCATAGATACTTAATTGACTAACAGAGTGAGGTTACTTTTGGATTGAAAGTCAGTCATCATGGAGTGCCATGGGGACCAGTACTGTATCTCAACTGTTTATGGTCTATATTAATACCTTAGGTTAAGGAACTGAGTGCATTGTTGTTGAAGCAAAGATAGATGGGTTAATCAAAATGCACAAAGGTAGGTTAAGTGAGTGTGCCAAAAGTTACTAGACCGAATATAAGATGGAAAAATAGGAGCTAGAAGAATGATAGAGCTAATTGTTATTAAAATAGAGTGAGTCTATAAAATTGGATACAAAGGCGTCTGGGAGTTCTGTGCATTAACATAAAGGGTTGACATGTAGGTACAACAAGGGATTAGAAAGACTAAGGGAATGTTGAACTTTATTGTAGAGGACATGTACTATAAAAAAAGCTACTGTACACCTGGAGTACTGTACAGTATACACTTTGGTCTCCATATTTACAGAACCATATACTTCCATTAGAGGCAGAGCAGATAAGGTTCACAAGGTTAATTCCTGGAATGAAGAAAAGTCAAGCTATATTCATTGGAGTTTAGGAAAATGAAACATATGTGATTCCAAGAGTGATTAACGGAGTTGATACTGAGAGGATGTTTCTCCTGTGGGAAATGAGTTATAAGGGGCATAGTTTTTGAGTAAGGAAGGAGTAACTCATTTAAGATGGAGATGAGAAGAAACTTCTTCCAGAGGTATGGTTATCGTAGCTAAAGAAATCATGGCATACAGGGAGAATGCAGGAACGAGATACTGAATTTGGATGATCATTTATGATTATATTGAATGCTGGAGCATGTGTGAAGTGCAGAATGGCCTACTGTTCTTTTTTTTATATGATTCTAATTTCAAACTTGACTCAAGCTCCAAAAATAGAGGTTTCTTGAGCCTGATGTTATTTGGACAAGAAAACATGCTCAGAAAAGCATCTGGACTTGACTGATGAATGAACTAATTCTAGGCAGATATAAATAAGAAATCCAGACAATGATATTCTCATCTGACTACCTTAACTTGTAGAATGTAATCTTTGATGTGAGAATTAAGGGAGAATCCATTGAACTGTAATGTAGATGGGGCATAAATACTCCAGCTAACCTAGAGAACAAGGAAAAATAACTGAAGATTTAGCCCCAATTCATCCTTATTTAATGCCACAATTTTAACAAATTTATATCATAAATGGAAAGCAGCCATAAAGCCAGGAATCTTGATATTTTATAAATGATATCACAGCTCTGGAGTGTCTCTTGTCTGCTTTTTCGTAAGTACTTCATATGCTGCCTGTATCTCAAGAAATTGTTGTTCTGCTTCATTTAAATTATGTCGGTTGTGATCAGGGTGCCAGCGTTTCACCAACTCTCTATAACTTGTGTTAATTTCTTCCAAGGTTGCTTCCTGGCGTAGTCCCAGCACCTGAAGTTTAAAAATAAATACAAGTCTTAATTTAGAAAGCAATAACTCAGAAAGACCAGTATGCTGTTTAAAATATTCCACTGCATTACTTGCAAATTGCTTTGCATCCTCCACAAAGCCAGAGAGGGCAAGATCTAACCAGGAATAGGAAATTATATCACTATGAATTACATTCTTTGTCACTTCGTTAAACAAAAGACAGATTTTACTAGATGTTTCATCTGGGGAATATCTGGGATTAGAGTAATTAAAATTACATCTGTTTTAGAAAAGCATCTGGGAGATTGGCTAATAAAATCATGGGGATGCACATCTTCAAAATTAGTTCTTTGAACAAATGGGCCATTTATTGCAGAAACAAACAAATATTCTGTCATACAGGAGAAGAAAAAATGCACCCCCTTTTAATACAAAGAAACAAAAAGGTTTGAGATGCACCATCATAAAATGTGCAACAGGCTGACAGACTCCATGTGTGTTTATGCTGTCAGACCTTCCACGCTTCCTGCCCTGTCCCTGCCTGTCCTGCCTACTGAACTCACTTGCTCTAACCTCGATGTTTGCTTTGACTTTCTCATCTGTTAGACTACTACTTTGGGTACCACCACCTGTCAGACTACTTTAAACCCACTCTTTTCATATATCCCCAGAAGCTCTTTCTATTCATTTTTAGATTACTTGTCAGTTTTCTCTCATAATCAGTTTTCTGTTTCCCTACTAGCTTTTTAGTCTTGTTTTCAAGTCTTGCCACTTTGTGTGCCTGTTTTTTTAAATTTTTAATTTTAATGTTAATCTCCTTTGTCAACTAAGCATAGTTCATCTTTCTCGTGAAATCCCTCTTTCTGATGAGAACACGTTTCTGCTGAGCACTATGAGCCAGCTGCATAAGTAACTGCCACTGCTCATTCACTAAACTATATCTTAGTCTATTTACTCAATCCACTCTGGACGACTATACTTTCAGATCCTTGTAGTTGAGCATGCTAGTTTTGGATTGGAGTGTTTACCCTCAATTAATCCTACTTCATTGCACACAACCAAATCTAAAAAAGACTGTTTCCAAGTAGCTTCTTTAACATACTGCTCTCAGAAGCAATCCACAATGAATTCCATAAATTCCTCTTCCAAGGTACTTTGCCAGTTTGATTAGTTCAATCAACGTGCAGACTGAAATCACTGATGATAATTACTGCTCTCTTCTTACGTGTTGATGATAATTCCCCATTTATGCTTTGTCCTGTTGAGAGGCAACACTTTTGGGGCTCCGTAGACTACTCCCACCCATATCTTCATTTCCCTGCTATTTGTCATTTCCACTTAAACTGATTCCATATCACCACCCACTTGATATTGTCACAAGTCAGCACCATGCTCAAAACTTCCTCTATTAACAAATACCATTCTACCGCTTTTTACCTATCTATGTATTCTTTTTGGAATATTGAATAACCTTGAATACTGAATTCCTAGTCCTGGTCATTCTGCAACACGCTTTTGTAATACATGTTAGGTCAAACTGATTTGTGACTATTTATGCCAAATATCTTGTTACAAATGCTATGTGCAATCAGATAAAAAGCCATAATCTTTGACTTTTTTGTAGTTTTAATTTACTCTGGATGCTGTCCAAGTTGCATGCCATCTTGGACAATGTCTCCCATCCACTACATAATGTACTGGTTGGGCATAGGAGTACATTCAGCCAGAGACTCATTCCACCGAGATGCAACACAGAGCGTCATAGGAAGTCATTCCTGCCTGTGGCCATCAAACTTTACAACTCCTCCCTTTGAGGGTCAGACACCCTGAGCCAATAGGCTGGTCCTGGACTTATTTCCTGGCATAATTTACATATTACTAATTAACTATTTATGGTTTTATTACTATTTATTATTTATGGTGCAACTGTAATGAAAACCAATTTCCCCCGGGATCAATAAAGTATGACTATGATTATTCACTTTCTGAAACACATTTGCTAATATCTTGTGCCTCTTCCTGTCGTATGTTGATTTTCATTTCTGCTATAGCATCCTATACCGCTGTTCTCTTATTTGATTTTGATTTAGTAACCTTCATGTCACTTGAACCTTACTCACCTGCAATTAATTTACAGCCCAGATATTAATCTTATTTATGCAGTTAGCCAGGTTACCAGCCCAGCATGGATCAGATTAAACCCATCCCAATGAAACAGCTTCCTCCTTTTCCAATACTTGTGCCAGTGCCCCATGAATTAGAGAATATTTCTCCCTCATCAAACTTTGAGCCACACCCATTTACTACTCTAATCTTATTTACCCTTTGCCAATTTGCAGGCTGATTGGGTAATAATATGGAGGTCATCACCTTTGAGTTTTGCTTTTCAATTTTGCCTGTGCTGTTCATAATCCCTCAACAGAACCTCCTTACTTGTCTTATCCATGTAGTTAGTGCCTATGTGGACCTTCCCATTCCTACTCCAAAGTTCTTCTCCAGCCCAGAAGAGATGTCCTTAACTCTGACAGTGAACAGGCAAAACAGCTTTCAGAAGTCTATGCGTCTATAGCAGAGAGCAGTGTCTGTTCTCCAAACCAAGCTATCACCTATGATTGTAGCATTTCATATATATATAAAATATTCCAGATTTCAGTACAATCTGTACATTGAGAATGGAAATAATTTCAGTTGGAGTGTAAAACAGACATGCAATCTAAGGTGGAAGAAGAAACAGCAATCTAGACCAATTAGTATTATTAATTTGTTTATAATTACCTTGTACGCTAACCTTTCTCTTTCAGTCTTTATGGAAGTGATAGATGCAAATAACTTTTCCCATTCCTGATTGTAACCATAGCTTAATCCAGTTCCACCAGTGGAGAGCTTCCATGCATGATATGGAAGAAGTAATATAGATTCAAAGAGACCACTGACCAGTGGGAATATTCGGAGTGAATCCAGGATAATATTAATGGTGTCGGAGATGTACGTAATTGTAACTGTAGTATTGTGAAACATACAATAGAAGATTGGCATTGTGAAAGCCAGCCAAGCTAAAGCTAATCTGTAAAGTCGCACCCTTAAATTGTCTTCCGTGTCGCTTGAAGTCTTGTAGAGGCGGTGTTGCATAGAGACAACACTAGCAACAATACTGATGGGTATTGTTGCAATGGGTCTGCCATAGAATATGATGGAGGTAACAATGGAGGCTATCATAGTTGCCTTTATATCGGACGTTTGCTCACCAACATTAGCTACAAGGTGAACACCCAGTGTGATAGCAAGCGGCAAGACCATGATGTAGAAACCACTTAATGGAGATAGACTTATGAGAGCAACGATACCAAAGTAAACCCCAACTACAAATTGGCCAAAAGTTCGGATAATTTTCATTGATGGTTGTTTATCTCTTTTCCTTTGAGTCTTTTTGTGGCGCAAGTTTGCATTTTGCACATACTTTGGCAAATGCCAAAACTCACGAATCCACCCAAACCCAAATCCACCAAATGTCACCATCCACAGTAAGGCATGGCTATCTCTCCCAAGGTAGATGTGATGGAGACCTAAAGGTCCACCTAATGACCAGAGGACATAAGTGATCACCAAACTTTTGATCATCTCCACAGCCAAAACTGATAAATATTGATGTCAAAATTTGAGGATTAGGAAGACTCTGCTTTATAGTTCAGTAAAGGAATTTGACGGATCTGTCCATATCATTGATTGGGTTCTTGATTGAAGCAAGTCTTTAGCCTAGACTTTCATCTTACACAATCTGAAGAAAAACAGAATGAATAATAAGAACTTGCCAATCAACATATGGTCAGGTCTACATTTGTGCATTCCAAATAGAAGCAATTTTCATCGTAATGTGTGGAAAACAAACAGCCTTTACCAAATATATTTTTATCTACTAAATGCTGGCTCAAAACCTCCCAGGCCATGGGTTATATGCTTAGTATGAGATTAATACTTTCTATTTCATACTTGAATATTTCTAAAAACCTTGAGTAAAATGTGTTAATACTTGAGTTTTAAGGAAGCCAACCGTGTGCAGGAGTACTGCTGATACTCAGCTGGTTGAAACCACATAGATTACCTGTAACACACATTGATAAACATTACACCATTTTTCCGGATCAGAGAGTTTGCTTGCAGGGTAATCTGAACCTGAATGGGACATGCCGGTCTGTGGTGAGGGAAACACCTCATTAAGTTCCATTGTGCTTGGATTGTTAATAATTAATAGTGCTTTGGAAAACTGCAGACTATCTTGGTTAGGTGTAAGATTATTTAATCTGTCACAGAGGACTGTTTTGGTTCTGAATTTACATCAGCAGGCCACTCTAACATGATGTTGTCTATCAATCCTCGTCCTCCACCGCCCCCCCCAACTTTCCCAAATTGGTCAGAAAATTGACAAACGTGACTTTGATCCCACATAAGGCAGATAACAAATTCTGCAAACACCTCATGAGAATACAGCATTTATAAAGTACGCAAGCCCATTGCCAGGTCTCAGTGTAGGACATAGATACCACCAGCGGAAATAATGATCTCAATGTTCTCTTAGTAAAATCCAAAGATAAGCATGTGTTTACTACAATGTATTGCATAGAATAAGGTTCCACTGCATTACTGCAACTTTCAGATTTACAAACATGAGAACATCTGCAGATGCTGGAAATTCAAGGCAACACACACAAAATGCTGGAGGAACTTAGAAGGTCAGGCAGTATCTTTCCATAGATGATGCCTGACTTGCAGATTTATATAGTTTTCAATATACTGTATAGTACAAGGTAACAAAGCTTGTCTAAAAAAGAAATCACATTTAATATTAACACTGCTGTGTCAATTTATTACGATTTACAAGCTCATAGGGTTTCAACAGTCTCTTAGTTAGGTTTGATTTGGGTAGACCCATGAAAAAGGATGGCTCCTAACTTAAGAGGATAAACTTTGCCTCCTCAAGCAAAACTTGGTCTTTCATTTACATAAACTGAAAAATTTAAGTACTTAGCATACAGTACATAAGTGATAGTCTTAAGAGAACAATCAATTTAAGAGGGGGATCAGGCAACTTTGAAACAAGAGAAAATTTTAAAACATGCTTACCAGACAATGTAGTGTAACTCTGATTAAATCCAAAAGACTTTTGCCCCCTGAGGATTAATCTTGTGTTGACTCAGAGCAGTTCATTATTGCGTAAAATTACAATAAACTGGAATGTAGCATTTTGCAACAACTTACTTCACACTAGTAGAATATTAACTCACTAGGTGCAAATTCTAAAGGCACTAAACAGGTCAATGAATAGAGTCAATTTTAATGATAACCCTAATCAGCATGAACCTTAAATCAGGTTAGAATTTACTTTAGATCTGTCCCAAGGTAACCTTTGAGGTATTTGCAGTTTAAAATAAATTGTATTTTGAGCACAAATTGTTTCAGTACAGGGACAAAAACATCTTATATATTTTTAATGCTAGAAGATGAGTAATAATAACTTGCACACTAGTCTTTTGAGAGCTGTGCACTTGGACAAACAAACCCCTCTGTATCTCAGAGGTCTGTAATCACTCACCACTTCTACCAGGAGGTTGGTAACCAGTGGTGTTCTGCAGGGATCTGTTCTGGGACCCCTGCTCTTTATGATTTTTATAAATGACTTGGTTGAAGAAGTGGAAGGGTGGATTAGTAAGTTTGCAGATGACAGGAAGGTTGCTGGTATTATGGATTGTCTGGAAGGTTGTCGTAGGTTAGCATGGGGCATTGATATGATGTAGAACTTGATTGAGAAGTGACAGATGAAGTTCCATATGGAAAAGTGTGAAGTGATTCACTTGGGAAGGTCGAACTTGAAGGCAGAATATAGGATTAATGGCAGGACTCTTAACAGTGTGGAGGAACCAAGGGATCTTGGGGTTCAAGTCCATAGATCTCTCAAAATTACAGTGTCAGTTGATAGGGTGGTTATGTTTTGTAAATCCAAAACATTAAACTAATTGAAAGGAAACATGGAGCTGGGAATGCGTGTCTTAGTTTCATTTTTACTTTAAGAGAGGCATGCACTTATGCTGTGGTGGCATCATGATGTGTGCCATTCAGTTACTTTTACATATAACCCATAATGAATTATTTAAACGAACAAATATATACTGTATGTTTATATACAGTATACTATATACTACAACTACTATATGGACATCCACAGCACAGTAAATTTTAAATTGTCCCATTCAGGCCTAAAGATTTAATCGCTGTGGAGGATTTCTTACTCTTGTGAAATAATGTCTTTCCTGACAAAGGAGGTTACTTTGCTTGGCAAGTGAGACTCATGCCTGGGAAACAGTCTCAGGTTCTGGGGCCTTCTCCATGGTGCTTGTGGGAGTTGACTCTGGGGCTGCAGGAAGTAGTTCTGACAGCTCTGAATACCTTTCTTCTGGATGTGTTGGCAGCCTGAACAGTGCAAAGCAAGCTTTTCAATCTGCTGATCTATCCCAGGCCACCAGACAAAGCTTAGAGCCTATGATTTCATTTTGACCATGCCTAGATGATAAGCATGAAGCTCCTCCAACACTTTAGCTCTCAGCTTGGATACTACAACAACTTTCAATCCCCACATAAGGCAAACCCTGTCAGGTGCAACTTCATCCCGCTCTGGTAAAAATGGGGGAACTGGGATTTCTGCTGCATATTCCAGTTATTTTGGGTTGCCATGTAGACCTGAGACAGTGTGGGATCCTTGCTGGTTTCCCTTTGGATCACCTCTGCCATAATAGGGAGACTTTCGATTTGCATTAGGGAGAATGCGTCAAGAGGAGTGTCCTCTTTTGTAAATTTTTCGGGTATTTCATTTCCCAAGAGTAAACAGGACACTCCATCAGCATTTCCATGATTAGTTGTCCTCTTGAATCTGATCTTGTAATTGTGTCCTCCGAGAAACAGAGCCCATCTCCGCATTTGTGTTGCTGCTGTTAGTGAAACACTCTTCTGTGGATTGAAAATGCCCACTAGTGGTTGATGATCAATAAAGAGGGTAAACTCCCTCCCATACAGGTACTGGTTGAAATGTTTTACACCCCAAACCAGACTCAAGGCTTTCTGTCAATCTGTGTGTAATTTTTTTCTCTGCAGCAGTAAGGGAATGTGATGCAAAGGCTATACAGCGTTCACTTACGTCACTTATGATATGTGACATGGCTTCACCTATACCGTAAGGTGAGGCATCACTGGCAAGTTTCACTGGACGATGTGGATCATAATGTGTCTGTTGTCATATTTCCTTTACCTATTTGAAAGCCACCTCATACTGCTTTGTCCATTGCCATTTCTTCACGATCTGTAGTATGAGTCTAAGGGATGGAGCACAGTAGCCGGGTTTGCAAGGAACCTCATATAGTAATTGACAAATCCTAAAAAGGAGCACAGCTGTGACACTTCCTTTGGCCTTAGAGCATCCACCACTACTGCTCTAATTTTCTTAGCACACATAATTCTTGTGCATCGATGGTGTAACCACAGTAAATGATGCTTGGTTTAAAGAATTCACATTTGTTTCATCCTGCTCTGAGCCCATAACCTTCTAATCTTTTTAAACACTGTCTTGAGATTTTGGAGATGGTCCTTGTCATCCTTACTGGTAACAATGATGTCATCCAGGTAACACGGAGTGCCTGGGCAGCCTTGCAGTGCCTGGTCCATAGCTCTCTGCCAGAGTGCAGGTGCAGATGTTACTCCAGAAATAAGTCTATTTTAGCGATAAAGTCCTTTGTGAGTTTTTATGGTGAGAAACTCTTTGGATGTTTCTTCCATCTCTATCTATTGGCAGTCCTCACCTAAGTCCACTTTTCTGAAGTGTTTCCCTCCAGAAAGGTTTGCAAAGATATCCTCAATCCTGCGCAGAGGATATTGATCTACTTTCAGTGCTGGGTTGATGGTGACCTTGAAATCACCACAGATCTTGACAGGCACATTCTTCTTTGCTACTGGGACAACTGGTGTTGCCCATGGGCTCCACTCAACCTTGGAATTAATTCCTTCAACTTCCATGCGATATAGTTTACTGGTTAATTTATCTCTGATGGTATAAGGAATTGGACAGGCTTTGTAAAACTTGGGTCTGGCTTTTTTATTTAACATTATTTTACCCTTGATATATTTGAGTTTTCCAACACCATCCTTGAACACTGATGTGGCATCATCCAGTATCTTTCTTAATTTGTTTTCAATTGACTCTATTACAGGGAATCTGATATGCAAATGGTGGATGGATTTCCAATCAAGTTGTAGTTGGTTTCAGCCAATCACATCCCCACAATGCTGGCCCTCCTGTTTTTATCACATACAAACCCAATGTGTCTTGCTGGTTGTTGTATTTCACTGTCATAAATTGGATAGTACAACAACTCTCAATCCCCACATAAGGCAAACTCCGTCAAAGGTAAGTTCAGCCTGGTAAAAATAGGGGAATTGGGATTTCTGCTGCATATTCCAGCTGTATTGGGTTGCCATGTAGACCTGAGACAGTGTGGGATCATTTCTGGTTTTTCTTTCAATCATCTCTGCCATTTTAGGGGTTCTTTTGATTTGAATTAGGGAGAATGTGTCCTCTTTTGTAAATTTAGTTGGATATCTGCAGCCTTCAGTTCAGTATCTTTGAAATGCTGTCCAAACTCATTTTCTTCTTCTGACTTTTAATGGTGGTTGGCAGTCCAACTTAAATGTGCCTTACCTTATCACCACCAACTAGACTGGAGTGTGGTGTAGAGAACTGGGAAATAAAACCTCTACTAGCTCTTTATTAAATGAAAACTAAATTACCCCCAAAAGTTCTAAAGATTGTAAATAATGAAAGACAACTAATTTTGTAGAATAATAGCCAAGTCAGTGTCCAATTCCATTTTAATTAATTTGCCGTTCACTTCTAATGCAAGCCATTTGCTTGTCTATTGTTAATTTTCATTTTATAAATTTCAAGGCTATTGTCATTCTCATCCTTATCAAATTTTTCAACTGCATATAGATTAGTGCTCTTTTTGAAACTGTAACTCGACTTTGTATCTTCTGTACCGGATGCAACGATTCAGATCGATGGGTTTACTATACACCATCAGGATAGACCTATAGAGTCTCTCAAAGGCAGAGTTGGAGGAGTATGCCTCATGATCAACTCTTATTGGTGCACAAATATATCAGTGTTGTCCCAATTCTGCTCATCAGACCTGGAATATCTAGCAGTAAAGTGCCGTCTTTTTTACCTACCACAGGAGATTTCCGGGATCATTTTGGTAGCAGTATACATTCCACCTCAGGCCAATGTCAAACGGGCTTTAGATGATCTGAGCAATGGGATCAACGTGCACGAAACAGTGCACCCTAATGTCTTCACCATCGTTTTGGGGGATTTTGACCAGGCCAGTCTGAAAAAAATCACTAAGCAACTACCATCAACAGGTCACTTGCAATACCAGAGGAAACAATACACTGGACCATTGCTACACCACCATCAAGAATGTCTGCCGTGCTATTCCACGCCCTCACTTCAGGAAGTCTGATCACCTGGCTGTACTTCTACTCCCTGTGTATAGGCAGAGACTGAAGACTGCAGCACCAGTAGTGAGGACCAAGAAGGTATGGACAAGGGAAACACAGGAGCACCTACAGGACTGCTTTGAATCGGTGGACTGGACAGTATTCAGGGATTCGTCTTTGAACCTGGATGAGTATGCTGCAGCTGTTACTGACTTCATTAAAACCTGTGTGGATGAGTGTGTGACCACAAAGACTTACTGTACATTCCCAAACCAAAAGCCGTGGATGAACCAGGAGGTACGTCGTCTGCTGAAGGTTAGATCTGTGGCATTCAAGTCTGGTGACCCAGGTCTGTACCAGAAAACCAGGTATGATTTGCGGAGGACTATTTCAAGGGTGAAGAGACAATTTTGAACAAGGTTGGAGGTGACATTGGATGTACGGCAACTCTGGCGGGGTCTGCAAGACATTATTTTCTATAAAGCGAAACCCAATAGCATGAATAGCAGTGATGATTCACTACCAGATGAACTCAATGCCTTCTGTGCACACTTTGAAAGGGAGAACACAACTACAGCTGTGAAGATCTCTGCTGCACCTGATGACCCTGTGATCTCTGTCTCAGAGGCTGATGTTAGGCTGCCTTTAAAGAGGGTGAACCCTCACAAGGCAGAAGGTCCCGATGGAGTACCTGGTAAGGCTCTGAAAACTTGTGCCAACCAACTAGCAGGAGTATTCAAAGACATTTTCAACCTCTCACTGCTACGGGCGGAAGTTCCCACTTGCTTCAAAAAGGCAACAATTATACCAGTGCCGAAGAAGAATAATGTGAGCTGCCTTAATGACGATCGCCCAGTAGCACTCACACCTACAGTGATGAAATGCTTTGAGAGGTTGGTTATGACTAGACTGAACTCCCGCCTTAGCAAGGACCTGTAATAGGTCAACTGAAGATGCAATCTCAATGGTTCTCTACATGGCCTTAGACCATCTAGACAACACAAGCACCTATGTCAGGATGCTGTTCATTGACTATATAGCTCAGCATTTAACACCATCATTCCCACAATCCTGATTTGAGAAGTTACAGAACCTGGGCCTCTGTACCTCCCTCCACAATTGGATCCTTGACTTCCTAACCAGAAGACCACAATCTGTGTGGATTGGTGATAACATCTCCTCCTCACTGACGATCAACACTGGTGCATCTCAGGGGTGTGTGCTTAGCCCACTGCTCTACTCTCTATATACCCATGACTGTGTGGCTAGGCATAGCTCAAATACCATCTACAAATTTGCTGATGATACAACCATTGTTGGTAGAATCTCAGGTGGTGATGAGAGGGCATACAGGAGTGAGATATGCCAACTGGTGGAGTGGTGTCACAGCAACAACCTGGCACTCAATGTCAGTAAGATGAAAGAGCTGATTGTGGACTTCAGAAAGGGTAAGATGAAGGAACACACACCAATCCTCATAGAGGGATCAGAAGTGGAGACAGTGAGCAGCTTCAAGTTCCTGGGTGTCAAGATCTCTGAGGATCTAACCTGGTCCCAACATATCGATGTAGTTATAAAGAAGGCAAGGCAGTGACTATACTTCATTAGGAATTTGAAGGGATTTAGTCTGTCAACAAATACACTCAAAAACTTCTATAGCTGTACCGTAGAGGGCATTCTGAGAGACTGCACCACTGTCTGGTATGGGCGGGGGGTGGGGGGGGGGTGCTACTGCACAGGACAGAAAGAAGCTGCAGAGGATTGTAAATTTAGTTGTCTCTATCCTGGGTACTAGCCTACAAAGTACCAAGACATCTTCAAGAAGTGGTGTCTCAGAAAGGCAGTGTCCATTATTAAGGACCTCCAGTATCCCAGGCACTCCTTTTTCTCACTGTTACCATCAGGTAGGAGGTACAGAGGTCTGAAGGCCCACACTCAATGATTCTCTGCCATCTGATTCACAAATGGGCATTGAACCTGTAACATTACCTCACTTTTTTAATAAATATTATGTCTGTTTTTGCACAATTTTTAATCTATTCAATATACGTATACATGTTTCCCTGGCTATCCGAAAGTAGAGCATTCCTATGAAACCTTTCGTGCTGAAATGGCGTAAAGCGAAGAAGCAATTACCATTAATTTATATGGGAAAATTTTTTGTGCGTTCCCAGACCCAAAAAATAACCTAACAAATAGCACATAAAACCTAAAATAACACTAATATATAGTAAAAGCAAGAATGATATGCTAAATACACAGCCTATATAAAGTAGAAATAATGTATGTACAGTGTAGTTTGACTTAACAAAATCAGGAAGATTTAGCCAAAACTGATTTGTAGAAAAAAATCGGCAGGTACATGCATGCACACACACCTGCCTGCGCAAGGCTTCACGGTCATGGCAGTCTTTCTCGGGGTAAACACAAGTTTAAAGTGGGCATCTTTTTTTGCAAAGGCGAAAATCCTCTTTCGGTTAGCGAAAACAGGTACTAATGTAGGTACGAGGAATTCTGCAGATGCTGGAATTTCAAGCAACATACATAAAAGTTGCTGGTGAACGCAGCAGGCCAGGCAGCATCTCTAGGAAGAGGTACAGTCGACATTTCGGGCCGAGACCCTTCGTCAGGACTAACTGAAGGAAGAGCCTACTGTACCTCTTCCTAGAGATGCTGCCTGGCCTGCTGCGTTCACCAGCAACTTTGATGTGTGTTACTAATGTAGGTCTTTTGTAAAAGCGAAGTGGTGTGAAGTGGGAGACACCTGTATTGTAATTGATTGATTTATTATTATTTTTTTCTCTTCTGGATGTATTGCATTGAACTGCTGCTGCTAAGTTAACAAATTTCACAACACATGCCAGTGATAATAAATCTGATTCTGATATCTTTCTCTTCCCTGTGCAGACCATTTATTTTTGTCTTCCCAACATATTTTTTGTGTGTGACCTACTTTTTTGCATTTTCTGCAAGTTTCACCTTTAAATCTGCATTGGTCTGGTATATCTGAGCCCCTGCTATAACGGTAAAACAATTTGTTTGGCCAGGTCAGTTTCTGTTTAGACGTTACAATTTTGTTCACACTCACTTTCATTCCTGACGGCAACTCAATTGTGTCTGTCTGCTGTTTCCATTAGAGTCACAGAAAAGTACAGCACAGAAATAGGCCCTTTGGCCCATCCAGTCTGTGCTGATCCATTTAAACTGCATACTCCCATCAACCTTCGCTGGGACCATAGCCCTCCATACTCCTACCATCCATGTACCTATCCTATCTTCTCTTAAACATTGAAATCGAGCTTGTGCTGGCAGCTTGTTCCAACTCTCATGACCCTCTGAGTGAAGAAGTTTCCCCTTAAATTCTCTTTAAACTTTTCACCTTTAACCCTTAACCCATGACCTCTGCTTTTATAGTCCCACCCATCCTCAGTGAAAAAAGCCTACTTGCATTTACCTTATCTATACCTCTCATAATTATGTATACCTTTATTAAATCTCCTCTCAATCTTCTACGCTCTAAGGAATACAGTCCTCACCTATTCAACCTTCCCTTATAACTCGGGGTCTTCCCAGACCTGGCAACATCCTTGTAAATTTTCTCTGTACTCTTTCAACTTTATTTACTGTAGGTAGGTGACCAAAACTGCACACAATACTCCAAATTAGGCCTCACTAATGTCTTGTACAACTTCAACATAACATCCCATCTCCTGTACTCAATACATTGACTTATGAAGGCCAAATATGCCAAAAACTTTCTTTATGATCCTATCTACCAGTAACACCACTTTCAATGAATTATAGACCTGTATTCATAGATTCCTTTGTTCCACCACACTCCTCAGTGCCCTACCATTCACTGTGTGGGACCTACCCTGGTTGGTCCTATGGCAGTACAACACCCCACACTTGTCTGCATTGTTCAATCTCATTTTTTAGCCCATTTTTCCAGCTGGTCCAGATCCCTCTGTAAGCCATGATAGTCTTCCTCACTGTCCAGTACACCACCAATCTTGGTGTTATCTGCAAATTTGCTGATCCAGTTAACCACACTATCATCCAGATCATTAATATAGATGACAGACAACAATGGATTGACACAGCTATTTCAACTCCTCTTCTAAGTGTAAGTTGTGCTTCAGTTCGGAGCCATTTTTGAATGCTTTCTTGACTCATTCCACTGAGATGCAGCACTGAGTGTCATAGGAAGTCATTCCTGCCTGCGGCCATCAAACTTTACAACTCCTCCCTTGGAGGGTCAGACACCCTGAGCCAATAGGCTGGTCCTGGACTTATTTCATAATTTACTGGCATAACTTACATATTACTATTTATTTATGGTTCTATTACTGTTTATTATTTATGGAGCAACTGTAATGAAAACCAATTTCCCCTGGGATTAATAAAGTATGACTATGTAAGATTGCACAAACTGAACAATCCCTCAGTGCATTATTAAGCCCATTAGTGATCTGACAATGTTCAGACAACTTCTTCAATTCATTCACGTACACTGAAATGGACTCCCCTTCTTTTTAGTTTCACTCATGGAACCTAAAGCATTCTGCAATCAACAGTAGCTTGTTTTTAAGTGTTCCTGCATTACTTTCATGATATCAGCAAAGTTAATTTTGGGTGCTTTGGTTGGAGCAGTTAAACCTCGAAGCAAACTGTATGCCTTTGAACGTAATGCACTCAGCAAAGCTAGCACTTGCTTTTCATTGCCTTTTTCATTTGCTTATTTCACTCAGTATACTGTATAATATACAGATGAACACACCTATCTTTACAATATAGCTAGCCATTTCTGTTTTATTTTTATTTATGATTATTATCACCCAGTACTCACTGCTTATGAACCCATGAATTCATCTATTTTTTCTGCCTATTTTTTAACTCGACCATCTCTGTCCATTCCCAAAGCATGTACTGCGCTGTTTTTTTACTTGACTATTTCTCACTGTGCTTCAACAGGTGGGTAGTTGATATGGGTTCATTTAAAACTTCCTCAATGCCACTGTAATGTTTTGTAACTCCAATACCTAAAACTAGTTGAAAGGAAACAGGGAGCTGGGAATGCGTCTCTTAGTTTCATTTTTACTTTTAGCAAGGTGCACACATATGATGTGTAATAACGTATGTCATTTACACACTTTTAGATATAACCCGTAATGAATTATTTAAACAAGCAAAGAATGCTTACTCAAACAATATATTTACAATATTACTAAAATATTACTGAAGTGTCAAACACACAACAGTTTAGAAGGCTTATTGTGTGGTAGCCTTCATTAGTTGGGGGATTGAGTTCAAGAGCAATGAGGTAATGTTGCACCTCTATAAAATTCTGGTTAGACCACACTTGGAGTATTGTGCTCTGTTCTGGTCACCTCATTATAGGAAGGACATGGAGGCTTTAAAGAAGATGCAGAGGAGATTTACCAGGATGGTGCATGGATTAGAAAGCATTACCTCTTGAGGATAGATTGAGTGAGCTAAGAATTTTTTCTTTGGAGAGGAGGATGAGAGGTGACTTGATGGAGGTGTATAAGATGATAAGAGGCATAGATCAAGTGGACAGCCAGAGACTTTTTTCCCAGGACAGAAATACGTAGCTAATAAAAAGGGGACATAACTGTAAGGTGTTGGGAGGATAGAATGGGGGAATGTTAGAGGTAGGTTTTTTACACAAAGTGCAGTGGGTGCGTGGAACACACTGCCAGGGCTGGTGGTAGGGACATTTAAGAGACTCTTAGACAGGAACATCGATGAAAGAAAAATAGAGGGCCAGGTAGGAGGAAAGAGATCTTGGAATAGGTTAAAGGATTCACAGAACATCATGGTTCAAAGGGCCTGTACTGTTCTATGTTCTATGTTAAGTAGGGTTTTTTTTTAATACTTTCCTTCCAAAATGGGTACTTTCATTTTTCCCACATTATACCATTTCCCAGATCTTTGCCTATTCACTTAATCTATTTATATCCCTTTGTAGCCTCCTTATATTCTCTTCACAACCTACCTTCCACAAGACCATGAGACATAGGAGCAGAATTAGGCCATCTGGCCCATCGAGTCTGCTCCACCATTCAATCATGGCTGATCCTTTTTTTTTTCTCCTCCTCAGCCCCAGTTCCTGCCTTCTCCTCATAACCTTTGATGAAGATATGTACTTTCCTACATAGCTTTGTCTCAAAAGCAACTTGAAGAGCCATATCTTCAGTCCCTTCATCAAAGTCATAAGGCCCTAATACCAATCTCTGTGGTGCAGCGCTCATTACTTCTTGCCAATCAGATAATGATCCATTTATGCCTAATCTGTATCCTGTTGGCCAGCCAATCTTCTATCAACATCAATATGCTACTTCCTACATTATTAGCTTTCCTTTTCCAAATTATTCTTTGATGTGACATCTTAGCAAATGCCTTCTCTCTAGGTATGATACATCTGCTGGTTCCCTTCTACCAACAGCATTTGTTGCTCCTTCAAAGAACTCAAAGGTGTTCAAACCTAATTTTTCATTTACCAAAACCATGCTGACTTTGCCTGATTAACTTTCTGAGTGCCCTTTTATAATGTTTTCCCCAATGCACATTTAAGAAATTTGGGTTGTAATCTCTCTCCCTTTTTGAGTCATGTTACATATCATATTCTGTTTTCTAATCTAATAGAATTTTATCTGAATTTAGGAAATTTTGGAAAATTAAAACCAACGCATCAATTATTTCACCAGCTACTTCTTTTAAGATTCATGGATGAGGTTTGTTGGGACTTAAGGACTTGTCAGTCTGGAGTACCAACAATTTACTCAGTACTACCTTCCTTCCAATTCCAGATTTAAATACATAGTATTTTTGGGATTTTAATTTTATTCTCAATAGTGAAGACCAATACAAAATACCCATTTAATTCATGACCATCTCCTTATTTTCCATGATTAAATCCCAGATGCTTTTTCAAAAGGACCATCACTCACTTTGTCAACTCATTTTCAAGCATCGAGAAAAACTTTTACCATCTCTTTTCAGCTTTCTGGCTAGCTTTATCTCATACTATACTTTTTATTTTATTTTATTAACCTTATAGTCATTATTTGTAGCTTTCCATACCCTCCCCATCCTATGTTTTATCATCAGCCTTGTGAATTATATGATTATTAATTAAGTTTGATCCTATCATTAACTTTTTTTACTTAATCACAGTTGACAGGTCCTCTCCTTAGACTTCCATATTCATTGTAATGTATCTACTATGTGTTATTTGAAAGATTCCTTTAAATGTCTGCTGCTGCACCTTGACTGACCGACCCCTCTACCTAATTTACTGCAACTATCTCTGCTTCCATGACTAGATATTTCTGAAGATGAGTTACTAAAGTGAATGTTCGTCCAGTAGAAAGTGAGGCTGGGTAATCAATAATATAAAATAAAGAGATGGCAATGAAATAAACCGTTATGTTGCTCAGATCTTTGGGTGATATCCCAAAAATTGGGAATTGAAAGAAAATTACAGTCAGCAGGAGATTAGGAAGAACAAATTGTTGGTGCTCTGGGCTAACAAGGCCCCAGATCATGATGATCTTCATTTTTGGTTGGAATTGGAATTGGTAATGAATCGATCTGTTGGGAGCAGCTGACAAAGAGTTGAACTTCTTTTTTATAAAAAAAAAAGCAGCTTTGAAAGACGGAAGTATGCGGATCAACTGAGTTCCAACAGTTGAAGATTCCTCTGCCCCATGCTTACCATGTTGTATAGTTTCCCAATATGCCAGAGTCCTCACCAGTTTAAAAGCAAGTCTAGAATGTTAATTCTCCTTCAACCCGGGTTCTGGAATTTTGATTATATTGAAACAATAAGTGCATTTAATAACATGATTATTCTTTGGCTTTTAAATTTTACTTTGTAATTGTAACCTTGATATATTCAAATAGATAAACCTTCAATGGAGATCGGATAATCATTATTGGAATTTTCAATTTTCATTACAGAATGAATAAACTGTAAGAGAACAAAGATTCCGTATCTGATCAAGGTACAATGAATGCTATGTGTCATGACCAGGAAGAGGTGGGAGTGAGATTTGTACAAATAGATGAGTAACACTCTTAGAGATCAATTAGTCCTGTTGAGGTGTGGTTGTCCCATGCTCCACTTCTGATATTGAATCACATTAAACAGAAGAACGTACTCGAGAAGGAGCTATAATACAACTGGCTAATTCTGTGATAAGGCTCCGTGCCAGCAGTGAAGTCCTGTAAAATAAACTCTAGTCAATTTGAAAAGTTTGAGGAAAAATACCATTCAATATCATTAATATAGGCTGCAAATTGGACAGTTCAAGGCTTCAGTTGTTATTGCTCATCTCTCTTGCAAGGTACACTTATGAAAATAAGAATGCAACAGAACGCTTTTCATGGGTCAACGAAGTATCTTTCAAAGTTGTTTTGAATGATTTTAATTAGTGTTATTAACAAGATGAGATGTTGATAAACAACTAATGACACCTCAATTTATAATTTTCTTTTTCATGGTATGACAACAAAACTAATAGAAATAAGTGACAACTTTTTCTGCAAAATTGCTGAGTTTTTCCCAGCTCATTAGAAATAAATAATGACTTAGTAGGCAAATTATAAAATTTACAAAAATGCAGTGACTAAAAATGAAATATACAGTATTTTGTAGGAAAATAAAATAACATGTTCAATCTAAGCCTGCATTCTATACTCCTAACAGGATATAGAACAGGACTTGTTCTTTTCAAGTCTCATATACTTTTCACATTTCATATGACTTAAATCATTGTGTCTTAATGTGTTCAATTTTTTCAATTGTTCCATTAAAAAAACTAAATCCCTGCTTCAAGACCCTTCTCCTTCCATGCTTTATCCAACACCAACAATGTGGTCAAATGATGTGCACAGAAATTTCTGCCAATATTTCCCTTAAGTTGCCAGCTGGGAAACTATTGACGCATCCTACCTGTTGGTTAGCTCCCAATGAGATTTGAAATCAGATCTGACAATTTTGGCTCATATTTTTGTGTTTGTAAACTTTTATACACAACTTTCGTTACGTTCATAATTGCTTTGCCAAATGAATAAAATTCAGTCCTGACGCAGGGTTTTGACTTGAAGCATTGACAGTTCCTTTCCCCCCTTCAGATGCGATAGGGTCTTTTAAGAGACTTTTGGATAGGTACATGGAGCTTAGAAAAATAGAGGGCTATGAGTAGGCCTAGTAATTTCTAAGGTAGGGACATGTCTAGCAAAACTTTGTGGGCCGAAGGGCCTGTATTGTGCTGTAGGTTTTCTATGTTTCTATGTCTGTTCAACATCCTGACTTCCTCCAGTAGATTGCTTGTAGCTCCATATTCAAGCATGCGTAGTCTTTTGTATTGCAATAAAATTTAAAATCTTGATTATGTGGAAAATGTGGTGTATACTTTCATATCTGGTAAATTTCTGGAATTTTTTGATTTTAATAATGTTCTTGTCTAGGCTAGTTAACCTCTGAAGGTGTTATTGACTAGTACCAGTTTGATGGTGGTGGTGATTACCTGTCTCCTCCTTCAGAAAAAAAGAGTGCATCTTGCAATGTATCCAAGTCATATAGTAGCTATAGCAGAATAACTTGGAGTATGAGTAAACTGTGGTTTTTGAATCTTAGAGTCACACTTTGTCAGGATTGATGATGGGAAAATGAATATTAGGTAGGTAGGTGTAGAGATTGATTGTTTTTTGTTACGTGAATGGTGGAGGTGTAGAGATAAATGGTTTGTAAGGCTAGTGGTGTACTAAATAATGGGGGGTTTAGAGAGGTCAGATAGGAAGGATTTATTTCTAAGTCAATAACTAGAGAGTATAGGTTTAAAGTATTTTGTAGGAGTAGAAGGGAATTGCTGAAATATTCTTTTCTCATTTATAACTGATAAGGGTCTGTTACTTGGCACTTGAACATCAGAAATATATCAGAAACTTCCATCACATTAAGAAAGACTTGGACATACTGTAATCTACAAAGCTATAGACCATGAGATGAATAATGGGATTAAAATGGATAGCAGTTTGTCAGCTGATGTTGACTCAATGGCTCAGTGGTGTTCATCCATGTCATACATATTTAATATTCTATGCTGCATTTATTGGGAGAAGAGATTTGATGGTGTCTTGATGACACACGTGCTAAATGCTTAGGCTTCCTGGTGTTTCCCTCTTTCCATTAATACCATTCATGATCTCCTTCCACTGGCATTTTATGGTGGACCTGGTTAGCTTTCTGGACCCTTTGGTGGAGCAGAATATTGTGATGTGTGTTCTCCATCCTGTTCTGACTTGGCTTTGCAAAGTATGGAAGTTTAAATGGTTTCCCACAGTGAATGGAGGCAATGGGCACATTCTCTTTAAGGGATTCAACCATTAATCAATGCAAGCTCATGCAATTACACTTTGAAAATAAGCAATCATATCTTCATCTACATGTTTGACACTGGCCCAATGCTACAATCTTGATGAGATAAAAGCATGGATTTTGTTTGTGGTGAAATTGGTACAAACTAGATATACGTTGTGATTCCAGCACATTTCAACCCCATTTTTCTGTGGAGAAATGTTCTGTTTGTGAGACCCAGCTGTGCAAATTAATTGTTTCCTCTATTACAACAATAACTTCATTAATTTTAAGGTGCTTTGTGATGTCTTAAGGTCATGAAAAGCATATTATAAATAGAAGAATTTCTTATTCCATGAAAGTTTATGTTCTAGCCTTTTCTCTATTTCAAATAGACATGATTTGGTTCTGGTGACGTCATCGTCCAGAATGGCAGCTTAAATCAACAGCTCCTCTGGAAAAATGCATATTTTGCCCCATTAATCCATCAAATATAAGATCTTTCGAAAATATCTGAATTGATAAGGGGGGCAAGAATGGGGAGAAAGAATGGAAATAAAAAAAGCATCACTGCGGAACCTATGGGAGAAAGAGGTGCAACACACGGCTGTCCTACACGTGCGCGTGGCGGCGAAGCTGACGCTGGGCCTCGTGCAGATGAAGCGGCAAATATGATAAAGATTCTGGAAGAGATAAGGTAGGTCCAAAAAGATATAAAACAGCAACTCAATGATATAAAGTCAGAGCTCGCCAACGTCAATCAGAAAATAGCGATGGCAGAGACTCGAATTAAGGTGGAAGATTGCGTGCAAAATGTGGAACAAATACTAAGTAAGACAATAAAAATATTAAATTAACAGAAAAGTAACTTGCTTGACTAGGCGGGAAGATCGTGACGGAAAAATATCAGGATTTATAATGTTTCCAAAGGAGCGGAGTGTCATGGTCCCTTCTGGCAATCCCCCACCTTGCTATTTATCTCAGCAATTGGGCCTCAATCACCTCATTTAATTTCCAATCATTCCCAGGTTCCACTAACTACACACACCTGCTTCCCATCAGAAACTGTGGAATAAAGACCCTGTGATCACAACAAGGAGCTGCCAGTTCATTGGTCGACTTGTGTATGAGTAACCTCGTTCCATGGTTCTTAGGACTATCAGTTCTAAGAGCATCGTTCCTGAATTTGCTACTAAAACCAAGACTCCTGGTAAAGACTCTCTTGGACACCAATTCCATGCTCGGTATCACTGTAACGCCTCCCGACTAGGCCTCCGCGCCCGTGTTCAGCACTTGGGTTCGTTCCACCACCACGTCCTTGCAACAGAACGAGCTGGCCATGATGAACCCAGCGGACACTGATCCCGTACAACAGGCCCTGGCCAGCCGGGGCTGCCTGTTGGGTGCCCACGACCAACTACTTCGGGAGATCACGGAAAGACTTTGACACTATCCACGAATGTGCAGAAGGTCAGTGAACAAGTGGACCGGGTCTCTGCTTCCTTTTCTCCGTCCCCTCCTAGAACCCCGGCTACCCAAACTGCACCGCTCGGGACGGCCTCGCCCTGGAATCAGCAACACCATCCCCTCGAGAGCCGTATGTACCCGAGCCTGAACCCTACGCCGGGGACCTAGGTAGGTGCCAGGCCTTCCTGTTACAATGCTCCCTAGTCTTTTAGCTGCAGCCACGTACCTACACTTCCGATAAATCAAAGATTGCGTACATCATGGGGCTGCTACGAGGGGATGCCTTGGCTCGGGCAACCGCGATATGGGATAACCGACCAGAAGTTTGTTCCTCCTACTCCTCCTCTGTCACTGAAACGAGGAAAGTTTTCGAAGAATCCATTCGCGGTAAGGACGCCGCAAAACGGTTGCTTACTCTTCGTCAGGCTTCATGAAGTGTGGCCAAGTATTCCATTGAGTTCCGGACCTTAGCCGCAGACGCCGGGTGGAATGACGAGGCCCTACGGGAGGTGTTTCGACAGGGCCTCTCGGACACGATAAAGGATGAGTTGGCCACAAGGGACGACACGGACTCTCTGATCTCGCTAGCCATTCGATTAGATTATCGACTTCAGGAGCATCAAAGGGAGAGAGAAACAGTTGCCCCACTCCTTGGGGAAGCCCACAGTTCAGCTTACCAGTCTCAGCCAGCCCCCCTTCCCCAGCCGCTCCCAGTGTGTCTCCTGCTCCGACCGTCCCCACCCCCCTGGTGGAGGAACCGATGCATCTGGGACGGAAGCGTCACTCCCCGGCTGAACGAATTCGGAGGTGGAGAGCTGGGGATTGTTACTATTGTGGCCAGCCGGTACATTTCTGGGATACCTGCCCTCAGCGGCCAAAAGGGACGGCTCACCAGTGAGAAAGGGAGCCCTGGTGAGCTGAATGATACTCCCTTCAGCACCCCAGACTCGGATGCAGATCCCGGCAACCATGAATTACCAACAACTGTCCTTGTCCCTATCTGCTTTGGTGGATTCCGGTGCTGAGGGCAATCTGCTGGACGAAGAGATAGCCACCCAGGCCGGGATACCTCGCGAGCTGCTAACCACCCCCCTGGAGGCCCGGGCCCTGGATGGAAAACTGCTGGCTCGGGTGACCCACTGTACGCCGCCCCTGCCCTTGATCCTATCCGGCAACCATCAGGAGGTGGTACGATTCAGTCTCATTCATTCACCTCAAGTCCCGGTAGTGCTCAGGTATCCATGGCTGACCCAACACAATCCCCATATAGACTGGTCTACTAGGAGCATAGCCAAATGGAGTCTGTCTTGCCATGCCAACTGTCTGTGGTCAGCCCCATCTCCCAGAGAAGCTACTGCGACCCGCCTGTTTTGGAACCCCTCGACTTGTCCCGCGTCCCCACAGAGTACCATGACTTGGGACAGGTGTTCAGTAAACAACGGGCCCTGTCCCTGCCTCCGCACCACCCATATGATTGTGTCATCGACCTTCTCCCCGGGGCCCCGCTACCCACCAATCGCCTTTTTAACCTATCCCGATCAGAGAGAGAGGCAATGGAAAAATACATTAACGAGTCCCTCATGGCAGGCATTATCAGGCCTTCATTCTCCCCGGTAGGCGCCGGTTTTTTTTTTGTAGAAAAGAAGGACGGGACGCTTCGCCCTGGTATCGACTACCAAGGCCTAAATAATATAACAGTTAAGAACAATTACCCTCTACCCCTCAGTATTTGAACCACTGCATGGAGCCACCATCTTCTCAAAGCTGGACCTTCGCAACACCTACCATTTAGTCAGGATAAGGGAGGGGGACGAATGGAAGACGGCCTTCAATACACCTCTGGGTCACTTTGAATATTTGGTCATGCCGTTTGGCCTCACCAGTGCTCCCGCCATTTTCCAAACCCTGATCAATGATGTACTGAGGGCCTTTATCAATCGGTTCGTATTTGTTTACCTTGACGATATCCTGATATTTTCTAGCAGCCCCCAAGAACATGTACACCATGTCAGTCAAGTCCTCCAGAGACTGTGGGAAGTCCAGTTATTTGCAAAGGCGGAGAAATGCAAGTTCCACGTTCCTTCGGTCAGCTTCCTAGGGTACATCATTGAAAGCGGGCAGGTAAAAGCAGACCCCGAGAAGATCCGGGCAGTGGAGGAATGGCCTAGACCCACAACATGCAAACAACTTCAACAATTCCTGGGGTTTACAAACTTCTACTGCAGATTCATCAGAGACTACAGTCGACTGGCGGCCCCCCTTACCCGGCTTACCTCGCCTACCACACCGTTTTGCTGGGACTCCGAAGGGAACTCGGCATTAACCGACCTGAAGAGGCGTCCCACCACCGCTTCCATCCGGACCCATCCCGTCAATTCGTTGTTGAGGTGGATGCCTCTGATTCTGGGGTAGGAGCGGTCCTATCCCAACGGTCAAGATCAGACGAAAAGCTTCACCCCTGCGCCTTCTACTCTCACTGACTGTCCCCTGCCAAGTGGAATTATGACGTGGGGAATCGGGAACTGCTGGCGGTCAAACTCGCACTGGAAGAATGGGGGCACTGGTTGGAGGGGGCAGAACACCCGTTTGTGGTATGGACTGATTATAAGAACCTGGGGTATACTCAGACTGCCAAGTGATTGAACTCCAGCCAGGCCCGTTGGGCATTATTCTTTGGCCGGTTCAAGTTCACCCTCACGTACCGTCCAGGATCCAAGAACGGGAAGCCGGACACACTATTCCACCAGCATGACTCCAAGGATGACACCTCTGGTCCCGAGACTATCCTCCCACCTTCCTGCGTGGTTGCCACCCTCACTTGGGAGATCGAGGCTAAAGTAAAGGAAGCCCAGTGGGATGATCCCGACCTGGGTAATGGACCCGGCGATCGCCTGTACGTGCCCCTCTCCGTTAGGTCTCAGGTTCTCCAATGGGGGCACACATCCCAGTTCGCCTGCCACCCCGGGAGTGATCGGACCCTGGCCCTCCTGAGGAAGCACTTTTGGTGGCCGTCCTTATGTCTCAGCTTGTTCCATCTGTGCCCGGGGAAAGGTCTCTTATCGACCAACTGCGGGACTACTTCATCCTCTACGTGTCCCTGGTCGCACATCGCCTTAGACTTCGTCAGCGGTCTACCCCCTTCCTGCGGAAACACCACAGTCCTCACCGTGGTAGACCGATTCTCTAAGGCGGTGCACTTTGTGGCCCTCTCTAAACCTCATTCCTCTCAGGAAACTGCAGATCTTCTCATCCGCCACGTCTTCCATCTCCATGGAATCCCCACGGACATCGTCTCCGATCGAGGAACCTAGTTTGTCTCGCAGGTATGGAAGGCCTTCTGCCAAGCCTTGGGTGCATCGGTCAGCCTGTCATCCGGCTTCCACCCCTAGACGAACGGGCAGACGGAACGGGTCAACCAAGACCTGGAGGCGACGCTACATTGCGTAACGGCAAACAGCTCATTGACCTGGAGCGACCACCTCCCGTGGGTTGAGTACGCCCACAACTCTCTGGTGGGCTCTGCCATTGGGAGGTCTCCGTCTGAGTGCTTCCTTGGGTACCAACCCCCGCTGTTTCCTGCGCAAGAAGAAGAGATTGCGGTACCGTCGGTTCAGGACCATATTGATCGGTGCCTTAAGATTTGGGAGGAGATGCGCACAGCCCTACTCAAATCAGCAAATCGAAATAAGAAGACAGCCGACCGACACCGCATCCCGGCGCCGGAGTACCAACCTGACAGATGGTGTGGCTTGCCTCCAAGGACATCCAGCTCAAGAACGAACATAGAAAACTCGCCCCTCGCTTCCTGGGACCATTCAAGGTTGAAAGGGTAATCAATCCCACAGTGGTCTTCCTAAAGCTGCCTAGATCCATGTGCATCCACCCAACCTTTCATGTGTCTCAGTTAAAGCCAGTTTCCATCAGCCCGCTGTGTCCCCCAGCCAAGACTCCTCCACCTGCCCGTATCATCGACAACCATCCGGCATACACCGTCCGACGACTACTAGATGTGCGCCGTCGGGACAGGGGTCTCCAATATCTGGTGGACTGGGAAGGGTACGGTCCAGAAGAGCGTTCCTGGGTCCCCCGCTCCGTCATCCTAGACCCTTCCCTCATCCAGGATTTTCATTGGGACCATCCGGACAGGCCGGGAGGATTGCATGGAGACTCCTGTTGAGTGGAGGGGGGGGGATGGTGGTGGATACTGTCATGGTCCCTCCTGGCAATCGCCCACCTTGCCATTTATCTCAGCAACTGGGCCTCAATCACCTCATTTAATTTCCAATCATTCCCAGGTTCCACGAACTACACACACCTGCTTCCCATCAGAAACTGCAGAATAAAGACCCTGTGATCACAACAAGGAGCTGCCAGTTCATTGGACGACTCCAGTGTGAGTAACCTTGTTCCATGGTTCTTAGGACTATCAGTTCTAGGTCTAGCATCTTTCCTGAATTCTCTACTAAAACCAAGACTCCAGGTGAAGACTCTCTTGGACACCAATTCCACACTCGCTACGACCATAACACCTCCCGACTAGGCCTCTGTGCCCGTGTTCAGCACTTGGGTTCATTCCACCACCACCACATCCCTGCAACACGGAGGGATTGTCGATGATAGACTTTGTAGACAAGCTGCTGTGGGAAGTGCTGGAGATTCCCCCGACTATGGAGATTAAAGTCGAGAGGGTGCATCATTCGCTTGTCCCGCGGCCTCCTGGAGACAGAGAAAGTAAACCGCGCTCAATAGTACTTAGATTCCTTCGATTGAAGAGCAAGGCGGAGATTCTATGAGGGGCCTGGGGTAAGAAGAGGGTGTTTTGGAACGGGAAGTTAATATATTTCGATCATGATTACCCCCCGGCGGTCCTACAGAAGTGGAAGGAACATTCCGAAGCGAAACAAATATTAAAGCAAGAAAAGATTAAATTACAAACCCTGTACCCTGATAAACTGAGGGTATTTTACCAAGAAGAGATGCGACTGTGCCAGACGGTGGAGGAGGCGACCACAGACATGAACAACAGAGGACTGTTCATTAACGTGGTCAAACCAAGGGAAAGTCTGGATGAGCAGTTGTCCCAAGCTGCTTAGGAAATAGTAAGAGAACCTAGAAAGCAGGGGATGGGAACAGGACGAGAGAAGGATATTAGGAAGAGACTGTCAGTTCTCCGAGGGAAGCCCTCACCACCTCCAGAAGAGCCATAAGGTTTGGCTAACTTTAAAAGTGCTGATAAACTAAACGGAAGCAAAAATAGACGGTGATATACCTATCTCGAGAAATACGTGTTATAATGTGGATTTTATATTACTCAATTTTTAAAAAAATTCATTCATTCTTTCCTTTTTCCTCACCTAGATGAGAATATATACATGGGAGGAATACACAGGGAAATCATTTCTGTGTAATGGACATAGATTTTTTTACTTTATAGTTACTGCAGCGGGGTCCTCAACCCACAGGTAGGAGGTGCTATCCCCCACGGCTAGACTTTTCTTCTAGCCCAACCCAGGGTCATCTAGAGACCCCAGCCTTGGAATCACACCTTTGTTACCTTTTTTATTATTCACGTTTCTTGGCTCTTATTTGTTCAGGCAGTAGATCGATTAAATTATATTCTGCAAATTTCAATGATATACTAACAGATAAGTACACATGGCTAAGGACAAAGTAAAATTCATTCCTTTTATTGTCAATGGGCTATTGAATCCAGTCAAGCGCAGTAAAATTCTATCAAAAATGAAAAAAGAACAAGCCCATGTAGTGTATTTACAGAAAACTCAAGTGATAAAGAGCATGGAAAATTAAAGAGAATGGGCTTCACTAATTTGTTTTTCTCCTCATATAAATCAGGACATAGAAGAGGTGTTGCTATTCTCATCTCAAGCAAGCTAAATTTTGAAAAAGTGTTCGAAATGGGAGATAAGGAGGGCAGATATATTCTGGTAAGGGGGAATATAGATGGAAATCCAGTTACTTTATTGAATATATACGCACACCCAGGAAGTGATATTAGTTTCTTCCAGAAAATTACTAATATTATGGTAACAGAAACAGAAGGTCTCTTGATCTGTGGGGGAGACTTAAATTTACAATTACAACCAAAGTTAGACTCTTCCAATAGAAAAACTTAATAAACAAAGTCCTTACAGAAGAAAGTTAAGTCTTTTTGAGGAGGTTGGTCTAATTGATATATGGAGGGACCTTTTCCCCGACAGAAGGGATTATACTCATTATTCTACCCCCCCATCCCCCCCCCCCCCATTCTGTATATACAAGAATAGACTATTTCATAACATTTGGAAAAGATAGAGACAAAATAATCACCTGTGGAATTGGGACAATAGATGTAAGTGACCATGCACCTATATATTTATCTGTTGATTTTGACCTACAACCAAAGAATACTAATTGGAAACTAAATGCAAGTCTACTCAATGATCCCTATTTTAAGGAACAAATTCAAAAAGAAATTGGTCTTTACTTAGATTTCAATGATAATGGAGAGGTTTCACCTCCCATTCTATGGGATACTCTGAAGGCTGTCTTAAGAGGGAAAATTATAGTGATATCTTCATATAAGAAAAATATAAGGAATAAAACATCAAAGGAATTACAAAATAAGCTGAAGGAACTAGGGAAAAAACACAAATTGAGTTTGGCACAGGATACACTAGAGGAAACTAAAAAAATTAGGAATGAAATTAATAGTTTGGCTACACAAGAAATTAGAAAAAAATTAATGTTTCTGAAACAGAGACACTATGAAAGTGGATCTAAATTATGAAAATACTGGCATGGAAACTGGGGGAAAAAAAGATAGCAGAAAATACAATTCATAGAATTAGGGATCCAAGAACAAAAGTGATTTAAAAAAAAAAAAAAAATAAGCTAAGTGAAATTCATGAATATTTTGAAATGTTTTACGAAACTCTATATCCCAAAGTTCCAGGGGGAAGCATAACCCAAATTGACACCTTCCTGAATTCTCTAGAGTTACCCACTTTAAGCAAAGAACAAAATAGAACGATGACTGCTGACAACTGAAGCTGAACTAAAAACTGCAATTAGTAGGTTTAAATTAAGCAAGTCACCAGGATCAGATGGATATACGGCAGAGTGGTATAAAGAGTTTAGAAGTGAGTTAATTCCTGTTTTACTCCCCACACTGAACTGGGCTCTAAGAAAGGCACAAATGCCACCCAGCTGGAAGGAGGCAATAATCTCAGCTATACCGAAAGAAGGCAAGGATAAAATGGAATGTGGGTCATTTAGACCAATATCTATTCTTAATGTGAATTATAGAATATTTACCTCCATCATGGCCAAATGATTAGAAGAGTTTTTAACCCACATTGATACATAATGATCAGACAGGTTTTATACAACAATGCCAAACACAAGACAATATACGAAGGACACTTCACATTATGGATCATATCAAAAAATGAAATTGAAGCAATAGTGATAAGCGTGGATGCTGAAAAGGCATTTGATTCAGTTAATTGGAATTTTATTTACAGAGTTTTACATAGATTTGGTCGACATGACACAATTATTTAAACTATACAGGCACTATACGACAATCCTACTGCCAGGATTAAAATCAATGGATATTTATCAAATAGCTTTACCCGAGAGAGGGGCACGAGACAGGGTTGTGCATGGTCACCACTACTCTTCGCATTATATCTGGAACCATTAGCTCAATACATCAGACAAAATGAAGATATCAGGGGAATTACTATTAAAGGGACAGAGCATAAATTGGCCTGTTACGTGGATGACATGTTGATCTATCTAGGGCAACCAACATACTCTTTACCTAAATTGATGCAATCCTTTGAACAATATGGCCAATTATCAGGATACAATATCAACATAGATAAAACCCAACTACTTTCATATAACTATAGCCCACCAAGAGAAAGTGAAAGTAGATATCCTTGGGCATGGCAAACAGAGTCCATCAAATATTTGGGCATCACTATGCCAAAAGATTTGGCAAAATTATCAGAATGCAATTATCAGCCTATATATAATAAAATTAAGGAAGATATAACAAGATGGAACCCAATTCCTTTTCTTGGTCTCAGTTCAAAGATTGAATCTATTAAAATGAATATACTGCCCAGACTGCTATATTTCTTACAGACCCTACCAATAGAGATGAATCAAAATCAATTCAATGAATGGAACAAGATGCTATCACGATATATATGGCAAGGTAAAAGGTCTAGGGTTCATCTCAAAACTTTGCAATCAGCCAGGGAAAAGGGGGGATGGGGCCTACCTTCTCTTAGAGATTATTATTTTGCAGCACAGTTGACAGCTGTGATATGCTGGTGCAACCCATCATATGATGCTCAATGGAAAAATATTGAGGAGAGGATACTTTCCATCCCCATACAGGCAATTTTGGCTGATAACAACCTACAAAGTTACATAAATAATATTGACAACCCGTGGGTGAAATGGACTCTTAAAATATGAAAAACTATTATAAAAGAATATAAACTAGAGAGAGACATTGCAATTCTAAAATGGTGTGCATATGATTTGGATTTTACGCTGAATAAACTGGATGCTAGATTTAAGGACTCTACAGCTAAAGGAATAACAGCTATTTGCAATATAATGAAAGAAGGAACACTGTTCAGTTTTGAAATGCTCAAAGAGAAACACTTACTAGAAAAACAAGACTTTTACCTGTATTTACAGATGTGACAGTATGTTAATAGGATGGTTAAAAATGTAACCAAGGCAAGTACATGTCTGATAGAGCTATTTAGGAAAGCATATAATTCAGACAACGGTAGTAGAATAATTTCAAGCGTGTATAAGGGTTTGTCAAATCTTAAAACACATTCGACTTCATACATTAAAACAAAATGGGAGAAGGAAGGAGGGATAACTATATCTGAGGAAGACTGGACAATAATATGGAGGTATCAATGGAAATGTACTAGTTCATAGAAATGGAGGGAGTTTGGTTGGAAAAACTTGATAAGATAATTTTATTACACCCTCTCAGAAATCCCATTATGATAGTAACCCCCCTGTTTGCTGGAGAAATTGTGGAAATCAAAATGCAAACCATTATCATATTTTCTGGGAATGCCCCATTATCAAAGACTATTGGAGTGGGATACATAATGCCCTACAAGGCATCTTTAAATGTGAAATACCCTTAGGGAGTAAGACCATCATTTACAAAATGGAGAAGATAACAGCATCTGTTAATCGTAAGTTGGAACAATTTTATTCATACTGGGAAAAATGGTTTAACTACATAACACCACCTCACAGGCCTGATTTTATTCTCACAAGTCAATGAATATGTTGTGGAAAAAAAAGATCACTTCCTACTCTGTACATAGTTTTCTTCTTTCGATTGTTCTTTCTTTCCTCTCCTTTCTATAAGTGTATACCTCAGATAAGTATTATGTGGAGATTTGTGACAAATATAATTATATGATATATATGTACAGGATCTGAAATACATCTTATGGAAATGTTTGTTTGATGATGAAATTCAATAAAAAATAAATTACAAAAAAAAGACATGATTCATACACAGATGAGTAGAGAAGCTTGGTAGAGACCTTTTCATTTAATGTCTCATTAAAGCAGAAAGTAATTTGATTGAGTTGTAGAGTAAGCAGTAAACGTTTAAATTGTGACAGTAACCAATGTTTTTAAAATCAAGCTATTGGTTTTTGTTTTGATCATACTTGAAGTTAGAATAGCCCTGTTTAAAATGGTCTTGAAATTAATCTTGACATCTTTAGAAGGAGCAGGAGCCTAATTCTAATCAGTACAACTACATAATAGGCAATTGGGTTTTAAATGCAATTATCTTGTTTTGTAGCAATTAACTGAATGCTAACAAAATTCCACAATTAATTAACACAAATTTGTTAGACTGGGATATTTCAATTGGGATAGACAGATGCTGCAACCTCTCTGTGCTTGCTTAAAATCAGTTATCTCGTTGACAGGATGGACTAATATATTGCAAGTGTGTGCCAATCTGCAATTTAATTTACTTCCCAAAGGATGTGTGTACACCATGTCTTTTAGCAGCTTGACACACTTTTAGTTATTTTCTTCTAATAAATGTTCAATAACTGATTTAAAAGGACTTCTAATGCTCTTTTAGATCTTTACAATTAATTCCTTGGGGGTATGGATCAGGAAATGTTTTTGCCTGATGTAAAAGTGATTCCAACCTTTTCAGAGAAAGAATGCGGCATTGGAATAATACTAGATATTTTTGGAAATATACGACGGATTTGTTATATCTTAAGGAGAAAAGGGGGTGTAACATTTCAGACTGTGTTCCTCATGAGTTAATTGAAAATTTCTTACAATTTCTGATGAACTCATTACATGCTCACAGCAATCTGTTTTTGAACAGATTTCCAGGATTTATAATTTGTCTTTAAAATTAAACAATATATATATCAAATTTTAATGAGGGGAGGGTACAGCTACATTAGAATCAGTGCAGAAAGGTTTTATTTGACTAATATCTGAAATGGACAGATTGTCATTCATATAAAGAAACGTTGGATAGGCTAGTCTTGTATTAGTTAAGAGTTCAGAAGAAGAGGGAACTTCATTGAAACACAAGAATCTGAGTGGTCTTGATAGTAGAGGCAGAGAGGACATTTTTTGGTGTGGGAGAACTTAGAAATAAGGGGTCAGCAATTTAAAACACAGATGAAACAAAAATATTTCTCCTCGAGGATTGAGAGTCTTTGGAATTCTTTTCCTCAAAGACTGGCGGGGGTAGAGACTATGACTATTTTTAAAGCAGAGGCAGACAGATTCTTGATGGGTAAGGGGGTGAAAGGTCATTGTTGGTAGATTGAGATGTGGAATTGTGATCTCTCCTATCCCTAATTTGTACATTCATGAGAAAAACATTTGTTTTTATGAAGTGACATTTGTATAAAGAGCTAAATTTTGATTTAACTATTTCATGTGGGACTACAGTATTAAGCATGAATGGGGTTGGTTAGGTATACTACCTTGACTCAGATAACAGATTGGTGCTCTATTAAGGTTATTCTGGCTGAAGTAAATAATATTATTTGTACTTTAATAAACATGGTTTAGCTGACATGTATACATTAAACTCAATTCCCAGAAGATTGATTTATTTAGAAGGTAATGGAGGTTACTGAAAAATGCAAATTGCATTAATAAAGCTTTTTTTAAACCGCAAATGTTCTATGATACATGCATTTAAACTTATATATTCACAATAACAAAATTCTTTATAAGTTTACAGATTCATTTGACAATTCATTGTAGCATTCTTCACTAGGTGGCTTCATAAAAACCAAAAAGTTTCAGTTTAATTTGTCCAGAAGACTTATGCTTTTGTGGTTTTCATTAAGTACTTGGATGTGTACAAACTCAATACTAAATTTGAAGGAAAATGACCCTACCTCTGAACCAAACAAAGCTTAATAGGAGCAACATTAATCATTGGGAAATTGATGGGATTGTGCTTAATGCCGGTTTTATTCCCAGTTTATTTTTAGACTCTATTTAAGTCAATGGAGCATATGAATGGAAGGGATTCAACCCCCCATTGGTCCAAATTCCATCAATTTCCATTGGGGAAGCGGGGGGGGGGGAACGTCGACTCAGACCATGAGAGGCCTGCGTCGGGCATTTTCATGCCTTACAAGGCGCAGATTGGAAGTCTGTGTGGGGTGCCACTCCTTGCACAGATACTTGAGCAATGTGCGGTTAAGTGCCTTGCTCAAGGACACAAACACGCTGCCACAGCTGAGGCTCAAACTAGCGACCTTCAGATTACTAGACGAATGCCTTAACCACTTGGCCACATACCCAACACAAATTGGGGAACTTAACTTATAATTACCTCTGTGACATTTTGGAACTGTAAATTTGAAACATGTGAATGATATTTTTGTTGGTTCATTTCTAATTGCACATGTTTTTACTATTTTCTATTTCAGTCAGCAATTTTCTATTTCAGTAAAGTAACACCTTTTAATACTATCTAAGGCAACTGATGATATTTAAAGTACCGTCATTCATAATTAACCTACTGACGTAAAAACGTAGTGGTCCTACTTCAATTATTTTGCTCTAAAAGAAGTGATGGTCCTTGAGTAAAGCTAATTTCCATGTTCCATCAACCTGCATGAATTTAGAGCAAGGGAATGAACAGAATAAGTAAAAGAAAACAAGTTAATATGATGTATTTGGAAAGAGGCCTTCCATAAGGTACAACACAAGATGATTGAAGAGAATTAGAGCACATGGCAATATCCTGGCATGGATTAAGGATTGCTTAGCTGTTGGAAAACAGATTGTCAGAATAAATTAGTCATTTTTGGGTTGGGAGGTTGTCATTGACAGGTTGCTGCAAGGATCATTGCTAGACTTTGGCTATTCATAATCTATATTAATGATTTGGATGAGAATATCATGTGTAATACATACAACGTTGCTGAAGTTATAATGCTTGGTGGCAATGTAGATGATGCACAGAACCTTCTGGGGATGTAAACAGGTTAGCTGAATGGACAAATGGAATATAATGTGGAAAGATGTGAGGTTACCCGATTTGGTAGGTAAAATAGAAAGACAGAATATTTGTGCTAAGGGGTGGCAGATTGAAAGGTGTTAGTGTTCAGAGCAACCTGGGAGTCCTTGTCCATGAATCACTGAAGGTTAATACACAAGTATAGCAAATAATTTGGAAGACAAACTGTATGTTGCCTTTTATTGCAAAAGGATTTGAGTACAAGAGCAGATACCGCTCACTTCAATTACATACACCTCTGGTGAGGGTGTACAGTATTTGGAAGAATTTGTAAAACTTCTGATCTCCCTATCTAATGAAGTAAATACTTGTGATGGAGAGAAGGTTCATGTTCTTTGTTACCTGAGGCTGCTGAGGTAATGAACGGTGGATCAGATACAAGCAGCAAAACAACCTATTCCTGCTTCTGTGCCTCATGCTCCTGAGATACAGTATTTTAGATTTTTAGATTATGAAGACCTGCAGTCCTCTTTTATTGTCATTTAGTAATGCATGCATTAAGAAATGATACATTATTTCCTCTGGTGTGATATCACAAAACACAGGACAGACCAAGACTGAAAAAACTAACAAAACCACATAATTATAACATATAGTTACAACAGTGCAACAATACCATAACTTGATGAAGAACAGTCCATGGTCACAGTAAAAAAAGTTCAAAGTCTCTCAAATGTCCCACATCTCACGCAGACGGGAGAAGGAAGAAAAACTCTCCCTGCCATACCCGACCACGGTCCGACTCTGAGTCGCCCGAAAACTTCAAGCCTCCGATCAGCTCTCCGACACCGAGTACCGAGCAGCATCTCTATCCAAACGATTCGACCTCCATCTCGGTCGCCAACAGCAGGTAAAGCCGGGGATTTTGAGGCCTTCCCTCCGGAAGATTCCCGACCGCGCAGTAACAACAGCAGCGAACTTGCGTTTCAGAAATTTCTCCAGATGTTCCTCTGTGCTTTCACGTCTGTCTCCATCAAATCAGAATTGTCCACGGCCCCTATTTAACGGATGCGATATCATTTTCACCGGAGGGCTGCGCACGTGCAATGCACTCCAATTACTTGAACTATTGCATGCTGACTCTGCTCGGTCTTTTTCAAAGTTTTCAGCAGCTGCTGACTTTTCCTGATCAGAGAGCCGTGGCAGTTTCCCTGATAAGGTCATGTTTTAAATACAATCGGGCTTGTATTGATGTAATTGATTCCTGATTTGCAATGAATCATAAGGTCTATCTGGTTTAGGCAGTGAGCCATAAAGGTAGCCTGCATCATAATTTCAGCAGGAGTGGGTAAGTAAGCCAAAACACTCTATTTTAAAGGCATTGCTAGATTGTTCATTCCAGGCAGGGTGGGTTAAAATTGATCTTGCTGTATACAAATCTCAATAGTGTGCCCCTACAGGTGTAATAGATATATCAATGAGTGTGGTAACCAACCCAGCAATTTTAACAAAAAATGCTGGAAATACTTGACAGCATCTGTAGAAGAAGAAATACAGTCAGTTTCATGTTGAATCACAAACAAGAGAAAATCTGCAGATGCTGGAAATCCAAGCAACACACACAAAATGCTGGAGGAACTCAGCAGGTCAGGCAACATCTATGGAAAAGAGTACAGTTGACATTTTGAGCTGAGACCCTTCATCAGTTTCATGTTGATGAGCTTTCGTTAGAAAAGTTAGAAATCACGGATTTGGGGAATGGGCAGAGGAGGTGGGGTTAAAGAGAACCAAAGGAATTTTTTGATAGAGACCAGAAGAGACTATGTGACAGAATAATAATGGTGAATGCTTATTAATTGCAGCTGATCTATCTAGAGGAGATACAAAGGAGGAGATGGTTGGAAGTACAGAAAAGTGGGGTAAAAACAATCCTGGAATTAAGATACAAAAGCTATAGATGCTGGAAGCCTAAAACAAAATAGAGAATGCTAAAAGTACTCATCAGGTCAGGCAACGGAAGCAAATCGGAGAGACTGGTTATCCAAGGTGTTGATTTCATTGTTATGTCTTGAGAGATGCCATAGGCCAAGTCAGAAGGTAAGACAAAAAAAAACAGAACATAGAGAAAGCTTAGAGAGTCAAGCAGCATCTGTGATGGCAAAGGGAGTATGTCAATGTTCTGGGTCAAGGATTGAAAGAGAAGAGGAAAAATTACCAGTTTATACCAATATGAGGGGGAGGGGCGGGACAAAGTGTAAGAGATGTAACCAGATATGTATGTATGTGTGTGTGTGTGTTTTGGGGGGGGTAGGTAGAAGAATGATGGGCAGATGGAACTATCTGGGGGAGAGGATGGGAAGGGTGAACAAAGGGAGGAAAAACGTAGGTCGATACTGAGTAGGTGTAGGAAGAAAACATCAAGGTGTGATTTATCTGAAACTGGAAATGTCAGTGTTTAAATTACTGGATTGTGAGCTTCCCAATGGTGAGGAGGCCCCTCCTCTGAGAATCCACTGAAAGCCTTCGACAACCAGCAAAACTGGGGCGGGGGGGCTTTGCTGACTGTAAAAGCTGTGAAGGATTTTGAGTTTTTATATGTCCATCCAGAGCCCAAAAGCAGATTAGACGAGCACATTCTGCTTTATGTAGCTGTCATTCCTTCAACGACAATGATATTAGGATAAAGTCAGTTGTTCCTTAATTGCTTCACCCTTCATTTCACAGTGGGGTTTTTTTTTTGGCTGTATTCTTTTACTATCTGCAGAATACAATCAGGTAACATAGCAATGTTTCTTGCAAGGACTTCCCAAGCTCTGATCTTCGCCAGATAGAATGAGAAGGACAGCAAGTACATTATGTCCAAATTCTTCTCCAAATCACAGTCCCACCAACCTGACTCAGTGACATTTTTTGCAATTCCCTTCATTGTCAAAATCCTGAAAGTCTCTACCTATTAACAGTGCAAATTCCTTTACACGAATTGCAGCTGTTTAAGAATACAAGCAAATAGGATCAGGAGTAGGCCATAAGGCCCTTCAAGTCGCCCCACCTTTACTATGATCACAGCTGATCAATGCTGGCCTCAACTCCTCTTCTGTGCCATTTCACATATCCTCTGTTCCTCGGTCTACCACCTCTACTTTAAATGCTTCTAATCTAATGATCCAGCTTTCATCCTCTGCCAGGGAAAGCCAACCATCACTTTCTCAGGCCAAAGGGACTGGACAATAGAAAGTGGCTATGACAATCATGGCCACTTCCCCAAAATTAACTCTGAATATCTTAAAGCTTTAGTAGAATTTTAAACTCTCTCATTTGTTAAAACACAGTAATACTGCTGATTGTTTTATGTCAAGGGGAATGAATCAAACCAATTCAGTTCAAGTTGAATCACCCAAATACTAATGTCATGCTCTTTCCTGCAACTCTCAAACCTTGACAGCTCTTATAAAATGTAGATTGAATGCTGCTGCTGTCTCTGTATAAAAAATTAATAGCACTGAAAATGCCAGCAATTGGAATATTTCAAAATTATACAGTCATGAAGATATGTTAGTTTACTGTGTTTACACAGGCTTCACTGTGTTATTTCAATAATTTACATAGATTACTGAAGGTCAGACAGCAAAATACAATCCAATTTGTACTAATTCATTATTAAACAAAGCAATCTACCGGCACTGGGAGGAATTGGCAAAGATTTATCCTTCCAATTGCTTATTATAAAGTGGAAATATATTCAGTAATTTTGAGCACATAGTATGTGATTTTAATGAAGTGATGCTGAATTTTGTTACAAAATTAGGAAATAATAGATTTTAGAAAATCTTTTAGAAATTTTGTGAATAACTTTAATAGGGAAATAGCAATAAAGAGCCAACATCTTGCAGTCACCTCTAGCCCCCTTCCCTCCGATGAGGATATGAGGCACGAGGTCTCTTCGCTATGCTGAAGACAATTAATTTCTGATTTTATTAAAAAGAATGCGGCATTGTAATATGTTTTAAAATATGAGGGTTAGAAATGCACGAGAGCAAAACTAGCTTATGAATTATATTCACTGGATAGCTTGCTTGTATCAAATTCATCTCTCTGCCACTTTAGCTGAGAATTTAACTCAGTTAATATAAAACAATTATATAATCATTTTTTATGGCATGAGGGAATGGAAAGGTATAGGGTAGGAATTGGAAAACAGGATTTAAATTAAAAAATAAAACTGCTTTTAGTCCTTTTATTTAACAGTCAAGAAAGCCTGGGGGTTAAATCTGATAATCTTTGAAAATGAGCACGGCAATTTCAATGAATGACTCTGCCTGATGGGTTCTGATGAAAGATTATTGACCTGTAATATTGTTTCTCACTCAACAGGTGCTGCATGACCTGCTGTGCTTTTCTGGAATTTCTGTTTTTTATCATCTAGTATAATACCAACCAGCTTGACTCAACCAGCCCTGTAGAATGATTGTCATATCTTGCTAACATTAAGCATCCTATTAAGTGGTCAGACAGTAGTAATGGCCTAATACTGTGAGTGGGTGCGATTGGTTAAGAGGTGGCCTGCACATCTTAAAGCGGAGATGGAGACGCTAGTGATTGTATTTGCTGGAATCTGGAGCGAAAAAGCAAACTGCTGCAGGAACACAATGGTCAGGCTGGCCATGACTGGTATAGCTAATGCTGACCATGTGGTTAACAGTGAGGCTGAAACTGTCTGTAATAATTACATTCTAATTCCTTTTATATCACTCCTTTCCATCAATGCATACTCATTTCAGATTTGCAAGTTGCATATGCAGTAACTTACATTTCTCAACTCCACACTGCTATTTCTTCACACCACCCCCCCAGCACAGCCTGTTCCTTTTCCACTTCAGAAACCTAAGAACTGCAGCCCAATGACGTAATGCAGGGCGAGGAATGGATGATGAAGAAGTGTTTTTAATCAGTTTAACTCAAAAACTGACAAGGTGTATAATAGAGGTAAGCTATTGAGCACAGGTGCCCTACAGCCAAGGTTGGGAACAAGGATAGTGCATGTCCCAGCTTTCCAGAGGTAGAGTATGTACATGAGTTTTGCTGCAAACGACTCATGATATCAGTTAGGGCAGGCTACTGAAGAAGAGGTGATGTGTCTATTCATTGAAATGCTTCGTGCATTGAAAACGTCCCAACTGTCGAGGAGCATGGAAGGGTTCAAAACCAATTTGCCATGGAATTCTGAGAAGAGCTTGAAGTTTGTACTTTCCAATCTCAAAGAGGTGGTGACTTCATTTTGCACACTTTGGACCCAACAAGGATGGCCAATGCTGTAGCTTTCATTGCAAAATGGCATGTTGCTGCACACGACACATCAAGTGCTCACCTTGCTATTCAAATGTAAAAAAGGTTTCTGCATTTATCACCATTTCAGGCAGTGGGTTTCGGACCCCCACCACCACACAGAGTGAATAAGATTTCTCCATCTCTTCTCTGATTTTTTACTGTTACCTTGAACCTATGCCCCCTCATTTTCTGCTAAGGGTACCATGCCCTTCCTTTACACTGTGTTTAGGGAGATATAATTCATAATTTTATACAACTTGATTAATGTTCCCCTTGGTGTCCTTTGATCCAAAAGAAAGAATTGACCCATCATAGCCAAGCTTTCCTTTGGCATAATTCTAGTAAGCCTTCTCTGTACTATTTTAAGTGCTATCACCCTTTTCTAATGTTGTGACCACAGCTGTATGCAAAAATCTAGCTGTGGCCTGGTTAGTATTTTATACGGTTCTGTCTCAGCCTCCCTGCTCTGATATTCGAAGTGCATTTATTGTGAAAGTATGTACAAATTATACAACCTTGAGATTTGTCAGCTTACAGGCAGCAACAAAACAAAAAACCCGTAAGAACCCAATAAAAAGAAAAGACCAACACGCAAAGCACAGAGAAAGAAAAAAGCAAACCGTGCAAACAATAAAGCAAGCATCAGCACTCAGAGCGAAATTGAGTCCGTAAACCTGAAGCCTGGGGCAGCCAGAGCAGGCCCATAGCCTCAGCCTCAGTTCATCACACCTGCGGCAAATTGCCATGAAGCTCAGAGGCAATAAGCCCGGAGCAGGGCAAATTGTCATGAAGCACAGCCTCAGCGGCGAGGAGAGGGGAGTAAACATTATGGAGCAGAACTGGCCCCACCCCTCACCTCTGGTACCAACACCCTGCCTTTTCAGTCCATCTAGCCCAGTGTTTAAATTGCCCAAATGTCTGGTCGTTCCCCGCACTGGGACACGGACCCTGCCGCAGCGCTACAGTCTTGGCCTGGGCCCCATGTTCCGGCCCATGCTCGACTTTTCCAAACCAGCCCAGAGGTTAGATGGATCCAATCTCACTCCTGGTTTAGGTGAACTGGCTCCAAAAGAACTCTGCTCCACTCTCTCCACCTCCATCTCAAACATGCCTCAACCTCGCTCCAGCCACTTAAACATGCCTTGACCACGCTCTGACTCCATCTTGCACCTGCGGATCAGCCTCACCTTCGCTCGCCTCGTCATTGTTTGTGATGATTGTTTACCACAATTTTCCACAGAAAAATTGTTATTATTAGAGTATTTAGTTGTATTTCTTGCTTTGAAGACTTCCAGTAAGCTGTTGCCCAACTTCAATGGCACCATCTTAAACCAGAAGATGATAAAGGCAGGTACCCCATTTGCCTTTTTTACCACCTTCTCTACCCTTCAGTCTACCTTTAGGGATCCAGTGATGTGCACTGAGGCCCTTCTTTTTGCTCTACATTTATCAGTATTCTACCATTTATTGTGTATTTCTTTGTATTGATTGTTTTAACCAAGTGCTTTATCATATACTACTTCAAATTGAATTCTATTTGCTGCTTTTCTCTGCACTTCATCATTCCACCAGTGCCCTTGCTTTTGGCCTATTAGCCAGTCAGCCTGGATGGCTGTTATGAATGGCTCGATGACACAATTCACAGCTAAACCTTCTAGCTCCTTGAGGGCATCATCCAAAGCCAGGTGCTGCAACCATTGGCGTAGCACCACAGAGTAGAATTACTGTATAGAACATTGACATGATTTAGTTTACAAATTTAATTGGAATGTTTATTTTGTGCCAACTTATATTTTCCATTGTAGCCAAGTGGGCACTAAAAGTTAGTGACTGGGGTACTAGAGTTACAGTTACTGGAGTTGTACTCCAAGTTCTTCTGGACACCTCTGCTAAAATGAGGTTCCTCCTCTCTTCCACTCCCGCCTCCTGCTCTTCAACAGCTTGCTGTACAGCTGGTGGCAATGGCTATGCCCTCGTCATGGAGAGATTATGCATTGTGCAACACACCACCACTAATCGTACACCAACTCTGCTCTTCTAGATTGCTCCAGGCAGTAGATACAGTTTTCTTGAGCAAGCAAATGGTCACTAATTTTCCTAATGTTAACATAGCTTTCGCTATATTCAGGTTACCCATTCTGAAGTGGGATGTCCACAAAAGTTATTAGCCATTTTGACTGTAATTAGTTTTTGTTGCTCTGTAGCCACATGTTGACTTGTTTTGTGATTCCAAAGTAGCTAGCCAAAAGGCTGCCAAAAATGTTGGTGTCAGACGTTTTCATGTATGATCCTCTTCTAATTATACAAACAAAGTCAATTCTCTTCCTGATGGTGTCTGACAAGAGAATGAAATGTTGTTCGGTGTCTTTGAATAAGGGCTGTCATTGGTCTCCCTGATACAAAATGTTTCAAATCTCTCCAGCTACAACCTATGGTGATAAACTTATATTGCCATAATCAACTTGGCTGCTTTCACAAAATGGTGTTCACTTATCTGAGGCTGCAGTTGTACCGAAAACAGATAGTAGATCTCAGTGAGGATACCTAAAGGAAACTTGAATGGCTGGTGCATTCTTTGCTGAGGTTAGGCTGGAAGAATTGCTTCTGGGTAGATCTGACTCTCTATTGAGTGCTCTTTTTCTTCTCCAACTGACTTATATACATACCTTCAGTGGCATTCACCGTGCACAAACCACTACTCACCAACTTGTTATGCTGCACAAATTGCACAATTATATATGCTACTGTAGACACCATTTCAAATCAGTAAGGCCTCTTGTAACGGCCCAAAATGGGTACTATCCTGTCTAATTTTGCTCGCCTTGTCAATCGAACAATTTTGAACACCTGCAGCTAGAAGTTTCTAGCTTTTTACCCACAACTGCCATCTTTGTTGAACCCTATGTAACGAAACTAGCAAGGAAGCAGCAGAACTAATTGCACTCCTTGCTAAGCCCCACCCCAGTGCCTGAGCATGTCTTTGAACTTAATTGTATGTTTGAAATCATTGACCATCTCCCAGTTTATATTAGATCTGCTACATTATCTGTCCTTGGAATTGTATATCTACAGGTTAAAAAATATACAGGGGAAAATTAGGACAATTTCTTTAGTGTGTTATTTGTAGCAGTGTTATAATCATATTTTTTCTATTTTGGGTTATGATGTTGCAGAAATAGGACAGTGTAGCTGGAAATTCCCATGGTTACTTTTTTTGTAAAATGTACATGTGTTCTTCTAAATTTCTAATGTTATATAAGTGTCTTTCTGTCACTATTATTACTATGTTGAAATGCTAGTTCGGGCAGTCTGAGGCCTGACAGATTGAGCAGAACATTCCCTTAAATGGCATAAGACATATTACTGCATCCAAACAATTAGTCCATCTTCCTAATGTTTCTCCTCTGGCCCGTTAATTTATTTTACAACTATTTTGTCAAATGTTTTGTGATATTTAATACACTTCGGGTATTCAGCTTCTAGTTTTAGTTTTCTGTAGCTGCTGGTATACTGTATTGAAATGCCTTTTTCTGTTCATTGTGCTGATTTTGTAGGTGGCGCAAATAGAAATGGATATTAGATACACAGGAAGGTAAAACATAAAAGCAGAACTAGGCTATTTGACTGCTGATGTGTGGTCCCCTGTTCAGTAATATGGCTAATCTTCTAACTTAACAGTATACTGCACCCTGTATCCCATGATTCATTTAATATCAAAAAAACCTATTGATCTCTCTTGAATATACTACACTTCTGGGGCCTCTTATAACCTCACAAAATTCTAAGTTTTGTCAAACATGATTTCTCTTTCATAAATTCATTTTGAATTACAAGACCCGTGGTCTAGAGTTTTCTTTGCACTCTTCTGCAAAAACAAACAGTTTTCTTTCAAATTCTCTGCTATTTTTGTATTCCCCGATAAAATTTATCTTAAATCAAGCTGTACGGGGCCCCCATTAACTTTAGCTAATCCTTTTCCTTTTACATATCTATAGACACTGTTAGAGTTAGGAGACCTGAAACAAATAGACTGATCAAAAGATAGCACCAGAGTTCATACTCTTCTGCAAGCTCATGTCCTGTGATTAAAATTCTACTTACTTTGAGAATCGTCCCTCTCTTTACATATTCTTGAAGCTTCATTTCAATAGAATCTACAATTGAGCATTCAGATTCCCAGACAGTATGTGGCTGAAACCCATTTCCCTTGCCTCCCAAAAATTCCCAATGGAGCCCCCTATCCATTAGCTAAAATTGACACCATAACTCATTCATCATCTTCTATGATACTAACTATGAAAATAATAACAGTATATACTGTATGTAATAATAGCATCTGTGTGTCAAGGAGCATTTATATTTCTCAATTCCTTAAATTCTCAAACATAACCTGCACTTTTCTGAAGTTTTTTCTTAAGCAAAAAAATAACTATTGACCTTATCAATGCACCTGAGCTTTCATGAAGTGCCTGTGATTACAGTGGTATATGGCTACCTCAGTAAGCATGGTAAAACTTATGCCATTCCTGGAGCCATGTAGAAACATAGAAAACCTACAGCACAATACAGGCCCTTTGGCCCACAGTGCTGTGCTGAACATGTACTTTAGAAATTACTCGGGTTACCCATAGCCCTCTATTTTTCTGAGCTTCATGTACTTGTCCAGGGGTCTCTTAAAAGACCCTATCGTATCCACCTCCACCGCCGTCACTGGCAGCCCATTCCACACACTCACCACTCTCTGTGTAAAAAAAACTTACCTCTGACATCCCCTCTGTACCTACTTCCAAGCACCTTAAAACTGTGCCCTCTCATGCTAGCCATTTCAGCCCTGGGAAAAAGCCTCCGACTATCCACACGATGGATGCATCATCTTGTACACCTCAATCAGGTCACCTCTCATCCTCCGTCGCTGCAGGAACCTTGCTATTTCTCACTTGGGGACCACGGATAGACTGTATTATTATCCAAAAACTGCAGGCTCTGCAAATCTAAAATATCAGAAAATGCTGGAAGCACTCAGATGGTCAGGCAGGGTCTTCAAGCTGAAGCATGAACTCTGTTTCTCTTTCCATGGATGCTGCCTGACCTGCTGAATGTTTTCAGCTATTATGGTCATTATGTATTATGACCACCCACTTTGTGTCATATCACAACCAGCTAAGTTAAAGGAATAAGAAGAAAGCTTGACACGTTTATGCATACTGTAAAAATTGATGTCTACTTCACAGTAAATAGGAAACCTTTCATCAGAGGATGACTTGTAGATTTACATTTTGACCTAGATAGCACATTTGAAATTAACTTGATAATCTCAAGGAGTGAAGGCAGAAGAAATCATATCTATTTAAATAAGAGGTTGACATCCTTTTGCATTTTAATCTGAAAGCTTCAGATTTCTACTGATAGCTAAACAATACATTGCACTGACAGCAGCGAGTTTATGATCACTCTGTTGGGCTTTTTTTTTGGAGAGCTAATAACACAGCCCTATTGAATTGAAAAGAAAGTTATCGCATCCAGTTGTCACTTGAGTGAATTCTGCAACAAAGACAATATAACCTGTCATTAACTCTTCGATTCCAGATGGAATTCTTAAATGAAAATGATCAGATTTAACATAAGAGAAATAGGAATCCATTACAGTGGGGCGTTCAATACCATTATTCCCTCAGGATTAGTCACCAAGCTTCTAAACCTGAATCCCTGTATCTCCCTCTGCAACTGGATCCTCGACTTCCTTATCAGACCACAGTAATAACATCTCCTCGCTGACAGTCTACACAGGCGCACCTCAAGGATGCATGCTCAGCCCACTATTGGTATGGACACCACATCTTGAAGATATCCTTGATGGTGAGGAGACCACACCAGGGACAATCTTTTTAATGCCATGGACCCCAGGTTAGCAACCCCTGCTCTACACCCACATCTGTGATGCTAAACACAGCTCAAATTCCATACATAAGTTTGTGGATGACACCACTGTTGTTGGTAAAATCTCAGATGATGATGAGGAGGCATACAGGAGTGAGGTTGACCAGTTGATTGAGTGGTTTCACAACAACAGCCTTGCACTCAATGTCAGCAAGACCAAGGAATTGATTGTGGACTTCAGGAAGGGGAAGTGGGGAGAACATAGACCAGTTTTCATGGAGGTGTCCGCAGTGGAAAGGGTGAGCAGCTTCAAGTTCCTGGATGTCAACATCTCAGAGGATCTATCTGGGGCCTGATACATCGATACAATCACGTCAGTGACTCTACTTCATTAGGAGCTTGAGGAGACTTCGTATGTCACCAAAGAATCTTGCAAATTTCTAGATGTATGGTGGTGAACGTTCTGACTGGTTGCATTAATGCCTGTATGGAGGCTCCAATGCACAGGACAGCAAGAGGCTGCAGAGTGTTGTAATTTTGTCAGTTTATGTCTTTGCACTATGCTGCTGCCACAAAACAACAAATTTCATGTTACATAAGACAGTGATAATAAACCTGATCTGAATCAAATAATGAAAAACATCTGAGCTATATTTGTCTCTCGGAAGAGGTACAGTCGACGTTAGTAAGAGATTTGAAAGCGGGAGGGGAAATCTCTTACTAACTTTTCCTTCAGTTAGTCCTGACGAAGGGTCTTGGCCCGAAACGTCGACTGTACCTCTTCCTAGAGATGCTGCCTGGCCTGCTGCATTCACCAGCAACTTTGATGTGTGTTGCTTGAATTTCCAGCATCTGCAGAATTCCTGTTGCTTAAGCTATATTTATTCTTCCTTGAAGTTGTTGGCAAATTGTTCTCTTTTTATCCACGTTTGCAAGTTGGTCCTGCGTTGTTTACATTTGGTTTGAAGAACTGTGCACTCCATGAGGGCTGAAGCTTCACTGTCCCGTCCGTGCTTAACCCACATGAGAATGTCAGCATATTCCCAAAAGTAAGATGCTGTGCTTTCCACAAGTTGTCTAACTCAGTATCTCAGCTAATAATAGATGAACAAGGATGATTAACCTTAGTTTTTACAATTTCCCAATAAATTCCATTTGTTTTGTATGTTTAAAAATATATGCAAGGCTCGAAGATTCGAAGTGCATTTATTATCAACAAATGCATAAATTATATAACCTTGAGATTTGTTTGCTTAACAGGCAGTCACAAACCAAGGAACCCAAAAGAACCCAGTTTAAAAAAGTAAGACCAACTCTCCAGTGCCCACAGAGAAAGACAGAAAAAAATCAAAACAAATCATGCAAACAATGGAAGCAAGCAACAGCAACAGCATTCTGAACTAAATCGAGTCCTTAGATCCAAATCCCTGGAGCAGCTTGAAGAAGGCCCAAAGCCTCAGTATTCAGTTCATCATATTAGCAGGGCAAGTTGCTGAAAAGTTCACAGACGTGAAGCACAGCCCAAGCATCTCGGAGAAAGGAGCCTCCAGACTATCAGAATATATGGTTCTCAATTTTGAAAAGAAAAAGCATTGCGTATGAAAATGTCAGTCTAGCAATGCTGACATATCTTTTTACATGCTATATGCATCGTGATGTCTCTGCATAGGAAAGGAAGTGAAGGCAGTGTAATTGTTTTTTTAAAAGAAACCTTGTTCAACACCAGCAGGTACTGCCTTGAGGTTAGCAGTGTTTATACTGCAACTAATGTCGTTCTTCCATGTCTAGTTAGATATGAACCAAGGACAACTACTGAAGTTGGAGATTATTGATCAAAGGTCGACTTGGCTGAACAATCAATGTATTGCTTTTTAAAATCAATAATAGAGCTTCTCCCATTCCCAAATGCACATTCCCAGTTTCGCCAGATTTATTTTGTAGGTGGGGCATGGGGGAGGTGGTTTTTTTTATTTTATACTAAAATTATTTTTAAAAATTATTTTAAATTGGCAATAAGAATGGACTGTAATGATCCTCATATCCTCCAAGTCTTATCTGTTGTGATGCTGGTCAAGTCAGATATCTATCCCTGCTGGGACCTGACTCACTTCTGGATAGAACAACTTTCTGTTTCAATAATAGTTGGTTTGCAACTTAATTATATTACTAAATGTCATTGGCACTTATCTTACTGGTGCCTGCTAGGAGTTCTGTTATTTCCATCCTTTATGCCTTAAAGCTGCTAGTTTGAGGTAGTGATTGTGCAAAGTTCTCTCTTCAATAAAGTCATGAAATTCTGCTTCCATGGAATCAGAAAGTCAGTCTTTAATGCCCATTGTTTCAGAGAATGAAAACAGGAATTACATGGGATGCAGAAAATAGAAACAGGCCATTTAATTCAAGCAATTCAGGTGTTCATTCCTGCCTCCTCCTGTCTTCTCTCATCTAAATCTATCTATCCAGCTCTCAATTTCTTCTTCATGCCTCCTTAAAATATATCTGTCCTATTCATTTAAACTATTCCCTGTAGCAACAAGTTCCATATTATCATCACTTTCTTTTAAAGATATTTCTTCGTTTTTCATTATTGAACTTCTTGGGTAGCCATCTTACATTTGTGACCACTAGTTGTGCTCTTCTCAACTAATGGAAACATAGCTTTAGGTTCATGTTCACATAAACTGGAAGTGTCAATTCCACTGGGCAAGTCATTTTGGTTGTGGATTGAAACGGTTACCAATGGGCCATTCAAATTGAAAATTGTCCTGAATTTTGTGTCAAGTCCTGGATGTACACACTGTGGAACACAAGTAATAAGGACTTATTGACTGGGGTCAAATCTGTTAGTATGCCGAGATGCTGGACTCCCCCCGAAGTCTAATAGGAAGGCCCATTCTTACTGGAATTCCCAGTGATTCCCAGTGAATCTCCACTCAGATCCTATGCCGGGTTAAACTAAGTGGAAATCTTCTCTAACAAGAAGAAGTTAAGTAGACTGAATCTATATTGTCTGGAGTTGAGAAAAATAAAAGGTGATCTCATTGGAACATACACAATTCTTTAGTGGTTTGACAGGTAGTTGTGGGGTTAATGCTTCCCCTGGTTGGAGTGTCTAAAATCAGGGTCACCAGGTCTCAAAATAAGGGATCAACCTTTTAAGATAGAGGTAGAAAGGAATTTCTTCACTCATACAGCTTAAATCTTCAGACTCTTTACTGAAGAGAGCTGTGGAAGCTTATTCCCAAGGTACATATATTCAATCGAGAGATCAGTATTTTTTTTAATATTAAGTGAATCAAGGAATCTTGAATTAATAGAGAAAGTAATCTTCAGGTAAAAGATCAGTCATTATTTCAATGGATGGTGGAGCATGCATGAGAGGCTAAATGACTTACTGCTTTTATTACTTAGGCTCTTAAATCCATTCCATGGCATGATTGCTATCTATTGAACTATAGCTGACAAATGCTATTGCATTATAATAAAAGCAGAATATTCTGAGAAAATTTAGTAGGTGATTAAAAGTATCCAAATATTCTTGTACATGAAATACCAGTAAACTGTTCTGATGAAGTATCTCAGACATAAAACATCAACTCTTGTTTCTTTCTACAGATGCTGTCTGACCAGTTAGGTTTTTACAGTATTTTCTGCATTTGTTTGCATCTTTTCTAATTTTTAGGTTTTGTTACAGTTTGTGTTTAAGAATATGTTATTACAACCTAGACTTCTGAACAACACGTTAACCACAACATTTTAAAACCATTTTTGACTAAATCCACCAATATTCCTCTCCAATTTGACAGCCACACTCAATTGTCACTCTCTTGCAGCTATATCTGATGCACGAGTCCTTTAAGCATATATCTCTACTGGGAGTGTTGGATTGCTGAACTTTCCTTTAATTTCTATGTTGCTGATGTAGCAATAGATGAGCATTACTTTTCAATGTCTGTTAAGATAAAGCAAAACAATAAACCTTAGCTGCTTTAGATACAAATGTCAATAATCATATTGGCCTTCTTTAAGTTGAATTTCTTATTTCTGATCAAGCTTTGTGTAATATTTGCATCTTTCTCCCAAATTCCTTGCTTCAGCTCTAGTCCAAATTCTGTGTGAATTGAACTAGCCATTTGCTTGACTGAATAAATCAAAAATAATTATATATAAATGTCAGTTTGAATTTGTGTCTCAGTGGTAGATTTGATTAATTAGAGGCATGATATTTGATGTTAAAACAGTCTTGAAAAAGGCTGAGTAGAATTTGTTCATAGCTTGCATAGTGTCCTAGGTGGTGATCTGGCTGTAGAGTTCATGGCAATAAGAAAGTTAAGTTATCTCCAAAGCAATTTAGTTATGCTTCTTATTGTATTTATATTGTTTTGTGTACTGGTCTCTGTGTAGCCATCAGGAAACTGCTCCAAACCTGTATAACTGATTATTCTGTACTTGCACACCATATCAGAATGTGAGCAGGCTGATTGCTGAATAAAACTGGTAAATAATTAGCAGGCTATCACAGGGGCTCTTTGTCCTGACAGTACATCTGACCAGCAGAAAGGTGGGTTTCTACTGCCGTCAGCTGTGTGACAATCAATTGCATGAGTTTATGGTTCTGAGGACTGTGGATTGGGTGTGGCCCGAGTATTAAAGGCAAAAGTCATTTGAACTTTGCTTTTAATTCTTTGAACCATAACCATTGTGAATTTGTGAAATTTGAAAAAAAACATGTTGGGATTTCTTAGAATCTCTGATACTGTCACACTCAATATTCAAAATATCCAGAAAGTACCTTATCCAGGCATTAAATATTAGAAAAACAAATTACACAGACCTGTTCAAATCTTAGTACAAATTTAAGAAATGATTTCACTGAATATCTTGAAGCAAAAGTTTTGGAACCTGCCAGTCATACAGTGGGGCTTGGGATTCAATCAAGTGTGACATCACATAAAATTGACATTCCCAGATGACACTTAAACCAAATGAATCACTTCACCCTCAGTCAGTTTGTCACAATTATTCAGACATCACAGCAGTGAATTGTTTTCTGAAAATATTCTTTTCCAAACTCAGGGGCTGGAAGGGCTTTGAGTCTTTGACCTTGAGGTCCATTCAAGGATGAAGTTACAGAACATTGAGGACTTGGGAGGATGGAAAGTAAGTGTTTGTGCTTCTTATATTGTTAGCAGAATGTTGTAACTTCTACTCCAGAAACCTCTTTACCATGACCACTGAATTACAGTGACAGAACAAAAAGAAATGACAGTGCAATATCTCAAGGATAATTTATTCATAACCTTAGAACACCCCAAAATACTACATGAAGAAATGCTTCAGAAGTACAGTCACTATTGTACTGTATCAATGAGGTAAACAGCCATAATCCCCTTCAGAAATGCCAATAACCCCTTGGAGAAATCCCCTGCACCTCTTCAAATATTGCATGGGATACTATTATGTATCTAGTATATGTAGGTTCTAGAAAGAACCATGGGATAAATAACTGGTTAATCTGTTTTGAATGTGTTGAAAGAGGAATATTGACCAGAACAACGGGGCAGTGCTCCTGCTCTTTTTCAGACAGCACCACGGAATCTTTCATTCCTCCAGTGTTTGCTTGGTAGAAGACCAAGCTGGACCAGGACAACTTACCAACAATTCTACAGTCATGCCACTCAGGGACTTGGGTTGTACTGTTATCTTTTTCTTTGTGACTTTATGTCTCCCTGAAATTGTACCCAGGTGTGTTATTTGTACTGTGTGCTATGTGCAGTGTATTGTGTTCTATTGCTAATGTCTTTTGCATTTTAGCCCTGGAGAAGCACTGTTTCATTTGGCTATGTTCATGTAGGTTTGAACTTGATTTCCATATGAGAGGACTTTGTTTCAAAATCTCAACTAAATAAATATAACTCCTTCAGTAATACGCTGAGTGGGCACTGAACTCTCAATCTTAGATTAAGTGAAAGAGTGCTACTTCTGAGCAAGGGCTGACAACTATCAGAACAGATTTGAACAAACTTCACTTTACTGGCATGAATCTTTATCGTTCTATGGTTGATGTGGAGTAGGTGGAAAAGAAAATGGACTTAATTCATTCTTCGTTTTGCTCTATTGCCTGAAAAACAAAATTACAGGAGTAGTAATAGATAATAAATTAAGCTGGAAACCACATATAAATTATGTCAAAGCAAAAATGTCAAAATCTATTGCAGTACTGTACGAAGCGCAAGATTTCTTAAATCAGGAATCTTTGTCTATACTATACTGTTCACTTATAGTCCCATACATGACTTACTGTGTAGAGGTATGGGGAAATACATACAAGACAAATACAAACTCAATTTTTCTACTCCAAAAGAAAGTCATACAAATTGTAAATAAGATAAGTTATTATGAGCTAACCAATCCACTATTTATTCAAAAAAATGTAAAAAATCATTGTATTTCAGTCAGAGTGTGAATCTATGGAACAGTTGTAGTGAGAATTTAAAAACATGCACCACACTTAAGTTTAAAAAATTATTTAATGAACAAATATAAAATACATGATTTAAAATGAATGAGAGTAATGTAAATAAATGATACTTGGAATTGGATTTTGTGTTAAAAGATTATGAAATGTTTTGTTTCGATGTGATGATTGACGCCAAATATGTTGTTGTATAAGTAAGAGGGGTAGGCGTAATAAGCTGTAGCTACAGCCTACACCCTTTCGGTCTGTTTTAAAAAATATCTATGTTTTTTTGTTGTAATTTTGTCCTATGAAATCATTGTTGAAAATGATGCTTTTTGTGATGTTTGTACTGACTGAAATAAATTTCATTCATTCATTCATACACTTAAATCTGCACTTTTTTCATGGGTATAAATATTTATAAAAATGTTTTTACACAGTGAGTGCACTACTACTAGTTGTAAGGCAGGTACAGTTCCAGTATTTAGGAGTAAATTGGATAAGTATCTGTAAGGGAAAGAATTTGTAGGGCTATTAAGACCATAAGACATAGCAGCAGAATTAGGCCATTCAGCCCATCGAGTCTGCTCCACCGTATGGCTGATTTACTTACCCTCTCAACCCCATTCTCCTTTAGTCCTTTCAATATTCAGTATGTTTGCCAAGGTTCCCCATCACTTTCAAAACTCCAGCAAGTACAGGCTCAGAGCCTACAAATGCTCCCCATATGTTAATCCTTTCATTCCTGGGATCATTCTCGTAAACGTCCTCTGGACCCTCTCCAGTGCCAGCACATCGTTTCTTAGGTCTACTCCAAATGTGGCCTGACCAATGCATTATAGAGCTTCAGCATTACATCCTTGCTTTTATATTCTAGTCCTCTTGAAATGAATGCTAACATTGCATTTGCCTTCCTCACCACAGACTCAACCTGAAAATTAACCTTTAGGGAATCCTACACAAGGACTCTGATTTCTGAACTTGCTCCCTGTTTAGAAAATAGTCTATGACTTTATTCCTTCTACCAAAGGGCTTGACCATATACTTCCCAGCACTGTATTCCATCTGCCACTTCTTTGCCCTTTCTCCTAATCTGTCTTAGTCCTTCTGCAGTCTCCCTGCTTCCTCAGCACTACCTGCCCCTCCACTTATGTATCTCTGTATCATCCGCAAAGCCACCAATTCTGTCCACAAGTGAGATTGAGAGAGGGTTGGGGAATAGGACTAGCTGGATTTCTCTTAATGAAGCTGGTAAAGACTTAATGGACCAAATGGCCTTCTTCCCTGTTTAAATTATGATTATTGTACATCTCCTACTTTGATGACAAATCTATTACCCAATTTTATAAACAAGATTGGTTTCTTTAATTTCAAAGCTGTTTGGTCAAATAGCTAAGTTTGAGATCTAATCTGACATTTAAAATATTGTCTCATCTACATTAATTTTGACCGTCAAATGACATCATGTAAGATTCATATCTGAGAAACCAATAGAGTTTTAAGTCAGGATTCATTGAAAAACTCAATGGTTAGAAATATCTCTTGTCACAACAGCTCTTGTAGTAAAATCTTTGGAAAATGGGTTGGGTTGAGAACTTGAGCTGTATTAGTTGACCCTCTAGGCCAGGGTTTCCCAATCTGGGGTCCATGGTATAAAAAAGGTTGGGAACCCTTGTCCTAGGAAGAGAAGTTTTGTCAAATGATAGAAGCTGAATAGGAGGATAAATGACATTAATGTATCACCCTTCATTGTTTCTCTTTAACATAACTTATGATAGTGAAGGACTTCACTAGTTAAAGAAATTCTACACATCACCAGCATTGGCAACTTAAGGCATGTTTTAAGGCTATAAGACCACAGGAGCAGAAGTAGGCCATTCGGCCTATTGAGTCTGCTCCGCCATTCAAACTCACTGCTACGGGTGGAAGTCCCCACTTGCTTCAAAAAGGCAACAATTATACCAGTGCCTAAGAAGAATAACATGAGCTGTCTTAATGACTATCGCCCAGTAGCACTCATATCGACAGTGATGAAATCCTTTGAGAGTTTGGTCATGACTAGACTGAACTCCTGCTTCAGCAAAGACCTGGACAAATTGCATTTTGCCTATGGCCACAATAGGTCAACGGCAGACGCAATCTCAATGGCTCTCCACACAGCTTTAGACCACCTGGACAACACAAACACCTACGTCAGGATGCTGTTCATTGACTATAGCTCAGCATTTAATACCATCATTCCCACAATCCTGATTGAGAAGCTGCAGAACCTGGACCTCTGGACCTCTCATAGAAACATAGAAAATAGGTGCAGGAGTAGGCCATTCAGCCCTTCAAGCCTGCACTGCCATTCAGTATGATCATGGCTGATCATCCAACTCAGAACCCTGTACTTGCCTTCCCTCCATACCCCCTGATCCCTTTAGCCACAAGGGCCATATCTAACTCCCTCTTAAATATAGCCAATGAACTGGCCTCAACTGTTTCCTGTGGCAGAGAATTCCACAGATTCACCACTCTCTGTGTGAAGAAGTTTTTCCTCATCTCGGTCCTAAAAGGCTTCCCCTTTATCCTCAAACTGTGACCCCTCGTTCTGGACTTCCCCAACATCGGGAACAATCCTCCTGCATCTAGCCTGTCCAATCCCTTTAGGATTTTATACGTTTCAATCAGATCCCCCCTCAATCTTCTAAATTCCAATGAGTATAAGCCTAGTCGATCCAGTCTTTCATCATATGAAAGTCCTGCCATCCCAGGAATCAATCTGGTGAACCTTCTTTGTACTCCCTCTATGGCAAGGATGTCTTTCCTCAGATTAGGGGACCAAAACTGCACACAATACTCCAGGTGTGGTCTCACCAAGGCCTTGTACAACTGCAATAGACCCTCCCTGCTCCTGTACTTGAATCCTCTTGCTATGAATGCCAGCATACCATTCGCCTTTTTCACCGCCTGCTGTACCTGCATGCCCACTTTCAATGACTGGTGTATAATGACACCCAGGTCTCGTTGCACCTCCCCTTTTCCTAATTAGCCACCATTTAGATAATAATCTGTTTTCTTGTTCTTGCCACCAAAGTGGATAACCTCACATTTATCCACATTAAATTGCATCTGCCATGAATTTGCCCACTCACCCAACCTATCCAAGTCACCCTGCATCCTCTTAGCATCCTCCTCACAGCTAACACTGCCGCCCAGCTTCGTGTCATCTGCAAACTTGGAGATGCTGCATTTAATTCCCTCATCTAAGTCATTAATATATATTGTAAACAACTGGGGTCCCAGCACTGAGCCTTGCGGTACCCCACTAGTCACTGCCTGCCATTCTGAAAAGGTCCCGTTTATTCCCACTCTTTGCTTCCTGTCTGCTAACCAATTCTCTATCCACATCAATACCTTACCCCCAATACCGTGTGCTTTAAGTTTGCACACTAATCTCCTGTGTGGGACCTTGTCAAAAGCCTTTTGAAAATCCAAATAAAGCACATCCACTGGTTCACCCCTATCCGCTCTACTAGTTACATCCTCTCTCTGGAATTGGATCCTCGAATTCCTAACCGGAAGACCACAATCTGTGCGCATTGGTGATAATGTATCCTCCTTGCTGACGATCAACACTGACGCACCTCAGGGGTGTGTGCTTAGCCCACTGCTCGACTCTCTATATACCCATTTGAGCTATGTTTTGGCATAGCTCAAATGCCATCTATAAATTTATTGACAATACAACCATTGTTGGTAGAATCTCAGGTGGTGATGAGAGGGCGTACAGGAGTGAGATATGCCAACTAGTGGAGTGGTGTCACAGCAACAACCTGGTACTCAACGTCAGTAAGATGAAAGAGCTGGTTGTGGACTTCCGGAAGGGTAAGATGAAGGAACGTATACCAATCCTCATAGAGGGATCGGAAGTGGAGAGAGTGAGTAGCTTCAAGTTCCTGGGTGTCAAGAGCTCTGAGGACCTAACCTGGTCCCAACATATCGATGTAGTTATAAAGAAGGCAAGACAGTGGCTATACTTCATTAGGAGTTTGAAGAGATTTGGCATGTCAACAAATACACTCAATAACTTCTATAGTTGTACCGTGGAGAGCATTCTGACAGGCTGCATCACTGTCTGGTATGGAGGGGCTACTGCACAGGACCGAAAGAAGCTGCAGAAGGTTGTAAATCTAGTCAGCTCCATCTTGGGTACTAGCCTACAAAGTACTCAGGACACCTTTAGGAAGCGGTGTCTCAGAAAGGCAGTGTCCATTATTAAGGACCTCCAACACCCAGGGCATGCCCTTTTCTCACTGTTGCCATCAGGTAGGAGATACAGAAGCCTGAAGGCACACACTCAGCGATTCAGGAACAGCTTCTTCCCCTCTGCCATCCGATTCCTAAATGGACTTTGAATCTTTGGACACTACCTCACTTTTTTCTAATATATAATATTCCTTTTTTTTGCACGATTTTTAATCTAGTCAATATACGTATACTGTATAAAGTATATGGAATAAGATTTACTTATTTATTATTTCTTCTATATTATGTATTGCATTGAACTGCTGCTGCTAAGTTAACAAATTTCATGTCACATGCCGGTGATAATAAACCTGATTCTGATTCTGATGGGCTGATGCAATTCTTCCAGTCATCCCCACTCCCCTGCCTTCTCCCCATACCCTTTGATGCCCTGGCTAATCAAGAACCTATCTATCTCTGCCTTAAATACACCCAATGACTTGGCCTCCATAGCTGCTCCTGGCAACAAATTCTACAGATTTACCGCTCTTTGACTAAAGTAATTTCTCCGCATCTAAATGTTCTAAATGGACGTCCTTCAATCCTGAAGTTGTGCCCTCTTGTCCTAGAATCCCCTACCATGGGAAATAACTTTGCCATATCTAATCTGTTCAGGTCTTTTAACATTTGGAATGTTTCTATGAGATACCCCCTCATTCTTCTGAGCTCCAGGGAATATAGCCCAAGGGCTGCCAGACATTCCTCATATGGTAACCCTTTCATTCCTGGAATCATTCTCGTGAATCTTCTCTGAACCCTCTCCAACGTCAGTATACCCTTTCTAAAATAAGGAGACCAAAACTGCACACGATACTCCAAGTGTGGCCTCACGAGTGCCTTATAGAGTCTCAACATCACATCCCTGTTCTTATATTCTATACCTCTTGAATTGTTTTTGTTTTGATTGGTATATCGGAAATTGGCATCACTCACAGGACCAATACTTATTACCCATCCTTAATTGCCTTTTAGTTGCTGATGGTGAGCTGCCACCTTGAACTAATGTAGACTGTGTTGTGAATGTGCTCCCACATAGCTGTTTTGTGGGGAGTTTCAGGACTTATTCCCAGTGACAAGGAATGAATATCGTTACAAGATTTTGAATGGAACTTGTACATAGTTGCATTCCTGGACACCTTGGGCCCTGTCCCCTCATGGGTTTGAGTATTTACAATATAATTTGTCGATGGTATACACAGCAGAGGGGGGTTTGAATGTTTGTCATTGTTTAGTTGTGAATGCAATCAAGTGGACTGCTTTGTCCTGGATGGTGTAAAGCTTCATTAGGTGTTGGTGCTACACTCATTCAGGCAAGTGGAGAGCATTCTATCACATTCATGACTTGTAGATTGCGGAAAAGCTTTATGCAAAAAGAAGGGGAGCCCCAAGCTAGTTCACATACTTTACCTCTTCTGCTACCACTTCCCCATACTTCCCGCTCCCCTCCACTAGCCTGTCCTTCTCTGAATATGAGCCCATTTTGTCAGAAGGGCCCCGTCACTGTGCAGACCCTTGCCACAATGGATGGAGCCAACTTTTTGCAGCTTCCTGTTGGGGGAGCCACACAAGGAGAGTCTGTATTTCAGATGACAACAGCAAGCACTGCTGACTGCTCTTCCCCCTCTATGCAATGGGGAATTGGGACAGCGTTTATTCAAATAGCAGTTGCTATTCATACTAAGAGCCTAGTTATGGGAGAATAGAAAGGCCACAGCATACAGTACTGCTGCAAAATAAAAGTATTGTGATTGGTTTCTGGGTAATATGCAGTAACCACTATTTGGGTATGTTTGCAGACCAGTTACATACTCAGAGATTGAAAGCCTTTGGAATTGTGGAATATTTCATGCTTCAAATGCTGCCAGTTGCATTCAGATTCCAAGTTAGCACCACCTGTGGTAAATCAACATCAGGTCACCGCCTCAATTTCTCTTTCATGGTGCACACTAAGACTGTTGAAAAACCTGCATGTCTGGGAGCAACAGAGTTTGGCTGAAGCTGAGAATTCAGGATACTGTTAATACTTCTGTTTTCCCTCCCTGGAGATTACAAAACTGTGATGAGGTGTGCATACAGTAACGGAATTTATCGACAATCAAACAGGCGCTATCAATCACTACCAGACCAGTAAATAATTAGTAAGTACTTTAAATAGTATAGGCAGGATTTGGGGTTTTCTTTCTGCTGCTAAGCACCAGGTTCTCAGTGTGAGTTGTACCCATGTTGTGAGCTGGATTTAAGTCCAATTTAGTACCATCTGTGGTAAATCGACATCATTCAAGCAATAACATCAGGGTCTATGTACTTCTTTTGTGCATGAGCATTGCATCCATGAACAGCCTTCCCGATGTGGCAGTCGGCTTGTGTTGCATAATACATGAATGTTGCATCTTCACAGATCCAATATTTTAAAAATGTATTCATAGAACGTGAATGTTACTGGCGTGGCCAGTGTTATTGCACACCTAAAATTCTGCTGAGAAGATTGTTGTGATTAAGCTTTTTGGAATGGGCATCACACATAAAAGTTGCTGGTGAACACAGCAGGCCAGGCAGCATCTCTAGGAAGAGGTACAGTCGACGTTTTGGGCCGAGACCCTTCGTCAGGACTAACTGAAGGAAGAACTAGTAAGAGATTTGAAAGTGGGAGGGGGAGGGGGAGATCCAAAATGATAGGAGAAGGCAGGAGGGGGTGACTTCATCTTTACAGTAGAGGAGGCCGTGGATAGACATATCAGAATGGGAATGGGACGTGGAATTAAAATATGTGGCCAGCAGGAGATCCTGCTTTCTCTGGCGGACAGAGCGTAAAGATGTACTGTAAAGATGAAGCCACACTCAGGTTGGAGGAACAACACCTTATATTCCGTCTGGGTAGCCTCCAACCTGATGGCATGAACATTGACTTCTCAAACTTCTGCTAATGCCCCACCTCCCCCTCATACCCCATCCGTTATTTATTTATATACACACATTCTTTTTCGCTCTCTCCTTTTTCTCCCTCTGTCCCCCTCACTATACCCCTTGCCCATCCTCTGGGCTTCCCCCCCCCTTCCCTTCTCCCTGGGCCTCCTGTCCCATGATCCTCTCACATCCCTTTTGCCAATCAACTGTCCAGTTCTTGGCTCCATCCCTCCCCCTCCTGTCTTCTCCTATCATTTTGGATCTCCCCCTCCCCCTCCCACTTTCAAATCTCTTACTAGCTCTTCTTTCAGTTAGTCCTGACGAAGGGTCTCGGCCTGAAACGTCGATTGTTCCTCTTCCTAGAGATGCTGCTTGGCCTGCTGCGTTCACCAGCAACTTTGATTTGTGTTGCTTGAAATTTCAGCATCTGCAGAATTCCTCGTGTTTGCATTGAAATGGCCATGTTAGTTTGGTAAATTAAGTGGCTTGCTGGACCAAATTCAAAGGTAGTTTGTAGCCAGCTGCGTTGTTCTGGGTCCTGCAAGGCTAAGCAAGGACAGCAGACTTCTTACCCTAAAGAGCACCAGTGAGCTAGATGTCATGATCATTGTCCCTCATAATAGTTCTACATTCCTAATTTATTTAGTTAACTAAATTTATGCTCTCCAACTACAGTGGAGAGTTTTAAATATCATTCCAGATTACTAGTCCATGACATTCAATTACTTTTCCAATAATATATTTACTATATTACTATGCCTCAAATTTCACAGCCTATATCTCAGCCATTAGCACCCATGTCTTTAGGTGCAAAGGCCCTGAGCTCCGTCTTTCTTCCTCTTTTAAGACATTCCTTAAAAATCTGTCTGGATTTGCACAGATAACCAAGCTTTTGGGTATCTGTGCAAATCCAGATCTCTTGACGTGATTGTAGTATTGAATTTTGTTTGATAACACCCCTGTGAAGTGTCAAGTGACACTCTACCACAGTAATAGTGCTCTATAGATAAGAGGAGTTGTTGTTCCTTTTATATCAGTTAAGACCATAAGAGCAGAAGATATACAGTAGGGGCAGAATTAGGCCATTTGGCCCATTGAGTCTGCTCTGCCATTTCATCATAGCTGATTCAATTTTCCTCTCAGCCTCAATCTCCTGCCTTCTCCCTGTATCCCCTCATGCCCTGAACAATCAAGAATCTATCATTCTCTACCTTAAATAAACATAAAGACTTGGCCTCCACAGCTGCCTGTGGCAACGAATTACACAGATTCACCACTCTCCGGCTAAAGCAATCCCTCCTCATCTCTGTTCTAAAAGGATGCCCCTCTATTCTGAGGCTGTCTCCTCTGGTCTTAGCCTCTTCTAGCATAGGAAACATCCTTTCCAACTCCATGCTAACAAGGTTCGACAGGTTTCAATGAAGTCACCCCTCATTCTTCTGAATTCTAGTGAATACAGGCCCAGAGCCATCAAACACTCTTCATATGACAAGCCATTCAATCCTGGAAATATTTTTGTGAACCTCCTTTGAACTCTCTCCAGTTAAGCACTAATAGATGCTGCTGAGAGGCAAATAAAGTCCTGATGGTTTCCTAGACTTTTCCAGTATAACCCTGAGATATTTGTCCCGATCAATATGCAATACCACTTTCATTTAATACATGCTTTTGTTTTATGGTCTATGTTTCACACTGATTATTTTATGCTGATTCATATCGAGCTGCTTCATTTGTCTATTGGACCTTTTTCAAAGGTCTGAAGATAAATTTGATGCAGTTACTCAGAAATGCCAATTTTTTGATTATTTCTAGGTGCTCAAGCTTATAAAATCATCCCTCAATCGTTCAGAATCTTGATGAGTTGTTAATTATTTGCTGCTGCTCTTATTCTGGTGTGATCTGTAAATTTGTCATTTCTGGTTAAAATGTCTTCAGAGTTATTAAAACTGGCAAATGGCATATTTTGTTGATATGGCTTTAGCTTGAAAAAGCTTACTTTATGTTTGCAATTTCAGAGTTTACTTCCTAACAAATTCTACTTTAGCTATTAATTTCTGATGTGGATCTGTGTCAAAAGCCTTGTAAAAATCTAGGAATAAAATATTATTTACATTTTTATATCAACTGGGTTAGTACAGTACAGTGCAATTCAGATGGGTACCGCCAAAATGAAAACCAATTATTGCTGAATGTGGGCCTACCTGTACTTTAAAATGATAGATTTTTATATATTAAGAGATATGAGGTTGGCAGTAAAGTGAGGGTGTGGTAAAAGAACAGCCATAATCTAAATCAATACCATCATCCCCAGTGATTCGATACCATCATTTAGCTTGGCATTCAGTACCATCATCCCCTGAAAACTAATCAATGAGCTTTAAGACTTTGGCCTCAATGCCACCTTGTGCAATTGGATCCTCAATATCCTCACTTCCAGACCACAGTCAGTTTGGATTGGCAAAATCATCTCTTCCACAATCTCCATCAACACAGGTCTACTACAAGGATGTGTGCTTAGCTCCCTGCTCTACTTGCTTTCTTTCTTTCTTTTCAAATCTTTTTATTGTTATATAATACAAAAGAAATAACACGAGTACATTGAAGTAACAACACTTACAATGTTTCAAAAAAGACATTATCTTAAAGATTGAAAAAAAAATTTGTGATAACAAAAAAAACCTACTAAGCAGAAAAAGTGGGAAAAAACCCCTATTAGGTGTACAACCCCGGAGCCATGCGCCATACAAAAAGCTTCTAAAAATAAACATGAAACCACCAGCAAGAAAAGAAAATATACCAAAAAATTTACAATTAGATTGTGGAAAGAATCTATCAATTAGCTCAAATGATAATAACGAGCAAATGAGCTCCATCTTTTCTCAAAATCAAATAAAGGTTCAGAGGTTCGACTTCTAATTTTCTCCAAACTAAGACACAACATCACTTGAGAGAATCATTGTGACAAAGTGGGAGCTGATGTATCCTTCCACTTCAACAAAATGGCCCTCCTAGCTATCAATGTAACAAATGCAATAACATGTTGGTCAGACACAGAAATACCATGAATATTTTGAGGAATTATTCCAAAAAGCACAGTTAATTTATTAGGTTGTAGATTAATTTTAAGTGCTTTAGAAATTGTTGAAAAAACTGACTTCCAGAACTGTTTCAATATAGAAAAAGACCAAAACATATCTGTCAGTGTAGCTGTCTCAGTTTTACATCTATCACAATAACTACCAACATTAGAAAAGATTTTAGAAAGTCTCTCCTTCGTCAAATGATAACGATGTATAATTTTAAATTGAGTCAATGAATGGCTAGCACAAACCGAAGAAGAGTTAACCAACTTCAAAATCCACGTCCTACTTGCTTTATGCTATGACTGTGAGGCTAAGCACAGCTCTAATGCCATATTTAAGTTTGATCACAACACCACTGTCATTGGTCGAATCAAAGGTGATCACAAATCAGCATATAGGAGGGAGATTGAAAATATAGCTGAGTGGTCAAACAACAACAACCTCTTACTCAATGTCAACAAGACCAAAGAGCTGATTATTGACCTCAGGAAGAGGAAACCAGTGGTCCATGAGCCAGTCCTCATCGGGGTATCAGAGGTGGAGATGGTCAGCAACTTTAAATTCCTCTGTGTTACTACTTCAGAGGATCTGTTCTGGGCCCAGCACCTAAGTGTCATTTTGAAGAAAGCATGGCAGGGCCTCTACTTCCTTAGGAGTTTGCAAAGATTCAGCATTGTTATGTTTTGTAACTTCAAATCAATAAACTAATTCAAAGGAAAATAGGAGGGCTAGGAATGGGAATCTAACTTTGTTCTTTACTTGAAGTGGAGTGCGCACTTATAGAAACATAGACAACCTACAGCACAATACAGGCCCTTCGGCTCACAAAGCTGTGCCGAACATGTCCCTACCTTAGAACTACCTAGGTTTTACCCATAGCCCTCTATTTTTCTAAACTCCATGTAGCCATCCAGGAATCTCTTAAAACACCCTATCGTATCCGCCTCCACCACCGCCGCCGACAGCCCATTCCACGCACTCACCACCCTCTGTGTAAAAAAAAACTTACCCCTGACATCTCCTTTGTATCTACTCCCTTAAAACTATACCCTCTCGTGTTAGCCATCCCAGCCCTGGGGAAAAGCCTCTGACTATCCACACGATCAATGCCTCTCATCATCTTTTCACCTTTATCAGGTCACCTCTCATCCTCCATCGCTCCAAGGAGAAAAAGCCAAGTTCACTCAACCTATTCTCATAAGACATGCTCCCCAATCCAGGCAACATCCTTGTAAATCTCCTCTGCACCCTTTCTATGGTTTCCACGTCCTTCCTGCAGTGAGGCAACCAGAATTGAGTACAATACTCCAAGTGGGGTCTGACCAGGGTCCTATATAGCTGCAACATTACCTCTCGGCTCTTAAACTCAATCCCACGATTGATGAAGGCCAATGCGCTGTATGCCTTCATAACCACAGATTCAACCTGCTCAGCAGCTTTGAGTGTCCAATGGACTTGGACCCCAAGATCCATCTGATCCTCCACACTGCCAAGAGTCTTACCCTTAATACTATATTCTGCCATCATATTTGACCTACCAAAGTGAACCACCTCACACTTATCTGGGTTGAACTCCATCTGCCACCTCTCAGCCCAGTTTTGCATCCTATCAATGTCCTGTTGTAACCTCTGACAGCCCTCCACACTATCCACAACACCCCCAACCTTTGTGTCATCAGCAAATTTACTAACCCATCCCTCCACTTCCTCAACTAGGTCATTTATAAAAATCACAAAGAGTAGGGGTCCCAGAACAGATCCCTGAGGCAGACCACTGGTCACCGGCCTCCATGCAGAATATGACCCATCTACAACCACTCTTTGCCTTCTGTGGGCAAGCCAGTTCTGGATCCACAAAGCAATGTCCCCTTGGATCCCATGTCTCCTTACTTTCTCAATAAGCCTTGCATGGGATACCTTGTCAAATGCCTTGCTGAAATCCATATACACTACATCTACTGCTCTACCTTCATCAATGTGTTTAGTCACATCCTCAAAAAATTCAATCAGGCTCGTAAGGCACGACCTGCCTTTGACAAAGCCATGCTGACTATTCTTAATCATATTATGCCTCTCCAAATATTCATAAATCCTGCCTCTCAGGATCTTCTCCGTCAACTTACCAACCACTGAAGTAAGACTCACTGGTCTATAATTTCCTGGGCTATCCCTACTCCCTTTCTTGAATAAGGGAACAACATCCGCAACCCTCCAATCCTCCAGAACCTCTCCCATCCTCATTGATGATGCAAAGATCATTGCCAGAGGCTCAGCAATCTCCTCCCTTGCTTCCCACAGTAGCCTGGGGTACATCTCGTCTGGTCCCGGTGACTTACCCAACCTGACGCTTTCCAAAAGCTCCAGCACATCCTCTTCCTTAATATCTGTATTCTCAAGCTTTTCAGTCCACTGCAAGTCATCACTACAATTGCCAACATCCTTTTCCGTAGTGAATACTGAAGCAAAGTATTCATTAAGTACCTCCGCTATTTCCTCTGGTTGCATACACACTTTTCCATTGTCACACTTGGTTGGTCCTATTGTCTCACATCTTATCCTCTTGCTCTTCACATACTTGTAGAATGCCTTGAGGTTTTCCTTAATCCTGTCTGCCAAGGCCTTCTCATGGCCCCTTCTGGCTCTCCTAATTTCATTCTTAAGCTCCTTCCTGCTAGCCTTATAATCTTCTAGATTCAAATCATTACCTTGTTTTTTGAACCTTTCGTAAGCTCTTCTTTTCTTCTTGACTAGATTTACAGCAGCCTTTGTACACGGTTCCTGTACCCTACCATCCTTTCCCTGTCTCATTGGAACGTACCTATGCAGAACCCCATGCAAATATCCCCTGAACATTTGCCACATTTCTTCAGTACATTTCCCTGAGAACATCTGTTTCCAATTTATGCTTCCAAGTTCCTGCCTGATAGTCTCATAGTTCCCCTTACTCCAATTAAATGCTTTCCTAACTTGTCTGTTCCTATCCCTCTCCAATGCTATGGTAAAGGAGATAGAATTGTGATCACTATCTCCAAAATGCTCTCCCACTGAGAGACCTGACACCTAACCAGGTTCAGATCAAGTACAGCCTCTTGTAGGCTTATCTACATATTGTGTTAAGAAACCTTCCTGAACACTCCTAACAAACTCCACCCCATCTAAACCCCTCACTCTAGGGAGATGCCAATCAATATTTGGGAAATTAAAATCTCCCACCACAACAACCCTGTTATTATTACTCCTTTCCAGAATCTGTCTCCCTATCTGCTCCTCGACGTCCCTGTTACTATTGGGTGGTCTATCAAAAATACCCAGTAGAGTTATTGACCCCTTCCTATTCCTAACTTCCACCCACAGAGACTCCATAGACAACCCCTCCATGACATCCTCCTTTTCTGCAGCCGTGACACTATCCCTGATCAGCAGTGCCACGCCCCACCTCTTTTGCCTCCCTCCCTGTCCTTTCTGAAACATCTAAAGCCTGGCACTTGAAGTAGCCATTCCTGCCCCTGCACCATCCAAGTCTCTGTAATGGCCACAACATCATAGCTCCAAGTGCTGATCCACGCTCTAAGCTCATCCGCTTTATTTATAATACTCCTTGCATTAAAATAGACACATCTCAAACTATCCAACTGAGCGCGTCCCTTCTCTATCACCTGCCTATCCTCCCTTTCGCATTGTCTCCAAGCTTTCTCTATTTGTGAGACAAACCCGCTTTCCTCCATCACTTCAGTTCGGTTCCCACCCCGTAATTCTAGCTTAAACTCTCCCCAATAGCCTTAGCAAACCTTCCCACCAGAATATTGGTCCCCCGGGATTCAAGTGCAACCCGTCCTTTTTGTACAGGTCACACCTGCCCCAAAAGAGATCCCAATGATCTAGAAATCTGAATCCCTGCCCCCTGCTCCAATTCCTCAGCCACACATTTATCCTCCATCTCGTTCTATTCCTATACTCATTGTCACGTGGCACAGGCAGTATTCCCGAGATTACTACCTTTGAGGTCCTGCTTCTCAACTTCTTTCCTAACTCCCTGTAGTCTGTTTTCAGGACCTCCTCCCTTTTCCTACCTATGTTGTTGGTACCAAGATTTACCACGACCTCTAGCTGTTCTCCCTCCCACTTCAGGATATCATGGACGCGATCAGAAACATCCCGGACCCTGGCACCTGGGAGGCAAACTACCATCCACGTTTCTTTCCTGCGTGCACAGAATCACCTGTCTGACTCCCTAACTATAGAGTCCCCTATCACTGCTGCCATCCTCTTCCTTTCCCTACTCTTCTGAGCCACAGGGTCAGACTACCTGTCTATTACTCCTTTCTACCTCCTTGCTCTCCCTGACCAGACGAAGGTCATCTAGCTGCATCTCTAGTTCCCTAACGCGGTCTCTGAGGAGCTGCAGCTCGACACACCTGTGCAGATGTGGTTGTCCGGGAAGCCGGGAGTCTCCAGGACCTCCCACATCTGACACCGAGCACAAAAAAGTGTTCTCACACACATACCCTCTGTCTTTATTTTAAACAGATAACCTACCTGGCCTCGACCCCTTATTGCCTAAGCCCCATTGAGCCAGAGCCTTCCTACTCTGTCTCCCACTACTCCGTCGCCCACTCCTCCGATGCCCGCTCTGTAAATCTGTCTTCCTTTTAAACTCTTCCCACTGTTATCACTGGCCGATCTCCACGCGCTTGTGCAGTTGTGCCCCGTTCAAACTGCTGAAGAAATAATCACGTGAGAGCATCATGATGTAAGCAATTCATGTATTTTTACATATAACCATAATGAATTATATAAATAACAAAGCATGGTTAATCAAATAATAGATTTACAAAATTACATAAATATTACTGAAATATTGAATACACAACAGGCACGACATCTAAAACTTTGATGAACTTCTTTAGATGTGTGGTGGAGAGTATATTGACTAGCTGCATCACAGCCCCATATGGAAACACCAATTCCCTTGAACTAAAAATTCTACAAAAAGTAGTGGATACGGCCCAGTCCGTTCGAGGTAAAGCTCTCTGCACCATTGAGCACATCTTCACAGAGTGCTGTCGCAGGAAAGCAGCATCTCTCATCAAGTCCTCCACCACCCAGTTCGTGCTCTCTTCTCACTTTTCCCAGGAAGGAGGTCCCACACCACCACAATCAGTTATTACCCCTCAGCCATCAGGCTCTTGAATCAAAGGGGATAACTTCACTCAAGCAACACACACAAAATGCTGGAGGAACTCATCAGGCCAGGCAGCATCTGTGGAAAAGAGTACAGTCGACGTTTCAGGCTGAGACCCTTCAGCAGGACTGCTGAAGGGTCTTGACCCAACATTGACTGTAAGTGTCCTGCTGAAGGGTCTCAGCCCGAAATGTCGACTGTACCCTTTTCCACAGATGCTGCCTGGCCTGCTGAGTCCCTCCAGTATTTCGTGTGTGTTGCCTGGATTTCCAACATCTGCAGATTTTCTCTTGTTTGTGATTGGATAACTTCACTCGCCCCATCACTGAATTGTTCCCACAACCTGTGGACTTCCTTTCAAGCACTCTTCATCTCATGTTCTCCATATTTGTTGGTTATTTATTTATTGTTATTATTTCCTTTTTATCTTTTGTATTTGCACATTGGTTGTCTGTTCATCCTGTTGGGTGCGGCATTTCATCAATTCTATCATGTTTCTTGGATTGTCTGTGTATGCCTGCAAGAAAATGAATCTCAGGGTTGTATAGGATGACATATATGTATTTTGATAATAAGTTTACTTTGAACTTTGAATTGAATAGCAGAGCAGGCACAAGGAATCAAATGGCCTACTCCTCCTTTCTTGATTTTTAAAATGTTTTTTATATTTCCACAATAAACCACTGTAAACATTGATTAATAATTAATAAAAGGCGGGAGGAGATAGCAGCACGCCGCGCATGTGCAGCCCTCCGGTGAAAATGATGTCGTATCTGTTAAATAGGGGCCGTGGACGATTCTGATTTGATGGAGATGGACGTGAAAGCACAGAGGAACATCAGGAGAAATTTCTGAAACACTCGTTCGCTGCTGTTGTTACTGCGCGGTCGGGAATCTTCCAGAGGGAAGGCCTCAAAATCCCCGGCTTTGCCTGCTGTTGGTGACCGAGATCGAGGTCGAATTGTTCGGACAGAGATGGCGCTCAGTACTCGGTGTTGGAGAGCTGATCAGAGCTCGAAGGTTTCAGATGACTCAGAGTCGGACCGTGGTCGGGCATGGTAGGGAGAGTTTTTCTTCCTTCTCCCGTCTGCGTGAGATGTGGGACATTTGAGAGACTTTGAACTTTTTACTGTGTTCATGGACTTCTTCATCAAGTTATGGTATTGTTGCACTGTTGTAACTATATGTTATAATTATGTGGTTTTGTTAGTTTTTTTCAGTCTTGGTCTGTCCTGTGTTCTGTGATATCACACCGGAGGAAATATTGTATCATTTCTTAATGCATGCATTGCTAAATGACAATAAAAGAGGACTGCGTGTCTTCATAATCTAATCTAATCTAATCTAATTACCATGTTGCATTGGCAACAACTATAGATTATTTTAGCATCCTGAATCCCATAACAAGTGCTGTCAGTCATTCGTAATCATGAAATTCTGATAAGATGGCAATGCACTCGGACGCAGCGGCCACTCTGGGTCCAACCAAGGATGCAATTGTTCATCCTTTATGTCTTCTTTATGATCGCAGAACACTGCTATGAACTTCAAGTAGCACGGGTCTACCCCATCAGCAAGTTGCTCGATAGCAACGGAGCTGAACGTATGATGTACCATTGTCGTGTTGTCACCTGGACTTGTGGCATGCCATTGTGCTGTGGCAGTGTGTAATCCAACAAATGGAGCAAGTGATTGTCTTGTACATTTTTCTTGTGATTGCTAGAACTTGTGGGACATTGGTAATGTAAAATACTGCAAGTCCAGTTCACTGGTTCATTGGTGAGGCTGACGGTGGAGGAGCCATTGCCTCGGTTGTGGCATGGACTAGGCCCGCCTGCTGCAGTCACCTGTTGCAGCCATCCCAGGAGAGCAGATGATGAGGCAGTGTGAGAGAGAGCAGAGGCCTCTGCACTGGGTTCGGGGTTGGTCCCTCCCATTGGTGTTGCTCTCCAGGGTTTGCCCGGTGCTGCCCTCTGGAGTTTGCGTAGTAGAAGAACAAACTGGTCCTGGACAACATCACACGTAGAATCAATCTACAGACTGTGCTACACAGGACTTGGGCTATATATTTTTTTTTCATGAGGCTGTATGTTCTCTGCTATCATAACTATATGTTCGATGTGGTATGTGTTGTCGGCTGTTTGTAATGTGTTGGTCCCGGAGAAACACTGGCTTGGCTATATTCGTATATAGTTGAATGATAATTAAATCTTAACTTGAAATTATCTGAGTTGATTGGACAAAACTAATGGAAGGTACTGTAGAGTAAACCACGTAGGAAGGAAACACAATAACATATGCACTTCCATAAAATTTACAAAGGATGAATTTCTTTGGGCATCAGGAATTTTGGTATACCCAAATTTCCAGATAATGTGGAGGACTACATAACAAAAGCAAAAGAATATTGAGATTTGTGGGCCCCAAACTAATCTTTTGCATGATGTCCTTGGATGTTGAGCTCTTTGGTGAGAGTGATGTCCTGGTTACCCCCAAGGATCATAACAGTGGTTACCTACAAACTTTTGTATTTAATACAGCTGTTTCCTTCAGACTGGGAATCATTAGAGATGTCTCCTGTCAAAGGAAGTAAGACCCTAGTAACATTCAGATCTGTCGGAAAACCATGGTTTCCTTGATCAGCAGGGAGCAGGTCCTGTTGCAGGAGGTACATGGATATACAGGAAGCTGCAGTGGTCTGTGGAAGACTGGATGAAGAAGGGCACACTGATCTTTAAATCAATCCAAGGAAATGAGACTTGGTCAGTACAGTACAATAAGCTAGATATCACTCCTTTTCAGTAGACTCCTCTCATCCAATGTCTTCTCATTTCTTGTACTAGTTGTCAAAAACACTGCTGCCCTCTTGTCGCAACCTCTTGACTCATATAAACCTTGGCAACAACAGAATCCAAGGTAATTGAATAAGGGCTTGCTAGTACAGAAACTCAGAAAGGAGCAAACTGTAAGCCCTCTTAGTCATCTAACCGACATCCTGTGATCCACTTGCCTGCACACGAATGTCTCTTTATATATATAGCTTTGAGTGAATCTAAGAATCCTGTTAGGATTTACTGATAGATTGGACACAGGGCAGGACTAATGTGATTTTATGTCAAAGTGTACAGCTAGGCACAATTAAACTTGGGCTTCGGGCACAAAACTCTGAGAAGGGAGCAGAGACTGCTATACCACTTAAAGTGTTACGCTTAATGCTATTAATTTGCACCTGTTTTTAAATCTGATTTTGTATTCTGAACAATTGCACAGGACAGAGCTTTAGTTATGCATGCCAGTTGATTAATTCTGAGCTTGTTTTCACTGGCTAAACCTTTCATTAGGGCTAAACGTCTGATGAGGCAGAGTGATTGCTCTGTGCTCGCTTCTCGCACGCTTGGCTGCTGCTGGGCTTTAGGATTTGCCCACAGGAGAGTAACAAGCACCTCCATGATTGATCACTAAAGATGCTGGCAGACAGCAAAAGGGACCCACTAAGGCTTTTAAAAATGACAGACTGACCCCAGGGGTCATAGGTCAAATGATTATGTAAAGAGATGACACAGAATATGAGTCTTCAGGGTGATTCTTAGTCTTTAAATCAGGATCGGATTAAATAAATTACCCCAAGGAAGTTGCAGCAAAAATTAAACATTTTAGTACCTTCAGAACATTTCAATTTCAGAAAAGAGAGTTTAATATTAAATAGGTATTTACAATTCCTTTCAACACTTCAATAAATAATTTATAAATCTTGTGATTGAAACTGCACAATTTTAAGAGAAAAATCATTGAGCAGGCAGCAACACTGGGCAGATTTTATTTACACACATAAACACTATTTTTTATTAATTCTTCTTTCTTACTCCAGCCACCTCTGAATGTTCAACTTTCTTGCAAGGGGGAGGGGAACAAATAAATGAATGGTCTGATGAATAGCTCACAAGCACCTTAGATTCTACTGAACCTCGTGTTCACTCCATACGATTCCTGAGATAATAGGAATGGATACAGGCATGGAACCTTATATTGTCATAAAACTGTACGACCATGGTATTGAAGTCTCAGGAGTGTGGTATAGGACATACAGACAATATGTTTCCTAATCTGACACCATTCCTGATCGGCTAAAATATGAGTGCTAACATTGTCAAAATATGTACCATGTACCCCACTTATTGAGATTCTAATTTGAAAAGGACCTGCCAGACAATGACGAAATAATGCATTGTTATTTCTGACGGATAGAAAGGAAACAAACAACAGGAGGAAAGTTAAAAGCTTCACATCAAGGTAAGTAATTTTCTTGGTATTTGACCTCCATGAAATCTTTACTCCAAAGATGCTTCCTGACTTGCTAAGGTCCTCCAGCAATATATGTATATTACTCAAGATTTCCAGCATCTGCAGTTTATACTTTTCCATTAAGCTACGGACAGAGAAATACCATATGGATGTGTTAAACTTTACACATTCCTTGAATATTAATTTCTGGACTCTTATTGCTTTTCATTAGGGATGGGAAAATGCTTACATTTACATGTAAAAAGTTAAAAACTCCAAATAATTACGTGTCAGCTAAATAAAAGGATGAGATCAATATTAAATTATTTGAGCACCCAAGAGAGGTGGTATTTCAATTATAAATTCAATTGACCAACAACAGAAATCTTTCACAACAGGAACCAATTTCTTGTGGATGGTATAAATTGTATCATGATGTGCGCACCTGAATTTGCTGATATTTCTGGGTGTTGGTCATCCAAGTAAGCCAGTCACTCACCTTACACTTGCCTTCCATCCTGGTAGGACTAAGCACCACAAAGTAATGAATGCATTCCAAAAAGTTGTCAGTAGATCATAAGAGGTGGATGTGGCATTATGATACCAGAAATAAATGTATACTTAGCTTCTTTTTCCTGCTGCCTATCTTCACTGAGATCCTCCTTTATAAGCAGGCATTGGTCATAAAGCTACCCTCAGTACTGCATTGATTGTGCGGTCACATGGGATTGGCAGAGGAGAATTAGCATAAAATACCCCTACTTGTTTCTGTATATCCCTATCACACAAGAAAATCTAATTTTTCTCTTACAATGCCCAGTGCCTGCTCAATCAACACAATGCTGAAGATAACTGGCCCTCGGGTTCTGTACCCAGTGTACACTTGCATTGTGGGGAGGGGCGATACTGTAGAATTAGAGGGGATTCACCCAGAGAGTGGTGAGTACCTGGAATGTACTGTTGGAGAGAATAGTGGAAACTTCAGTGCTAACAGCTTTTAAGAGGTGTCTAGATGAGCACTTAAATCACTTCGGCATTAAAGCCTACAGGCTAAGTGCTGGAAGATAGGATTCATACAGATGGGTGCCCAATGTCAGCATTGACATGGTGAGCTAAATGGCCTTTTTTCATTCTGTATGACTTTACAATATGAGAAGAGGTAGATGCAAGAAGGTGAGCCAAAAAATAGTAAGTGCATTTTCCTTTCCAGCATTAAGTGAAATACTGAAAATCTCCCAGCAATAGAATGGGATAAAGTTCTGACAGCACAATTCCTTTTCCCTGCATTGTCTGCTCAGATGTTAACCATTACCTGCATGCAAGATATGTGCAACCCCTGCCTCCCACCACCCAGAGATGAGGATCTATTTAATATAGTCCTTTAAATTTTAAAGTCTTGAATTTGGAGAATGTTTCAAGTATCAGCAATTATTATTCAATATAATTTAACGTCAGTTAAAATTAATGAGTAATATTTCAGGAGAGATGACAAAGATATCTAGTTAACTGATTTTTTTTTGGGGGGGGTTGGAGTAAGTTTGTTGTCTTTACCTCATCTCAGCCTACATGTGATTCAAACCCACACCGATGTGATTGACTCACCTGGTCTCTGAAGTTGTCTAGCGTTCATTTCAAGGCAGTTCAGGATAAACATTAAACGTTCGTCTTGCCTGTGATGTTCACATCCTGAGAATGCAAACAACATCTTACAACTCAAAACTGGCCATCCATGAAGTCCTCCGGACCAGCTGCAACAGCAGTAGCATTGCACTTGCCACAATCTGTCACTCTACCACTAAGCCAAGCGACCAATTCTAGTCCAATTAAGGATATCATTGAAGCAGCACTAAGGTACCAGGTCCTTTACTACCCTCAGTGTTGTACCTTTGATAGTGACGGAAGTCGGCAAAGCAGTGGATCCAGGAGTAGGCTGAAATAAGGCCTCTGGTTTATCTAAACCGATGGTGAGGCCAAACAGATGCAAGACTTCTGCAAACCTGTCAATAAACAGTTGCAGATCAGACTCCGTGTGGGATATTAGAGCACAGTCGTCCACATAGAGTGCTTTGAGGATGAGTCTTTTAACCGTCTTAGATTTGGGTTTTGTCACGTGCGACGTACATCAAGCAATGTTCCATCAAGTCTGTACTGTAAGAACACCCACATGTTCAAGGTTCCTGACCGTGTGGTTGAGTACATAGAACATAGAAATCTACAGCACATTACAGGCCCTTCGGCCCACAATGTTGTGCCAACCATGTAACCTCCTCTAGAAACTGACTGGAATTCCCCTAGTGCATAGCCCTCTATTTTTCTAAGCTCCATGAAACCATGCAAAAAAAGAGATTGAACAGCACGGAGGCTGGCACACACCCTTGCTTCGCATCATTTGGTATATTGAACAGCTCTGAGCTTTCCCTATTTGAAAGTGAAAGTACATATTGTTAATTTGCTGAAAGGGCTCACTGCTAACATTTGTGATAAAGACTGTGGTCCTTTCATTATCTGATGTTCACATTGGGGCTTTCTTATGTTTGTTAACAGGAGGAAAGTTCTTCTTTGCATAGACAACTGACAAGAATGCAGCTTTAAATGTGCATGTTACAATAAATTTAGCCGTCAAGTGAGATATGATGGTTGCACATTGTTTTAAATCTCCAATCTGTATTATTAATGAGGATTTTTTTGCTGTGATATGCCTAAATTGCTAATATGCTATTTAATTAAAAATATCAAGTTGACGAGCAATGAATACTTCAAAATACTCAACAGTATAAAAGATTGAACAAATATTTAACATGTATTCAGTTTTATTGTTGCATTTGTGCTGGTCTTCTGGTGATTAATGGACTTCTATCAACAATATCATGGTAACATTTTTATTTTATGGTGTCCCCATGATATTACATCATTTAATTTCACTAGCTTTCCTGGGTGGAAATGGAGTGGTAGTAGCATCCTAAAAAGTGTAGGGAAAACTTAGACACGAGGAAATCTGCAGATGCTGGAATTTCAAGTAACACACATCAAAGTTGCTGGTGAACGCAGCAGGCCAGGCAGCATCTCTAGGAAGAGGTACAGTCGACGTTTCAGGCCGAGACCCTTCGTCAGGACTAACTGAAGGAAGAGTTAGTAAGAGATTTGAAAGTTGGAGGGGGAGGGGGAGATCCAAAATGATAGGAGAAGACAGGAGGGGGAGGGATGGAGCCAAGAGCTGGACAGTTGATTGGCAAAAGGGATACGAGGATCATGGGACAGGAGACCCGGGAAGAAGGAAAAGTAGGAGGGGGGAAAAACCCAGAGGATGGGCACTTAGCTCTTGTTAACAGCACTCAAAAGAGGTCTTAAGGCTAAGTGACCTTCGTATCACTTATTTTCAGTAGCAAATTTCTTCAAATATACAAATTTACTCAAGTGAACAAAAGAGGTTGGTTGCTATTTTGGATTTAACTGAGTAGAGCGTGCATTGGGCATATTTTGGCCGATCTCACCTGTTGGTAAAGGTGAAGTAGGACAAAACCAGGAATTGTAAATTAAAGAGTGCGTAGCCAGGCGAAGCTGGGGTGCTCACATGTGTTCCACTCACCTTTTTTCACTGAACAGTTCTTTTAAAATAGAAAAATCCAATTTTTTTCTTTCCTGATCTCATTTGGTCTGGTATTTTTAGCTGTATTTTCAGTTACTCTTGATTGCCACTTTAACATTTTAGCTCAATGAAAGTTTCAAGATTTTCACTCAGTCTCACATTGTGGTGTCATTTTGATTTCAGGTTAGGAGTTTATCTAATGGCATGAATACTCTTACCTATGATGTTTCCAATTCTCCTGCCTCCTATCTTCAGTGGTCCTTTTTTCAGATTTGGAAATAACATTTATATGACTTAAAATAAATTATTATAAATGGAAAATTAAGATTTGCTGTCCTTTCTTTCTTCTAAAATAACAAAATAACCTTGGTATTATATTTTAATTTATCAATTAATTTGTAATCTTTTTAAACTAAAGTCAAATGTATCCATATTTGAGCCTGCATGTCTTATACTGCTCAGCTTAAATGAGTCAGATGAAGTGCTCAAAACTTCCTGTGAAGGATTACTGCTCCTTTTAAATGGCCAATTTAATCAAAATCTCTGCAAAATCGCAGTACCAGTCACAGCACAAAAGTGAATTAATCATTTTTTAATTATTTTACTGCAGCATGGTGATTTTTAAATATGTCCCTGAGGAAAACTTCATCCCTGGGATGTGAGAATGATGGTCATATTGAATTCCTTTCATTATCACTTCCCACATGTTGTCATTTTTCTGACAAAAATATAATTATTGCAAAAAAAAATTCTCCACTGTACTACAGCATCTGAATTACATTGCAATTCAGGGGAACTTCTGCAGTTTCAAAACATCAAAAATAGTTTGCAATATCTAAATTCATTTGGTTCATGATTAGTACAAGAATAATTTATCCACTAATTTTAATCCCGGCTCTGGTTGATGGTTTGTTCAGGGATTTTGAAGCCTGCATTTCAAATCAGCCAACTTGCAATATTTTTACATTAGTATCTTAGTGTATTTAATCAGTAATATTGTAATTTAATTCAGAAAACAGGAGTTATTTCAATATTGTATAGGGATTCCATTACAGAATCACAAGCACGATACAAAATGGTCTTTTGACATCCAGTGCTGTTCATCCAGAGGACACGGTTTTCCCAGCGCAACATTCATTAACTCTACCAGTGATTTTGGGTGTTTCCTTTATTACTCGACACCACAGGCAGCGCAGTGGTGTGGCAGGTAGTACTGCTGCCTCATTGGTTCAGTAATCCCGGTTAAATTCTAACTTCCGCTGTTGTCTGTGTGGGGTTTGCAAGTTCTCCCTGCATGGATTCCACACAGGCGCTCCAGTCCCCACCTATGAGCTAAAGACATCCTCGTCAGGAGGATCATTGGTCACTGCAGAGTAATGGTATTAGTATTGGTTTATTATTGTCCCATGTACCAGGATGCAATGAAAAGCTTATCTTGTATACTGTTCGTACAGATCAAATCATTACACAGTGCATTGACTTAGAATCAGGCAAAACAATAGCAATGCAGAAGAAAGTGTAAAAGTCACCAAAAAAGTGCAGTCAATGATATAATGATATATATATAAGTGCAAGATCATAATGAGACATGTTGTGAGGTCAAGAGCCCATCTTATTGTACAAGTGGTCCGGTCACGAGTCTGATAAGAGTGGGATAGAAGCTGCCCTTGGGTCTGGTTGTAAGCGCATTCAGGTCTTTTGTATCTTCTGCCAAATGGGAGAGTGGAGAAGAGAGAATATCTGGGGTGGGTGGGGTGTTTGATTATGCTGGCTGCTTTACTGAGGCAGCAAGAAGAATAGACAGAGTCCATGGAGGAGAGGCTGGTTCACGTGATGTGTCGAGCTGTGTCCACAACTCTCTGCAGTTTCCTGCAGTCACATGCAGAGCAGTTGCCAGACCAAGCTGTTTTGCACCCAGACAGAATGCTTTCTGTGATGCATCTATAAAAATTGATAACAGTCAACAGGTTCATGCCAAATTTCTTTAGCCTCCTGCTGAGCAAAAAGAAGTGTTGGTGAACTTTCTTGGCTGTGACATCATCTTATTCCTTGTGAAGATAGATGATAGGACAATCTGGATAGAGTAAGACCATAAGATCAGAATTAAGCCATTCAGCCCATCAAATCTGCCTTCTATTCTGAGTCTGTCCCTCTGGTCCTAAACTTTCCAACCATTAGAAACATCCTCACTATGTCCACTCTATCTAGACCTTTCAATATTCCGGTTTCAATGAGATCCCCACTTCATTCTTCTAATCGCCAGTGAGTACATTAACCCTTTCATTTCTGGTATCATTCTCGTAAGCCTCCTGTGGACCCTCCCTTGATGGCCGTGTGAGAGGGTATAGGTTACAGGGGAAATTAGATCTATGGGCTTTTCTCTCAAGAGCTAGAATAAACTTAATGGCTTCCCTCTACCATGAGAAAATATGAACAATAGAATATGAAATAATTGAAAACAAAGAATTGCATATGATGAAGTATGGTGGTGACCAGGAGAGAATGAAAGGCACTGGATGAGAAAACATGGTGAAGCATTGTTAACTACAGCTGATCTTTTGTACTTGGAGGGGGTTGTAAGTAAAAGGTGAGTAAGCAGAGAGAAATAAAACAATGCTGGAACTCTGAAATGAAAATGTTGGAAGTATTTAACAGGTCAGGGGGCAGATGAGAGTTAAAATATGAGCTCACGTGTTTTAACAAGTTGATGACCTTTCAACAAAATGCTGGAACACTCATCAGTTTAGGCAGCACCAATGGACGGAAAGCCAGAGGTAATATTTCACATTGAAGAACCTTCATCAGAACTGATGTTTCCAGAAGTTTCTGACTTTATTCCAATATCTGTAGTGTTTTTGATTTTCATCAGAACTAGTCAGTTCAGATTCAGATTGGAGAGGCTGATTGTCTGATGTTCATTGGTTTTAATGTTGAATCCTGAGAGCTGTAACATGCCTGGTCTGAAAGTGAGGTGTAACTCGGTGCTTACGTTGGGCTTCATTGGCCACTTACACTGTTGCAAAGACAGAGAAGTCAAGGTTGGAGTGGGATAGAGAATGAAAGTATCATGCCACTAGAAATCCTATGGACATCACACAGGCAAGTGCCCAGTCTGTATTTTGTCTCTCTAATGTGCAGTAGGCTGAGGAGCTGAATGCAGTATACTAAATTGGAAGTGGTGCTGCTTTGCTTGGAAGGACTGTTCAGACCCAGCTGGTGGCTGAGAAGAGCTAAAAGGGCATGTGTTCCACCTCCTGCAGTTGCATGGGAAGCTGCTGTGAGAAGCAGGGTGAGTGTTGATGACAGTGGATGAGTAAAGCAGGAAGTCACAGAGGGAATGGTCTATTTGAAGTGAAGATGGAGGGGAAGGAAAGATCTGTGGTGCTGCCATCAGAATCAGGTTTATTATCACTGTTTATATGATGTAAAATTTGTTGTTTTGCACCACCAGTACAGTGCAAAGAATTCAATTACTGTGACTTATAAAATAAATCAACAGTGCAAAAATACTGAGGTTGTGTTCATGGACTATTCAGAAATCTGATGGCAGAGGAGAAGAATCTTTCTGAATCATTGAGAGTGTGTGTCTTCAGCCTCTTTCACCTCCTCCCCGATGGTTGTAACACGAAGAGGGCGTGCCCTGGATGTCAGGCCTGCATGTGCAGGCTCCAGCCAGTTTCCGCCCAGCTAACAGGAGTCACCTGCCACTCATTTCCAACTCATCACCTGCAGCCTATTTAAACCCAGCTCTCAACCACAGTCCTTGTTCACTCATACGAACCAGCCAGCCTCAACCAGTTTCTCTAGCCTTCAGTTACCTTCTTGCCTTGTCATGTTAAGTATCTGTTCTCTCTTGTTTTGTGGCTCCTGATTTTGTGGCTTGTGATTTTCAGCTTATTAGTAAAGTTATCACTCACTGCTAAATCACCTCCACTGCTTTGCATTTGGGTCAAACCTCCTTTACATTTCCTGACAGGATGAGTGAACCATTGACTGACCCAGCAGAGTTTGCTCGCTTAAAGGAAGTCTTTCATTGACATGAGCACACGATCCGGAAGCAGCAGGAAACCATTGACCATCTGCTCATCACTCTCTTCCAATTCTCTGTCTTGTTACGGCAGCCCCACACCAGTCAACCTTCTCCCTCTGAGCCCTGGATTCCAGGGCCTGAATGCTTCGATTGCCCAACCCAATGCTGCAACTTCCTGTCCCAGTGCATCTTACACTTCGAGCTCCAGCCATCTCTGTATCCTAAGGATTGAGCCAAAATTGCCTTCGTCAATTGAGCCTATCTCACATCCTTTCTGATTCACAGCCATTGATGGACGCCCCTGGGGGTCTGGGATGGTCCGATTGCGCACATGGTCTGTACACATGAGCATCAAAGAGCACCGTGAGTCCATCCAATTCCTACTTACCGACTCACCCAAAACTCCTTTCCTCTTGGGTTGGAAGAGAGCGACTCTCCAGTCATGACCCACGCTTCGCCTGCTCACCGGGTACACTGCTTTGTTGGGGACCCAGCTGCCTGCAACCTCAGTTGACTTCACCCTGTAAATCCGTGGAAACCCTCAACGTCATCAAACGTTCGCAGGAAAACCACGACTTAGCCGTCACCTTCAGTAAAAGGGAGGCCATCAAACTGCCGCCTCACAGGCTACACGACTGCGCGATCAACCTCCTCCAGGGCACCACTCCTCACCGAGGATATTTGTTCTCGCTCTCCCCTTTTGAGATCCTAGCCATGAACAACTGTATTGGCGAAGCGCTACAACACGGCTTCATTTGACCATCTGTGTTCCCGGCCGATGCAGGAGTCTTCTTTGTCAAAGAGAAAGATGGGGGTCTTTATCCCTGTATTGACTATAGTGGACTCAACAAATTCACCATTAAGTCCATTACCCTCTCCCCTTGATGGATAACACATTCAAGAAACTCCATGGGTCCAGATCTTCACTACACTGGATCTATTGTGCACGTACAACCTGATCCACATCCGCCAGGGGAATGAGTGGAAGGCAGCATTCATAACACCCACTGGCCACTGAATACTTGGTCACAACAAAAAGAAAATCTGCAGATGCTGGAAGTCCAAGCAACACACACAAAATGCTGGAGGAACTCAGCAAGCCAGGCAGCATCTAGGAAAAGAGTACAGTCAAAGTTTCAGGCCAAGACCTTTCACAGGACTGGAGAAAAAAAAAGATGAGTAGTCAGAGTTAGAAGGTGGGGGCAGAGATATAACAAGATGGAACCTAATTCCTTTTTTAGGTTTTACAGTTCAAGGATTGAATCTATTAAAATGAATATACTGCCCAGACTACTATATCTCTTTCAGACCCTACCAATAGAGATTCAATGAATGGAACAAGATGCTATTCAACCTTCCACTATGGATCAAGCTTATTTAGATTGGAAAATCAAAGGTATAGTACGATTTCGTGATTTATTTTTGGATAACTGTTTTATGTCCTTTGATCAACTATCTAATAAATATAATTTACCTAGATCTCACTTTTTTAGACATCTACTGGTTAGAAACTTTTTAATTACTGTTTCTGCTAATTTTCCACACTTATATCCAATGGATATTTTGGAAAAAATTTTAGATTTAAATCTCTCTCAGAAAGGTGTTGTAGCAATTATTTATAATATAATTATGAACTTATGTCCTGATGTATCTAATAAAGTTAAAACTGATTGGGAAAGAGAATTTAAGATTACCTGTACCGATTGAAAAATGGGAAAAAATTCTTCAATTAGTTAATTCATCTTCTATATGTGCTAAACATGTGTTGATACAGTTTAAAGTAGCGCACAGGGCTCACACGTCCAAAGATAAATTATCTCGTTATTACTCTTATATAAATCCTATATGTGATAGATGTCACTCCGCGATAGCTTCTTTAACTCACATGTTTTGGTCATGTCCTTTGTTGAAAAAATATTAGAAAGATATTTTTGATATTATTTCAACGGTTTTGAATATAGACTTACAACCTCACCCAATTACTGCTATTTTTGGGCTACCAATGATAGAATCAAATCATTTAACCTCTTCAGCTCATTGGATGATTGCATTTCTTACTTTATTGGCTAGAAGATCCCTTTTGCTGAATTGGAAAGAGATTAATCCTTCTACTATATTTCATTGGTTTTCACAAACATGTTGTGTTTAAATTTGGAAAAAATTAGAAGTGTGGTTTATGACCCCTCCATTAAATTTGAAAAGACTTGGAGGCCATTTATTCAGCATTTTCATATGATGTAATCTGACCATTTCCAAACTTATTTTACTTCTCTGTACTGTTGGTTGAGAGGAACGGAGTCGTCGACACTAAGATTTTCTTTTCTCTCTTTTTTTATGATGTTAAAACAGCCCAGGTCTTTATTTTAGTTTAGTTGATTAATTCTGTTTAGATTAATTTTTTTGGGGGGGATTATTATTTTTTTCCTTTTCATGATTTTTGTTTAGTTATTTTTCTTCGTTTTATATTATTCATTGGTATCCTATATGATTGGGAGTTTTATCATTTAAGTATTATTTGGCTTTATAATCACTCATGTTAATTATAACAATTTATTTCCAATAACTTTGTACTACTACTATGTCATGTTTATATTTTTATGAAACTAATAAAAAGATTGAAAAAGAAAGAAAGGAAGATCTATATGGCAAGGTAAAAGGCCTAGGGTTCGTCTCAAAACTTTGCAATTAGCCAGGGAAAAGGGGGGGATGGGGCCTACCTTCTCTTAGAGATTATTATTTTGCAGCATAGTTGAGAGCCGTGATATGCTGGTGCAACCCACATATGTAATGTTTCCAGCATTACCTTTTTATTTCACATTTCCAGCAGCATTATTTTGCTGTTTTACCAGTGTAACTAATCTCTTCTGTCACCAGAAAAGGCCTTGTGACTAGTTGTTTTGTAATGGATGCACTAGCACACTATCAAAATCTAAGACTTAAAACAATTTTAACATGAGACTGATCCAGGCAAGGATAACATCCCTGAGGCTGGAATGTGAGGGGTCGTTGAATTTAACTACCAGGCTTCACTTCAGTATAATTGATGGGCTGCTCCCATATGACCATACCTGGATTCAACAGTCTGGTTTCCAGAGTCTGTCTGAGCCCCTATTCAGAAGAGGGACTGCACCTTGAACAGAGGGGTTACGATCTTGATTGAAGAAGGCTGGAAACAATTGTGCCAAGACTGAGAGTCTTCTCCCTGGGGTTGTCATCAGTTTTACACATGGCTTTTTAAGGTTCTTTTGGCATGGGATCAGGCAAGGAAGGGATAGCATTCTCCCAAATGCTGCTTGGCCTCCAAGGACTTGTACAAAGACTGATACGGCCAAAATCACCAACTTTGACCACAGGATAGTGCTACAAGGTAAGCAGAGGTTTATTCCCCTCACAGATTAAAAAGTGGAATTGGCTTCTCTTCTAGACTGTTTCCTTAGCAATAACACTCTGCACATCTTACTTCACTTGCTCACTATAAACAATCCACTTGTATTACATCCTTCAGAGAAGAACTCAACTGTGACCCTCATTCCTTCATTCCACATGTGGCCTTGCTTCATTATCTCCCCATCTTCCTCAGTTTTAGCACAGGTGCTTTATGTCCAAGATCTATTTACGTTTTCAGCAGATTCTTTTGCTCTCCTTCTCCAGACCAGCGTTCCCAACCTGGGGACAACAGACCCCTCGGTTAATAGTAGGGATCCATGGCATATAAAAGGAACCCCTGCTCTCGACAAAGACAGAAGCTATGGCAGGGGAAGACAATAGACAATATACAATAGGCGCAGGATTAGGCCATTCGGCCCTTCTAGCCAGCACTGCCATTCACTGTGATCATGGCTGATCATCCACAATCAGTACCCTGTTCCTGCCTTCTCCCCATATTCCTTGACTCCGCTATCATTAAGAGCTCTATCTAACTCTTTCTTGAAAGCACCCAGAGAAGTGGCCTCCACTGCCTTCTGAGGCAGAGCATTCCACAGATCCACAAACCTCTGGGTGAAAAAGTTTTTCCTCAACTCCGTTCTAAATGGCCTACCCCTTATTCTCAAACTGTGGCCCCTGGTTCTGGACTCCCCCAAAATCGGGAACATATCTCCTGCCTCTAGCGTGACCAAGGCAAGGATGTGAAGGACAGCTAATCTGATAGTCATTAGCCTCACAGAAGCCCTTGAGGTTAATGGTCCAAGCAGAATCATGAGCATCAAATGTAAATGGATAATATACATTTCGTGGCAGTATTAACGTACAGAAGGATCTTGAGGTCTAGGTCTGTAGCTCAGAATCAGGTTTATTATACTGGCATGTGTCGTGAAATTCCCTGTAAGTGGCTGCGTAAGTCATACACAGAGTGGTACAAAAAAAGTGTATGGTATCATTGTCTTTATTAGTTGAGGCTTTGAGTTGAATGATCAGGAAGTTATGTTACTTGGAGTATTGTCAACAGTTTTGGGCCCCATATCTCAGGAAAGATGTGTTGTCATTGGGGAAAGTCCAGAGGAGGTTCATGATTGATTCTGGGAATGAAGGGGTTAACATATGAGGCATGTATGGCAGCTTTGCCAGCCTGTACTCACAGGAATTTAGAAGAATGTGTGGGGATCTCATTGAAACCTACCAAATTTTGAAAGCACTAGATAGGGTAGATGTGGAGAGGATGTTTCCTGTGGTGGGGGTATACAGAATTAGAGGGCACAGCCTCAAAATTGAGGGGTGACCCTTTAGAACAAAGGTAAGGAGGAATTTTTTTAGCCATAGAGTAGTAAATCTGTGAAATGCTCTGCCACAGACTGTGGTGGAGGCTAAGACTGTGGGTATATTTAAGGCAAAAGTTGATCGTTTCCTGATCGGGCAGGACAACAAAGGATATAGCAAGAAGGCAGGTGTATCGGGTTGAGTGCGGTCTGGGATCAGCCATGATGGAATGACGGAGCAGACTCGAAGGGCTGAATGGCCTAATTCTGCTCCTATGCCTTATGGTCTTATGTTACAACCCATCATGTGACGCTCAATGGAAAAACATCCCCATACAGGTAATTTTGGCTGATAACAACCTACAAAGTTACATAAATAATTTTGACAACCCGTGGGTGAAGTGGACTCTTAAAATATGGAAAACTATTATAAAAGAATATAAACTAGAGAGAGACATTGCAATTCTAAAATGGTGTGCATATCACTCAGATTTTACGCCAAATAAACTGGATGCTAGATTTAAGGACTGGACAGCTAAAGGAATAACAGCTATTTGCAATATAATGAAAGAAGGAACACTGTTCAGTTTTGAAATGCTCAAAGAGAAACACTTACTAGAAAAACAAGACTTTTACTGGTATTTACAGATGCGACAGTATGTTAATAGGATGGTTAAAAATGTAACCAAGGCAAGTACATGTCTGATAGAGCGATTTAGAAAAGCATATAATTCCAGACGACGGTAGTAGAATAATTTCAAGCGTGCATAAGGGTTTGTCAAATCTTAAAACACATTCGACTTCATACATTAAAACAAAATGGGAGAAGGAAGGAGAGATAATAATATCTGAGGAAGACTGGACAATATGGAGGTATCAATGGAAATGTACCAGTTCACAGAAATGGAGGGAGTTTGGGTGGAAAAACTTGATAAGATATTTTATTACACCCTCTCAGAAATCCCATTATGATAGTATCCCCCCTGTTTGCTGGAGAAATTGTGGAAATCAAAATGCAAACTATTATCATATTTTCTGGGAATGCCCCGTTATCAAAGACTATTGGAGTGGGATACATAATGCCCTACAAGGCATCTTTAAATGTGAAATACCCTTAGAGAGTAAGACCATATATTTTGGGTATATACCTCAAGAATGGTTGAAAAGAGATAAATATTTAATGAATGTATTACTGGTGGCTGGTAAAAAGACCCTTACCAGGAAATGGTTATCACAGGAGAGCCCAATTTTAAACATATGGATGGAAATTACAATGGACATTTACAAAATGGAGAAGATAACAGCATCTGTTAATCATATTTGGAACAATTTTATTCATACTGGAAAAAATGGTTTAACTACATAACACCTCATAGGCCTGATTTTATTCTCACAAATCAATGAATATGTTGTAAAAAAAATCACTCCCTACTCTGTACATAGTTTTCTTCTTTCAATTGTTCTTTCTTTCCTCTCCTTTCTACAAGTGTATACCTCAGATAAATATTATGTGGAGATTTGTGACAAATATGACTATATGATATATATGTACAGTGTCTGAAATACATCTTATGGAAATGTTTGTTTGATGATGAAATTCAATAAAAAATAAATTACAAAAAAAGGTGGGGGGAGGGGAGGAAGAAACACAAGGTGATAGATAAAACCAGGAGGGAGGAGGGGTGAAGTAAAGAGCTGGGAAGTTGATTGGTGAAAGAGATAAAGGGCTGGAGAAGGGGGAATCTGATAGGAGAGGACAGAACCCCATAGAAGGAAGAAAAGGTGGAGGAGCATTGATGATTTGGAAGAGGGGACTGAGTGTAGCGTAGCAAAATTTGCTGATGACACTAAACTGAGTGGAAAAGCAAATTGTACAGAGGATGTGGAGAGTCTGCAGAGGGATATAGATAGGTTAAGTGAGTGGGCCAAGGTCTGACAGATGGAATACAACGTTGGTAAGTATGATATCATCTACTTTGGAAGGAATAATAGAAGAGCAGATTATTATTTAAATGGTGAAAGATTGCCGCATGCTGTTGTGCAGAGGGACTTGGGAGTGCTCGTTCATGAATCGCAAAAAGTTGGCTTGCAGGTACAACAGGTTATTAAGAAGTCAAACGGAATGTTGGCCTTCATTGCTAGAGGGATTGAATTCAAGCGCAGGGAGGTGGTGCTGCAACTGTCCAGGGTACTGGTGAGGCTGCACCTGGAGTACTGTGTGCAGTTCTGGTCTCCATACCTGAGGAAGGATATCTGGTTTTGGAGGCAATGAAGAGGAGGTTCACCAGGTTGATACCAGGGATGAAGGGGTTAACCTATGAGGAGAGATTGAGTCGCCTGGGACTATACTCTCTGGAATTCAGAAGAATGAGAGAGAATCTTATAGAAACATACAAAATTTTGAAAGCGATAGATAAGACAGAAGTAGGAAAGTTGTTTCCATTGGTAGGTGAGACTAGAGCTAGGGGACATTGCCTCAAGATTCAGGGGGGAAGATTTAGGACGGAGATGAGGAGAAACTGTTTTTCCCAGAGAGTGGTGAATCTGTGGAATTCTCTGCCCGGGGAAGCAGTTGAGGTTACTTCACTAAATATATTTAAGATACAGTTAGATAGATTTTTATATAGTAGGGGAACTAAGGGTTATGAGGAAAAGGCAGGTAGATGGAGCTGAGTTTACGGACAGATCAGCCATGATCTTATTGAATGATGGGGCAGGCTCGATGGGCCGGATGGCCTACTCCTGCTCCTATTTCTTATGTTCTTATGAGCACCAGGGGGAGGTGATGGGCAGGTAAGGAGATAGGGTGAGAGAGGGAAATGGGAATGGAGAATGGTGAAGGAAAGGAGGGGTGGGGGGCATTACCAGATGTTTGAGAAATTGATATTCATGCCATCAGGTTGGAGGCTACCCAGCCGGAATATAAGGCGTTGCTCCTCCAACCTGAGTGTGGCCCCATCATGACGGTAGAGGAGGCCGTGGACTGACATGTCGGAATGGGAATGGGAAATAGAATTGAAGTTATTGGCCAGCGAGAGATGCCGCTTGTTCTAGTGGCCGGAGCACAGGTGCTTGGCGAAGCGGTCTCCCAGTCTATGCCAGGTCTCACCAATATACAGGAGGCCACACCGGGAGCACTGGATACAGTGGATGACCCCAACAGACTCACATGTGAAGTGTTGCCTCACCTGCAAGGACTGTTTAGGGCCCTGAATAGTAGTGAGGGAGGAGGTGTAGAGGCAGGTATGGCACTTGTTCCACTTTCAAGGATGAGTGCCAGGAGGGAGATCAGTGGGGAAGGACACATGGACAAGAGAGTTGCATAGGGAGCGATCCCTGCGGAAAGCAGAAAGTGGTGGGGGGGGGGAGGGAAAGATGTGCTTGGTGGTGGGACCCCGTTGGAGATGGTGGAAATTACGTAGAGTTATGTGCTGGATGTAGAGGGTGCTGGGGTTGGTGGTAAGTGAGGACAAGAAGAACCCTGTCCCTGGTGTGGTGGGGTGAAGGCAGATGGAAGAGATGTAGTTGAAGGCAGTGTTAATGGTGGAGGAGGGGAAGCCTCTTTCTTTGAAGAAGGAGGAAGGAACAATCTCCTTTGTTCTGTAATGAAAAGCCTCATCCTGAGAGCAGATGTGGCAGAGATGGAGGAATTGAGAGTAGGAGATGGCATTTTTAGAAGTAACAGGGTGGGAAGAGGTATAGTCCAGGTAGCTGTGAGAGTCAGTGGGTTTATAAATTATATCAGTAGATAAGCTTTCTCAAGAGATAGAGACAGAGAAATCGAGAAAGGGGAGGGAGGTGTCAGGAATGGACCAGGTAAATTTGAGGGCAGGGTGGAAGTTGGAGACAAAGTTGATGAAGCCGACGAGCTTGACATGGGTGCAGGAAGCAGCACCGATACAGTCATCAATGTAGTGCAGAAAAAGTTGGAGCGTGACACCAGTGTAGGCTTGGAACATAAACTGTTCCACGTAGCTGACAAAAAGGCAGGATAGCTGGGACCCACGGCTACACCTTTTATTTGAAGAAAGTGGGAGGAGCCAAGGGAGAAATTATTGAGATTGAGCACAAGTTCCACTAGTTGGAGAGGAGTGGGGGTAGAGGGGAACTGGTTGGGTCTATTTAGTGAAGCTTTTTGGACTTTCCAACAGTCCAGCTGTTTTCCAAGCCCTTATCAATGAGATCTTCCAAGACATGCTACACAGATTTGTGTTTGTCTACCTTGATGGCATCCTCATCTTCTCCAAGGACCTCCCCCAAGACACGTCTGTTACGTTCAATCAGTCCTTCAGCGTCTTCTTGAAAACTAACTGTACTGCAAGTATAAAAAATGTCAGTTTCATAACTCAGAATCTTTTCCTTCCTGGGTTATGTCCTTTCTTTAATGAGTTTTTCGGGTCAGTGTGGGGTGCCGGAAAGCGTTGGGCTCTGAGGTTTTTAGAGCACCTGAATTGATTAATTGTTGTTTAATGGCAGTCGTTAATCACTTATAGTTTCTTGTGTTTTTCTTGAGTGACTCGCTCCTTGTAATGCAGTCTAGTTTTAAGAATATTTCTTCTCACGGTGTTGCTCAGCTGAGCCACCAATGGTCTTTTGGAATTATTATGAATAAACTTTCTTCACCATCACTACATCGGAGTCTGTCATTCCTCTGCACTGGGGCTCCAATATTGCCAGCACATATTGTGACTCTTTCACCCCAAGGCATAATCATGGATCCAGAGAAAGTGTGCTCCATTGTTGAATGGCCTCGACCGCACTCCCTCAAACATCTACAGTATTTTTTGAGCTTCTCCAACTTCTACCGCTAGTTAATCAAAAATTACAGCCAAGTTGCTGCTCCCTTCACCTCCCTCACCAAGTCCCCTACCTCTCAGATAACCTGGTCTGCTGCTGTGGACCACGCTCTTAGATGAACTCGAGACACTTCCCCACTGCTCCCATTCTCTGCCATCTGAATTCCTCTGGACCTTCATTGGTAGAAGTGGATGTATCTGATGTGGGTGCTGGGGCTATCATCTGCTAGCGAGGACCAGACAGGAAGGCACACCCTTGTGCCTTTTTGTCACACAAGTTCAACTCTACACAGCGCCGTTATGGAGTAGGGGACAGGGAGCTACTCACCATCAAATAAGTCTTGAATGGAGACATTGGCTGATGAGAAACACCAAGCCCTTCCTGATCTGATCTGACCACCAGCCCTCTTCTTTGAGCAATTGAACTTCACCATCTCCTACCAACCCAGCTCCAAGAGCACAAAGGCCGACGCCCTTTCATGACAGTTCAACCCAGCTGAAACGGAGATTAACACTCAGCTCATCATTCCACCCTCCCAGATCCTCGCCCCAATCATCCGGAACCTTGGGAACCAGATCTGCCAGGCCCTGCAGCACGAGCCTGCTCCGGGTAACTCATCTAATAACCACATGTAACTGCTGTGCTCTGAGGCACTCCAGTGGGCCCACTCTTTACCCCTTTTCAGCCATTCAGGTGCACGACGGACTCTGGATCTTCTGAGACATTGGTTCTGGCGGCACACTATGATGGCAGATGTACCTTAGTTTGTCACTGCCTGACCTCAATGTGCCTGGTCCAATTCATCCAACCAGCAGCCCCCTGGGCTCCTGTGGCCCCTGCTGGTCCTTCAATGCCTGTGGTCCCACATTGTCATAAATTTCATCACAGGTTTGCCACCTTCTGATGGGGCTAAGGTGATCATGACAGTGCTGGACCTGTTCTCCAGAGCCCTGGTTCACCGCTACCAGAATGCTTGGAGGAGAGCACGGAAGGCCATTCTAGCTGCCAACCACGCCTACTACTGCCAAGCCAACTACTGTCAGCACCCAGCCAGAGCACTCTGACCTGGGGACCGTGTTTGGCTGCCCACCCAAGATCTGCCCCTGGGCACTGACTCCCATGAGCTCTCAATCCTGTTGATTGGTCCCTTTAAGATTGCCAATCACATCAATCCAGTCACCAGCGGTCTCCAGCTGCCACCCCCCAAGATCACAGGAAGGCAGGCTTCTCCCAGTCTCCGCCCAGCTAACAGGAGTCACCTGCTACTCGTTTCCAACTCATCGCCTGCAGCCTATTTAAACCCAGCTGTCATCCACAATCCCTGTTCACTCATATGAAGCAGACAGCCGGCCTTCAGTTATCTTCTTGCCTTGTTGTGTTTGGGTCAAGCCTGCTCTATATTTCCTGACACCAGGTGTTAAGGGTCCTTAGTGATGGATGTTGCCTTCTTGAAGCACATGCTTTTGAAGATGTCCTTGATGGTGGGGAGGGTCATGCCCATGATGGATCTGGCTGAGTTTGCAACCCTCTGCGGCATCTTGTGATCCTGTGCTTTGGAGTCCCCATACCAAGTTGTGATACAACCAGTCAGAATGCTCTCCACTGCATCTCTGTAGGAATTTGCAAGTCATTAGTAACTTACCAAATCTCCTCAAACTCCTAACGAAGTTGAGCGGCTAGCGTGCTGTATTTTTGATAGCATCAATATGTTGGGCGTAGGATAGATCCTCTGAAGATGCTGAAGGTGGCAGAAATTAAAGGATAATTTGTTGAACGTGAAGGGTGATAGGTTAGAAGTTCTGAATGGAAAGAGGAGGTAAGAACAGAAATGCTGGAATTGAAACTGATGCGGCTGAGAACTGTCACCTATGATGAAGGAGAAGCTGCGTTTACGGAAAGTGGAAGCCACCTCAAAAGCATTGCTGTTGGACGGCATCCTTGTCAGAATGGATATGACAGAGTTGGGGAAACTCAGAGAATAGAATAAAATCCTTACAAAAAGCAATATGAGAGGTAGTTAAGATAGCTGTGGGAATCTGTGGGCTTGTAATGGATTTTGATTGTTAACCTACGCCCAAGGTGTCAAGAAAGGAAAATGAAGAGTTAGAAATGGATTATGTGAAAGTAGGGGAATGAATGGAAATTGGCCATTGATGTGATGAAGCTTTGGTCTTCTGTACAAGAGGAGGAAGCGGCTCCAGTCCAGGTATCAATGTGCTGGATAAAGAAGTGAAGGAGTGGTCCTGTTTAGTGCCAAATCAAAGACTGTTCTATTAAGAAGTAGATGAGGCTTGACCCCATTCGGTTGCCATAGCCATACTAAGTCTTTGGCCCACAAACTGCTAAAGAGTTGAGAGTGGGGAAGCCATTTATTGCCATCATTCCACAGACATTCTTTTAGTAGTAGTGAAATACAAGGAGTAAGGGGGCTCCAAACTTCTCCTATCCACCGCATCACGTGGACTATAATTATTGCAAGCACAAGCTATAGCCCCTGTAGAAAGGCCTGAAAATTGACATAAAAATAATAGAGATTAGGCATGGTAGGGTTCTTGACCTGTGCACTGGAGAACAGGGGATACTTAGATGCTGACTCCCGCATAATTGGTCCTTTCCATCTCAAAAGAGATTTTTATTTTATAAAATCTTATTCCTAGTAATAATTTAAGTTCATTTCAGTTCAGTTATTCAAGAGCATGAGGTTAATGTGCATTTGATTTTATTTCTATCGTGTCTTGGTGTCTTGACGAGCCCAGGAATGCTAAACAATGAAATATGAATAATAGAGGAGCAATTTAAATGTGGGTTATATATTTAATTATTGTACCAGAATTTTGTGATGCTAGATAATGGAAATTAATAGGTAATTGATTTGATCCTCTGCACCAATATATATGTATAGAACAGTGTAGAAAATAATTGGGTTCCTTGGAACTGTATGCATTGGGATGAAACAAAATGATTTGATTGATTAGAGCTGTGACAGGAGTGATAAAATGGGAATCTGTTCATTGAAGCGTATATATGGGATGAATAGAATGTGAGTCAAACCATTGACCTTGCATGTTGTTGGAATGATCAAGAAAAAATCTGATCTATATCATTGTGTGTGTATATATATATATATATATATGGCATATTTTCTAAGTACCATTATTTTTTTGGTTTTCATCCAGATCTCTCACTACTTGATGTATCTGGTCCTTATTATTGCTTGGCTTCCATTCTTAAGAGGGTTATCATGTGAACTGTGGGGCATGGGTCTGTAAGGAAAGATATAAACAAGCTGGCTTAGGCTTGATTAAAAAAATTCCATCATTTTTACATAAGGCAACCAAAACACAGTTGAGTTATTGAGTTACTGAGTTGGTGGTGCTCTCTCATTTGATTCAGAAGCTTCTGGGTTTATAGTGCCATTCCAGAGACTTGAACTCAACAATAGAAGTTGTCATTCCAGTTGCAGGAACAAGATCTTCTGTCCTTTCACCGAGACATTGGACTGAGGTTGTACTTGTTCCGTCTTTGCTGAAACCAAAAGATGGTATGGCACTGTTTTTAAGAAGAAGCAGGTGCTTAATGGTTATCCCCAGTGTCTGAGCCAATGCTTACATTTTATTAACAATAGTAAAGATAACTATCTTGTCTTTATCACATTGCTACAGTCTATGGAAGCTGCTGAAATGCAACAGTACGTCATTAGCTGTTTTGGGATGTTGTGAAGTTGTGAAAGCTGCTATATAAATGTGCATTTCTTTACCTTTTCCCCCAGCTGCAGGAAAGTTCTACTATACATGAGGCTCAAGGCACTGTGAATAATAGAATTAGTCTTTCATATTAAAAGGTGTACAAAAGCCATTTCCCCATTATGGAGCACGTAATTCATGAGGTTGCAATTCTTAAGGTGAGGAAAGGCTGGGTGGGTGTTTACAGAGGCCATGTCAGGAAAAGTTAGACTTTTGGTTGCGTAGCTCAAGGACTTGGACATGTTCCAGGGCTTTGGGAAGGGACTTTGGGATCATTTTAGAGATCTGGTGATAGTGCTCTTAAAATCATTTGCAATGAAGGGATAGTGGTGGTGGGCTGGAGGGCATGGGGTTGGAACCAAAAGATTCCCACACTGGGCTCCAAATCCATGAACAAGGTCAGGATGTACCTCTTTAATTAGCATGGAAGCAGCCTTTATCTGTTTTGTGGAGCCTTACTTTTGTATGAATGACCTGAGGCATTAGTGGCGTACATGATGACACCATTGGATATCACTGCAAGTATTGATGCTGCTGTGTGTACAAGCACATCATATCTGTATAGAACTGAGAATACATTGAATATTTTACAGGATTTTCATAGTAAGTACCCAGTCACTTTGATTAAATTCCTTCATATAACTAAAATATTGCATAGCACAGAAGAATTTCTTTAGTCAGAAGGCAGCGAATTTGTGGAATTCATTGCCACACAGATGGGTGTGGAGGCCAAGTCATTGAGTATATTTAAAGTGGAGGTTGATCGGGCTTGATCAGTAAGGACATCAACGCTTGCAGGGAAAAGGCAGGAGAATGGAGTTGAGAAGAAAAATACTGTACAGCTATGGTTGAATGGCAGAGCAGACTCAATGGGCTGAATAGTCTAATTTTACTCCCATGTCTTATTTTGCAACTTGCTTCACCACTATGCTGAAGTGATTCTTCCAAAGATGACTATACATTTTGTCTTTAATATATAGATTCAAAAAGCAAGAAATACATTCTGTAGGAAGCCACGGTCACTAGGAATACTCCTACTAAACTGGTTTGGTTATAGTCACTGATTGTAATGCAGAGGCAAAGAGTGACTATTTGAAGTGAAAAGAATCGGTGGAAAATGTGGGAATGTAGATGGCAGCTGTCAGAAAAGTGGGCACAACCTCCATGATCTCTGGGCGATCATTCATTTACTTTACTTACTTTACTTTATACTTTATTGTCACCAAACAATTGACACTAGAACGTACAATCATCACAGCGATATTTGATTCTGCGCTTCGTGCTCCCTGGAGTACAAATCGATAGTAAATATTAAAAATTTAAATTATAAATCATAAATAGAAAATAGAAAAAGGAAAATAAGGTAGTGCAAAAAATAAAAACGAGAGGCAGGTCCGGATATTTGGAGGGTACGGCCCAGATCCGGGTCAGAATCCGTTCAGCAGTCTCATCACAGTTGGAAAGAAGCTGTTCCTAAATCTGGCCATACGAGTCTTCAAGCTCCTGAGCCTTCTCCCGGAGGGAAGAGGGATGAAAAATGTGTTGGCTGGGTGGGTCGTGTCCTTGATTATCCTGGCAGCACTGCTCTGACAGCGTGCGGTGTAAAGTGAGTCCAAGGTCGGAAGATTGGTTTGTGCGATGTGCTGGGCTGTGTTCATGATCTTCTGCAGCTTCTTTCGGTCTTGGACAGGACAACTTCCATACCAGGTTGTGATGCACCCTAGAAGAATGCTTTCTACAGTGCATCTATAAAAATTAGTGAAGGTTTTCGGGGGCAGGCCAAATTTCTTTAGCTTTCTCAGGAAGTAAAGGCGCTGGTGGGCCTTCTTGGCAGTGGACTCTGTTTGGTTGGACCAAGTCAGGTCATTTGTGATATTGACCCTGAGGAACTTAAAGCTTTTGACCTGTTCCACTTGCGCACCACCGATGTAAACGGGACCGTGCGGTCCGCTACTCCTTCTGAAGTCAACAACCAATTCCTTCATCTTGCTGACGTTGAGGGATAGGTTATTGTCTTCGCACCATGCCACCAGATTCTTAATTTCCTCTCTGTACCCAAACTCATCATTACCCGAGATATGGCCTACAATTGTTGTGTCATCAGCAAACTTGTATATTGAGTTTGATGGAAACTTGGCTACACAATCATGGGTGTACAGTGAGTACAGCAGGGGGCTGAGTACACAGCCTTGTGGGGCACCGGTGCTCAGAGTAATTGTAGAGGAGAGCTTGTCCCCTATTTTTACAGCCTGGGTCCTGTCTGTGAGGAAGTTGAAGATCCAGCTGCAGATCTGAGTGCTAAGGCCCAGGTTCCGGAGCTTAGGAATCAGTTTATTTGCCAATTGAACCTGAAAAGAAGCCCTGTTATTAACGAAAGCAGTTACACTCTGTGAAGGAATCCTTGGGGTGTTATAGATGTAGTCAATGACCAGGACCCAGAATCCTATCTGGCTGTTTTCTGGTGCCTATGGGGAAAGTAACGAATGAGTTTGTTCTGGCAAATAAAGTATCGGTATCTGCTTAATGCAAGCATGAACTCCAAGCTGACTGATATTACTGAAACCCTGAGCTCTACTGACACAAGAAATTCTCATGAATATTAATTTTGGTAACATTTTTTTGTATTACTGAATTATTAAATGCAAGAGTGAAAATTGTCATGCTATTCTGATTGAACTGTTGAGGATTTATTAATTATTGATAGGATAATGTTTCATTTCATTAGTGAAATTACTTGACATGTATCTTGGCTCTCAAAGTGCCAACTTTGTGTGTTTTATATTAATGAATCAATTTTTTTATTTAGAACTTCTCTTGGCAAGACAGGCCAGCAGCAGTATTTGATTAACAGCTATCTCCTTTCATGATACTGCCAGCGTATGAAATAGGCTGTGAGTTTATTCTACAGGTTGCTGAAGGTGATAAAAATAATTTTACTGTACTCTGAGTTTTAACATAACTCTAAAGCTAGAGAATAGAATTCTTCAAGGGGCTTTGTATTTTTCTTCTTCAGACCCATTTTTCTACTCCCCTAAAGTGAAACTGGAGTATAGTTCCACAAGTATTTGTTGGGTGTTTTCATAACTAAGTGACTATTCTAATAGGAATGGTTAGGGGATGGGGGACTGTAATAGTCCTGCCCAGTGTAGTTCTGAACACTTGATTTTAACCAACCAGTTGCCACTTCTTTTGACCCTTTTCAGGTGGGGAGATGGCTGGTGTAACAGAAATGAAACCCGAAAGTTAAAGCAGTCTGGTCCAAATGTCTCCATTTAGTGCAGTCTATACTAAATGGACCATTAGGAAAACGATTGGTTGCCTGCATTTTCGAAACTTGTGTTTAATGCCATGCCTAATTTACACACAACTGCATTTGCATATATTAGATATAAAGCAATAACTAATGACAGAAATGAAACTAGTTTAACAGGGTTGATTACTGTCTCCACCTCCACAAGAATTATTTCTTGATAGGTTAGTAAACTAATTTTCATTCGGGTCAATAATTTCTATTGAAAACAAGACAAGAATGATTTCTCCTGTTAATTTTACATTCATTTTTTTCACATACTAAACGGAGAAATGACCTGGAGTTGCAATGAGGGTTGTGAAATATCGGTTAAATGTCAAATAAATTATAGCAAAATTCCCATGCTTTCAAGTTGCCACATTTTGTGCGTTTCTAGTCAATATTAGTTTGGACAATGAACTGATTCTTGCTCCAGAATTGTGCAGCATACTAGAGTTTAGGATAAGATTGTACTTTTGTATTTGCAGTATTATCGGTACTAAAGAAAGTAATATGGTGGAATTCAAGAGGGGCGAAGAGAAAGGACATGTTGGAACTGTATGAAACACCTGGATCTCAATAAGGGGCTGTGCATTCTCAGGGAGATAGTCACTAATGGATGTCTTCTTGGAATTGACCTGCAAGCATACTCAGCTATAAGCATAATACTTCACCGTGACCGTTGCCCTTAATCGTTATGTAACAGGGCCATTCCAGACAGCCTGGCATCACTCAATTTCTTGAAAACCTAAAAGGCACACCAATGCCTACCGAATCTTTGGCACTGAGCAGGTGTAGAAGGAGTGAACTAATTTCTTTTCTTAATGTTTTAAATTATACATCCACTGGATGATATTTAATGCATGCATGAGATAATAAGGAGGCATCACAATGTTCAAAGTCTGACTGAGGACATTTCATGACTCACTCATCATTTGTCAATTCCAAGTAGGGACAATTTATGCTGTTCTAAACAACCATGCAAAAACAATGCAAACTTTTGTTAAAAAGACACGCAATGAAAGGAGTCTTCTACTTTACTCAGTCAAATTGAATAATTGTGGATATGCATATTTAAGCTATATTGCACCAGCTGACATTTTTAAGTGTTGGTTATACATTGTGATGATCTTTGGATTTAGTTTTTAAATTAATGTTTCAGAACTAATTATTAAGAATACTGTACAGTCAATGAGGCAATACAAATATTTTGTTTATTTTTAGAGTTGTGTTTATGTGCATACTTAAAAATACTGCAGAGTTTTGATTTGTTTTACTGCTCTGTTTTTAGAAGTGGTTACAGTCCATTTGTGCTTCTAAAAGAAAGTTGGTCTTTTCGTGTTATAAGGGAGCTGTCCAACAGCTGGTCTTTGGGATTTGTCAATTGAAGTTCTGTGCTACGAGTAAAAGCAACAACAGATAATGACTTTGCAGGTACCCGGGCCGAGAAATTGAATCATGCGGCACTGTGGTTTAAGTGCCATATGATTGGAAATCAATATTTTTGTGAGTAAATACCAAAAAAGTGGTGAATCTGAGTATTATGTAGTTTGCAAAGTTAGTCCAGCACTCTGCTTGCTCTTGATTATAGATATGCAGGAGTTGCACAGTGTTGTTATCCATTGGGCATTGCTTGTTTTGAATAGTTGCAGCTGAAATTGGCTTATGCTTTCCTGCCTGTTGGCCACTTACTTCAACTGCACTACTTAAATGTCTGCATGTCCACTTGGTGTTTGCATCTATAGGAACCTATGGAGGCTGGCTGGACATTCAGGAGACAACTGCAATGTCACACCACTATTTAAGTGATGTGCAAAAACAGTTCTCCACACCACCATCTTCCCAGGGTGCTTCTCTTCAATGTGATGGAGAAGCACATAATTTACTTTCAACAATTTTTTTTTATTAACAATACTGTGGTTTAGTGGAGAGTGCCCTTTAAAGACTGGATCCCTGACATCAATTAGCACAGAAATGGGTTGGCAGGTGGATGGTGCTGAGCCATTAATCATTGTGATCTGGGCATTAACAGCTTAAAGGCAAGCATTGTGCACTCAAGGCACAATTAGACATTTTCACAAGAATTCCAATCAAATACTACCTGGGTTAATTGGAAAATAAAAGTTTAGCTTTCTTATTTAAGAATGAACCAATTTCTAGGCCATGTTCTTCAGCAATTACAGTACCACAGATCATGACCAGAATTTTCCTGTGTTCATGTTCTCCCCAAATGTGGCAACAAAATGATTTAAACAAGTTTTAATTTAAATTAATGAAAGGAGGTCCAGTTATTTCATTGTGCAAAAAAAAAGAAAATATCATAATTTCTTTAAAGGTGCTGCCCTGATATAGTTAAAAAAAAAACTAGGAATGGTGTTTTGGGCTGTTACATGAAACAAAAGCACACAATCATCAGCAGGTCAGGCAGCACCTATGAAGAGAGAATTTCAGATCAGTATAATTTCATCAGAACTGGAAAAGTGAGAAGCAAATGTGTTTTCTTATTTTGCCTGTTATGATGAAATGGCATTGACCTGAAAAATTGACTCTTGTTTCTCCCTTTGTAGATGCTGCCTGACCTGCTGAAGATTTCTTTTTTTGCTTCAGAATTCTACAACGGAAAATGTTTGCTTCAGTTTGTGATCTAAGATACTTTTGATAATTGGAATGTCTGCAAGATTACTTCATTTCAATACTTGAGTGTTTATTGCTACAGTCCTGTTGGATGAAGTACAATGTCTGATAGTTGAGAAGCCCAGCTGACTCTTAATTGAATATATCTTGGCTGAAGAAAACTTAAAAGAACAGTACAGCACAGATGGGCCCTTTGGCCTACGATGTTGTGCTAATCTTTTAAACTACTCCTCTCTTCTACATAGCCTTTGTACCTGTCTAAGAATCTCTGAAATGTCCCTCATGCACCACCACCCCCAGCAGTGCATTCCAGGCCCTTACCACTCTCTGTGTGTAAATAAAACATCTACCTCTGACACCTCCTCTAAACTTTCCTCCACTCACCTGAAAAAGATGTCCTCTGGTGTTAGCCATTTCCACCCTGGGAAATAGGCACTAGCAGTGCCCTCTATCCTTTTATCCTGCACACCTCTATCAAGTCATCCTCATTCACTCCAAGGAGAAAGGCCCTAGCTCTCTCAACCTTTCCTTCTCATTCAGGCAGCATCCTGGTAAACCTCCTCTGCACCATCTCCAATGCTTCCACATCCTTTCCATAATGAGGTGACCAAAGGGAGAGGAGCAAATAAGGCTCCAAACAAACCAGTTGAGCATTTATTTCAATGACATTAAGATCCTCAAAAGTCATAAAGTACTTGATTGAAAAGATGTTATAAATGTTATACTAATATGAGAATTAATAATGTTTACATCTTCATTAGATTTTGACTGCATATAAAGAATTAATTTATAAGCTAACTGTGCAACCTTGTTGATCTTGCAAACTACTGGACAATTAATCACTTCAGTATTTCATCCATATTTCTGATATACTTATCTGTTTCTATGTGATTTCCTACAAATCTCCTTAATCGCTTGACTGTTTTCAATTAAGATCAATATTTGTCTTGATTTTACAATTTACTGTTTTAACCTGAATATTGTTTATGCCATTAAATGGAAGCACCTATCCTTGATCTCTAAATAATCTCTGGGTATATCTCCTGACAGTTAATTTGAAGGATAAAGTACGTGGACTAAATCGATGAGGCAGATCACTCAAAATCAGTGATGGCTCTTTCATCCATTATTAGGTCTACACTGAGTTTTTTAACCACAGTTTCTAACGGATGTACTCAACTTAGTAAAACCAGCTCAAAGACAAGCTCTAAAACAAGGTCAATCAACAACCAGGTCTCTGACACGAAGTCTGGCTCTGTGGCTCAGATGGGAAGGGTGGAAAGGGGAGTGTAGTCGTGATTGGGGATTTCATAGTTAGAGAAGCAGACAGGAGATTCTACGGATGTGAAAGAGGCACGCAGATGGTATGTTGCCTCCTGGGTTAGGCCCACAGCATTCTAAAGGGGGAGGGTGACCACCCAGAAGTCATGGCACACATTAGTACCAACAACATACTGTAGGTAGGAAAGGAGATGAGATCCTCAAGAAATTAGAAAGTTAGATAGTAAGCTGAAAAGCAGGACCTCAAGGGTAGTAATCTCTGGATTGCTGCCTATGCCACATGCCAGTAACGGTAAGAATAGGATGATTTGGCAGATGAAAGTGTGGTTAAGGAATTGGTGCAGGGGCCAGGGTTTCAGATTTCTGGATCATTGGGATCTCTTCTGAGGAAGGTATAAACATAGAACATAGAATAGTACAGCACAGTACAGGCCTTTCGGCCCACAATGTTGTGTCGACCCTCAAACCCTGCCTCCCATATAAGCCCCCACCTTAAATTCCTCTGTATACCTGTCCAGTAGTCTCTTAAATTTCACGAGTGTATCTGCTCTACCACTGACTCAGGCAGTGCATTCCACGCACCAACCACTCTCTGAGTAAAAAACCTTCCTCTAATATCCCCCTTGAACTTCCCACCCCTTACCTTAAAGCCATGTCCTCTTGTATTGAGCAGTGGTGCCCTGGGGAAGAGGTGCTGGCTATCCACTCTATCTATTCCTCTTATTATCTTGTACACCTCTATCATGTCTCCTCTCATCCTCCTCCTCTCCAAAGAGTAAAGCCCTAACTCCCTTAATCTCTGATCATAATGCATACTCTCGAAACCAGGCAGCATCCTGGTAAATCTCCTCTGTACCCTTTCCAATGCTTCCACATCCTTCCTATAGTGAGGCGACCAGAACTGGACACAGTACTGCAAGTGTGGCCTAACCAGGGTTTTATAGAGCGGCATCATTACATCGTGACTCTTAAACTCTATCCCTAGACTTATGAAAGCTAACACCCCATATGCTTTCTTAACTACCCTATCCACCTGTGAGGCAACTTTCAGGGACCTATGGACATGTACCCCCAGATCCCTCTGCTCCTCCACACTACCAAGTATCCTGCCATTTACTTTGTCCTCTGCCTTGGAGTTTGTCCTTCCAAAGTGTACCACCTCACACTTCTCCGGGTTGAACTCCATCTGCCACTTCTCAGCCCACTTCTGCATCCTATCAATGTCTCTCTGCAATCTTTGACAATCCCCTACACTATCTACAACACCACCAACCTTTGTGTCATCTGCAAACTTGCCAACCCACCATTCTACCCCACATCCAGGTTGTTAATAAAAATCACGAAAAGTAGAGGTCCCAGAACAGATCCTTGTGGGACACCACTAGTCACAATCCTCCAATCTGAATGTACTCCCTCTACCACGACACTCTGCCTTCTGCAGGCAAGCCAATTCTGAATCCACCTGGCCAAACTTCCCTGGATCCCATGCCTTCTGACTTTCTGAATAAGCCTACCGTGTGGAACCTTGTCAAATGCCTTACTAAAATCTATATAGATCACATCCACTGCACTACCCTCATCTATATGCCTGGTCACCTCCTCAAAGAACTCTATCAGGCTTGTTAGACATGATCTGTCCTTCACAAAGCCATGCTGACTGTCCCTGATCAGACCATGATTCTCTAAATGCCCAGAGATCCTATCTCTAAGAATCTTTTCCAACAGTTTTCCCACCACAGACGTAAGGCTCACTGGTCTATAATTACCCAGACTATCCCTACTACCTTTTTTGAACAAGGGAACAACATTTGCCTCCCTCCAATCCTCCGGTACCATTCCCGTGGACAATGAGGACATAAAGATCCTAGCCAGAGGCTCAGCAATCTCTTCCCTTGCCTCGTGGAGCAGCCTGGGGAATATTCCGTCAGGCCCCTGGGACTTATCCGTCCTAATGTATTTTAACAACTCCAACACCTCCTCTCCCTTAATATCAACATGCTCCAGAACATCAACCTCACTCATATTGTCCTCACCATCATCGTTCCCTCTCATTGGTGAATACCGAAGAGAAGTATTCATTGAGGACCTCGCTCACTTCCACAGCCTCCAGGCACATCTTCCCACCTTTATCTCTAATCGGTCCTACCTTCACTCCTGTCATCAAAGTTGCTGGTGAACGCAGCAGGCCAGGCAGCATCTCTAGGAAGAGGTACAGTCGACGTTTCAGGCTGAGACCCTTCGTCAGGACTAACTGAAGGAAGAGTTAGTAAGAGATTTGAAAGTGGGAGGGGGAGGGGGAGATCCAAAATGATAGGAGAAGACAGGAGGGGGAGGGATGGAGCCAAGAGCTGGACAGTTGATTGGCAAAGGGGATATGAGAGGATCATGGGACAGGAGGCCCAGGGAAAAAGACAAGGGGGGGGGACCCAGAGGATGGGCAAGGGGTATAGTCAGAGGGACAGAGGGAGAAAAAGGAAAGTGAGAGAAAGAATGTGTGTATAAAAATAAATAATGGATGGGGTACGAGGGGGGAGGTGGGGCATTAGCGGAAGTTAGAGAAGTCAATGTTCATGCCATCAGGTTGGAGGCTACCCAGACGGAATATAAGGTGTTGTTCCTGTTTTTCACTCCCTGAGTTTCTGAAATGATTCAGAGTTCATCCAGTTCCTGAATGCGGAATGTTAGAAACTGCAAATGGATGCACTTCTTGCAGATAAAGTCATCAGGGTCACTGGAGATCTCCCTGACTTCCCACATCCCACAAGAGGAGCATTCAACTAACCTGCCTGGCATCTCTACTGTTCTAACTGTGCAATTATAATGAAGGAAACAATAAATAAACTGGAACAAAATTCTACCTACAGATTTTCACCTTCTCTCACTCAAGCCTCTTCTCGCTGAAACCTCGAAGAGCTAAAGCCTCAAATCCCCACTCTAACACTGCCCACTCCAACAAAGGCCACTCTGCTTGCCCCTGCCTTGTTTTTATTTGCCCTTGCTAATGAACCGTAGTCTGTGATTAGCTGCTGGCCAAATGCTGAAACTCTCATGAAGTGCTGCTTTTTAATGCACACTTACCAACCTGTCTCTTGCTCCCACTCTCTGATTGGCTGCTGTTCTTGATTAGTAAGAATGTCTGGTTATGGGGAAAAGGCAGGGATTGAAATGGATAATAAATTGTCAATGATGGAATGACAGAGCAGAGTCGATGGGCCCAATGGCCTAATTCTGCTCCTATGTCTAATGGTCTAAGATTTTTATGTTAAGTGGTATTCCTAAAAAAGTAGTGCACAATAGCATAGAGAGTCCAGAATTGCTATTCAGGAGGAAAATTGGTTATACTGTACATCACATGCAATAGGCAAGAAAGATGCTTGCTGCCCCACACCGTGATTGCTGAATTTTTATTGCACTCAACTCCACACCCTTGCATCCACAGCCATGGAAAGGGCATGATTTAGGTGCGTTGTCAAATAGCACAGAAAATGTACTTCATGGCCTGAACTCTGGATTCACCACAGGCATCCAGAGAACTGAGCTCCTATGTGTGGAAGTTATAGCACATTATTATAATTAGGTGATGTTAGCTATGTCCAGTCACCAAAGCCTCCTGGGGCTTGCTGAATTATCCATGTGGGTCAAGAGGGATTTCCGTGAAGTTTTAAACAAAAACAGAAAAATGCCAGAAACACTTAGTGGGTCAGGCATCATATGTGGGAAGAAAAACAGAGTTAGCATTCCAGGTTATTTCAATTCTGATAGAAAGACATTGACCTGAAACATTAGCTCTGTTTGTTCTTTTACAGATGCTGCCTCATCTGCTGAATACCTTCAGCACACTCTGTTGTTACCCTAGGGTAACTTTGTGACATTATTTATTAAATTGTCTTTGTATAACAACGTGTTTATAACAGGTTATTCTAAAGTATGTACAAAATCTGGATTTATATGATTCAAAGTAAATATTTTAGAATTGACTGAACACATTTTTATTTCAAGAGCAGGGAATAGTACGCAGCTGAACATTTCAGCTGAACTGTAGATAGTTATGTTAAGCTAAGAAATTTTAAGAAAAGCAGACACCCTACAATCAGCTTCAGTGGCAATGAAATATACCCTAACGGGTACAGTCTGCTTGGATATTTGAAATCCCACACCTCCTTTATAATGAAGCCTGTCTAATGAATTAATTCTCCATATTTATGCTAAATCAAGCAAAGCTTAAGCAAGTCTGCACAGCATAGTTTGTTATGTATTTTAAAGACATCTGAAAGGAGATGTTAAACAATTGTGCAGTTTCTCATTTCTCACAGTTCAACTGGAAGCTGTCATTCAAAAATTCTGACAAATTATGTTTGCCAGTTCAACCACACTTTGTACACTTACTTCCTTCATCCTTTTTATTTTTGCTTTTACGGCTTTGAGGTTTATTTCTCCAGGTTGTCAGCTGGATGATTTTGATTTTTTTCAGCCTTCAAATGTATTCATGTGTGCCATGCAAACAGTGCTCTGAGCCACTGGGACCGAAACATCAGCTTCTTAAATGCCTCAGTGAAGGAGTTCGGCTGTAGGATGGCTGAATGGGAGAAAAGATACTTCAGTTGTCTCTTTTTTTAAACTTTGTATTTATCCTACCTCTTCTCAACATGCACTGTTTTTATTTCTAAATTATATACCTTACTCTACTCCCTGCCACCTGCTCTACTCACTTTATACCTATGTCTGTGTGGCTAAGCACAGCTCCATATTCAAGTTTGCTAACAACAGCACTGTCGTGGGCCAAATCAAAGGTGGTGACAAATCAGCATATGGAAGGGAGATTGAAAATCTAACTGAGCCGTGTTATAACAATCACCTCTTGCTCAGACAAGTGCAAGGTTTTGCATTTCCGTAGGACCAACCAGGGTAGGTCTTACAGAGTGAATGGTAGGGCACTGAGGAGCGTGGTAGAACAAAGGGACCTGGAAATACACGTCCATAATTCATTGAAAGTGTGTCACAGGTAGATAGGGTCGTAAGGAAAGCTTTTGGTACATTGGCCTCTATAACTCAAAAACTCAGAGACGGGATGTTATGTTGAAGTTGTATAAGACATTGGCGAGGCCTAATTTGGAGTATTGTGTGCAGTTTTGGTCACCTACCTACAGGAAAGATGTAAACAAGGTTGAAAGAGTACAGAGAAAATGTAAAGATGTGCAAGGTCTGGAGGACCTGAGTTATAAGGAAAGATTGAACTGGTTAGGACTTTATTCTTTAGAACGTAGAAGATTGGGAGGAGAGTTGATAGAGATATACAAAATCATGAGGAGTATGGATCGGGTAAATGCAAACAGGCTTTTTCCACTGAGGTTGGTTGAGACGACAACCAGAGGTCATGGGTTAAGGGTGAAAGGTGAGAAGGTTAAGGGGAACATAAGGGGTAACTTATCACTCAGAGGGTCGAGAGAGTGGAATGAGCTGCCAACACAAGTGGCGCACGCGAGCCTGATTCAAATGCTTAAGGGAAGTTTGGATAAGTACATAGACAGTAGGGATGTGGAGAGCCATGGTCCCGGTGCAGGTCGATGGGAGTCAACAGCTTAAATGGCTTCAGCATGGACTAGATGGGCCGAAGGGTCTGTTTCTGTGCTGTACTTCTCTATGACTCAATGTCAGCAAGACCAAGGAACTGATTATAGACTTCAGGAGAAGGAAACCAGAGACCCATGAGCCAGTCCTCATCGCCGTATCAGAGATAGAGAGGGTTAGCAACTTTAAACTCCTCGGTGTTACTATTTCAGAGGACATGTCCTGGGCCCAGCACATAAGTGCAATGAGGAAGAAAGCACGGCAGCACCTCTGCTTCCTTAGGAGTTTGCGAAAATTCGGCATGACATCTAAAACTTTGACAAACTTCTATAGATGTGTGGTGGAGAGTATATTGACTGGCTGCATCACAGCCTGGTATGGAAACACCAATGCCTTTGAACGGACTTAGCCCAGTACATCACAGGTAAAGCCCTCTCAGCCACTGAGCACATCTACGTGAAATGCTGTCGTGGGAAAGCAGCATCCATCATTAGGGACCCCCACCAGCAAGGTCATGCTCTCTTCTCGCAGCTGCCATCGGGTAGAAGGTACAAGAGCCTCAGGACTCGCACCATCAGGTTCAAGAACAGTTACTAACCCTCAACTATCAGGCTATGGAACAAAAGGGGATAACTACACTTGACTTCACTTGCCCCATCAATGAAATGCTCCTGCAACAATGAACTCAGTTTGAAGGACTCTTTATCTCACATTCTTGTTATTTATTGCTATTTATTTATATTTGCATGTGCACAGTTTGTTGTCTACTGCACTCTGGTTGATCTTTCATTGATCCTGTTTACAGTTACTATTCTATAGATTTGCTGAGTATGCCCACAAGAAAATGAATCTCAGGGTTGTATGTGGTGACATCTATGTACTTTGATAATAAAATTTACTTTGAACTTTACTATCTTAATATTTGTATTTGAAATTAACTGTTTTCAGCTGTTACCAGAATTTCCCTACCTGGCAATAACTACAGCTAAAACGGGGAGGTGAAATACCCACAATTTTAAGTCTGTTTTTAAAAAAAAACACAAGCCTGAAAGTTTGCTTTGAGATACATATGAACAAATGTTTGGATTATCAACCAGAAATTCCTGCAGGTGCTGTTGCATTGGCGCATTAATTTAAATAGAACGGCTATTGTATTCATGAAACTGAAGGAGGGGGGATTTTTAGGATATCTTAAGCTGATACCTCACAGTACGGTCTCAAGTCCATGGAGTATTGTAAACAATGGTCACCTAAAACATATCTGCCTAAAACTTGTGTTGGACTCTGAAGTATATTAAGACAGCCATGCATTGAATACAAATGCTGTTTTGAATCCCGGTGAAAATTGTAAAATTGATTGTTGAAATTGTGTTGACTTTATTCTTATTGTGAATTAAGTGGTATCTTCCAAGATATGTTTCCCAACAAGGGCTCCAGAGCATTATCATTACTGCAAGTTTTTGTTGAGCTGTGCTTAGGAAAGTTTGCTGGATCTTAAAGGATTTCTTTACATGGGAACTACAGACTAGCTGCATAAAATAACACCATGTCGTTGAGGGAAGTTGAGGTCCTCTGCCACAATGAGGTGTGAGATAATGCACTGAACTGCGTAAAATAAAAAGGTTGCAAATGAAGATGATGCAGTGAAAATTGATTAGACAAACGCTTTGACCATTAGAATATGTAACTATCAGACATTATGTTTAAAACTTCAAAGTCAGATGGTGAGCTTTTTAATGCATGTTCTATTGGAGGTTTCAATGGTTTGTGCACTATAACTTTTGTGTCTGTCCTATGATTGACATTCTCCTGACATGGGAAGCAGGGGTTCAAAGACATGGTTCCAGTGATGTAACGTAACTATAAGCATATCTTCCACTGCGCAGAGATCAGACATGACAGCATTTATTGTGACCAGAAGCGGCTAGATCAACTTCACAGGCTGCAGTTTCACTTTGAAATGATTCCTGACACAATTCACTCCAGATAAAATCAATTTGGGTCACATAGTATTGAAAAACCTACATGCAATAAGCTCCAGTTTTTAGACCACCTTTTCCGAATATTTGATACCAGTCATGCATTCTACTCATGTACAAGGCTCTCTAAAATATGTACATTATCCATTCAGTACCCAATGTATCATTTCCAGCTATGAGAAATTTTGAACATATTTCAAATGGATCAATGCATTAATTCATAATTATTTTCAGGTAAGTAAAGCAACTCTCGTATTCAAGGTAATCAGCCTAGATAGATCAACACAGAGGAATTGTTCGATAATGAAATATGTTTAAGAGGCCTGAAGTTGTTTGGATTTGACTGAGGCAGCTGGATTGATTTGAGCAAAGGGCCTACCTTTTTTTAAAAATCCTTCAATCATTGACACCTTGTCCCTCATCTTTGGTCCTTTTGATGTTCCCGCATTCCAAGCACAACACTTGTCATCGGGTGATTGTGTTGCCAAGAATTTACATGACATGCCAGTGAAAATATCAGTTTACATTTCATTGACATGAACCCTCTGTGGATAATTATAGTGGCTGGAGACATTTTAAGGAGGTTTCACCAAGCCAGGCTACATTTCCATAATACGATAACTAACGAAATGGAAGAAGGCAAGGATCAACACCGACAGGCCTCTAATCACTGAACTGTTGTTACTCTGTGCAGCTACAGGAGTGTAACACACAGAAATATTTGTTACAAGTGTTTCAAGAAAAATTGCCTTTACTAGACAGATATGCAGAAAATTCAATCTTTTTACAGTATTTTTGAAGAATACCAACTCCATCATAGTTTAGATACAGCAAATGTTTAAGAGCTTCTAATTGCTGTAAGTACCTTACTGCCTGGCCCAGCGCCCCAACTTCCACTGTACTGGTTTATGCTTTCTAGCCCTTATTTCTCACAACTATTCCTGAGCGCACTCCAACTGACAGCATAAATTGCTGAATTATGGTTACCTTTGTGACTTGACTCATGTTTATTAAGATTAAGGTTAATATTACTCAACATATCAAAGGGAAATATAATACCATGGGTGATTGCCTCTCACAGCCAGCTGTTGAGGCTGTATATATAGGAGTTGACTGTGCCGGCATGGCAGCCAACCAAGTTAGTGACTCAGAGGTCCAGGCTTACTGAACAATAGTCATGGGCCTGCAGGTGGTCAACATTAAGTTCGGGGAAGCTGGTGTTTCTCTCCAGTGCGATGCCTCAACCCGTTGCCCTTGTCCCATCATACCTGCAAACTGGAGATGGACTGTTTTCGGCTCTATACGTTGCCTATCGCATCTGGGCCAGAAGGCCCCTCAGAAACTGGTTGCAGTCAAGTATGTTTGGCACGGCCTAAGAAAGGACCATATCACCAAGTGGCCAGAGGTCATTCCTGTATCGTCAATGACGGCTGCAGATGTGGCTCGGGCATCTGTGGCCGACGTCGATGCGTTGCTGGGTTTGGCACCCCATCTGATATTTCCTTTGATCGCGGTCCCCAATTCATTTCTGACCTCTGACCCAGAACCTTGGTGTTAGGCTACATCACACCTCAGCATATCACCCGCAGTCCAAAGGCCTAAGCTAGCTGTTTCACTGCTCCTTAAAGGCTGCTCTGAGGGCTTCCCTGACCGATGAGTGTTGGCATGATTGTCCACTGTGAGTCTTGCTGGGGCTCAGAACAGCTCCAAAAGAGGACTTTCAAGCATCCACAGTTAAGTTTGGTATATGGACAGCCATTACGAGTGCCAGGTGATTTCATTCCTGATGCCACAACAGCCTGTTTGGCCTCTCAACAGCATTCCACCCTCCACAGTAAATTCAATTCCTTTTCACCTATTCCTACCTCCCATCATGGCCTACAGCACTCGTGGGTTCCTGCTGACCTACACTCCACCTCGTTTGTTTTCATCCACCGTGACACACACCAACATTCCCTGAGGGTCCCTTATGATAGCTCGTTCCACATTTTGGAACTGGGAGAAAAGACTTTTATCATAGATAAGAGGGGTAAACCTGAACGTATTTCGGTAGATTGCCTTAAACTGGCCCAACAAGATTTGGTGTATTCTGCTGCCATGCTCCTGTCATCACAACGTGACCATGAGCGTGTCAACACACCTCTGGATGAGCCAGAGGTACCTGCTGTTCCTCCACCCATGGAATGCAGGACTCAAGCCGGGTGGCTCGTCCGAGCCCTGGGCAGGCTTAATGCCAACTTTAGTGACTTTTGGGAAGGGCCTGTGTAGGGTACTGTAATTGGGAGAAATGTACATAATTCACAACCATCAACATTGAGTTGGGTTCTCACTTAGAGGCTGGTCTGACATGATGATATTATTATGTAATGACTTTATAGCGCACTTCTGTGTTTAGGTTTTGGAGTTCAATAAATATGTTATGGGTTTCATTAAACATAAAACACCTCACTTCATTTTATTTGGGAAATAGGGTTTTCACAGGCATACTCAATAAATCCGTGATAGAATTATAACCATAATAAAATCAAGGAAAGAATGGGCATTCAAAGAATATTCAAAAGACACCAAACTGAGCAAAGGCAAAAAAAGGGAAGGAATAAGAAATAAATAAATAAGCAATAAATATCAAGAACATACGATGAAGAGTTCTTGAAAGTGAGTCTATAGGTTGTGGGAACAATTCAGTTGTGGGGCGAGTGAGGTTATCCCTACTGGTTCAAGGGCCTGATGATTGAAGGGTAACAACTGGTCCTGAACCTGGTGGTGTGAGTCCTGAGGTTCTTGTACCTTCTTCCTGATGGTAGCAGCGAGAAGAGAGCATGACCTGGGTGGTGGGGATCCCTGATGATGGATGCTGCTTGGTGGAAGAAGCTGTCCTGGAGCCTGTTGGTCCTGGCTTTTATGCTGCGGTACCGTTTCCCAGACGGTAGCAGCTGGAATAGATTGTGGTTGGGGTGACTGCGGTCTCCAATGATCCTACGTGCCCTTTTTACACACCTGTATTTGTAAATGTCCTGAATAGTGGGAAGTTTACATGTTTCAGTGCCAGTTGAAACACCTATTTTCACAATATATGCAAAATCATATAGCTCCTGGATACATTTTCTTTAACCTTAGCTGTTGTTTGGTCACTTTGTGATCAAAATTAGTTTTATTGAAACAGAATCATCTTCTTCTTCACGTGCCTTGCGCGTTACACGCTTGGGCGATCATGGCTCTCCACATCGAATGATCTCTCGCAGCGACAATGATATCTCGCACGCTTAGATCTGTTAGTTCTTTCACAGTGTCCATATATTTTCTTCTTTGCCTTCATCTTCTGCGTTTCCCAGGCATACGGCCTTGTAATGTAAGGCATTCTATTTCTCCCTTTCTGATGACATGGCCTAGGAATTTAAGTTTCCTCTCATTAAAGATCTTTTTGTATGGGCGCGTTGGAGTACTGTCTCATTAGTTACCCTATCTCTATATGATATTTTCAGCATTCTTCTAAGAAACCATATTTCTGTTGCTTCTAAGTTTCTTTGGAGTTCTGGTGTTATAGTCCATGTTTCGGAAGCATACAGCAAGATTGACCAGATGTAACATTTTAGTAGCCTAAGCCTTGTTTGTCATAGAAATGAGTCTGTTGGTAAAAATGGGTTTCATTTTTTGGAAGTTGGTTTTGGCAATGACAATTCTTCTTTTTATTTCTATTTTACTTCTAGCATCTTGTGATATAAAGCTACCAAGGTAATTAAAGCCACTGGACCTGATGAGATTTCAGTGGAAATGATACAAGCCCTAGAAGATCTGGGCATAGATATTCTTTTTGAAATGCTTAATGGCATATATAAAACAGAATAACCTGGAAAAATACTGCTTTTGGCCAATCTTGGAGATTTCCAGGAATTCTTAGCATTGAGGAATTTCAGTGGGTTTTTGATGTTGTTGCCATTCGTTTGAGAATAACTACAGTGGGGAAACTTAGGAGTTTTCCACTTTCTTCCTCTCTATGGGCACTTGCCCCATATTCCTATCCTTAAGTGTATGGACACCATAACCTTGGTACGGCGTAAGATTTGAGATAAGGTTTTGGGACAAAGCTCAATTGTTAAATCTTGGAATTCAAAATACAGTACACTAAAGTAATTCTGGGGCTGTAGATTAAGGGTTTCAAGCACACTCCATTATGTTCAACAAGATAACAAATTAAAGGCAGTTTAGTTACCATGCCAAAAAAATCAAGTTTATAACTGGCTGTGACTTTTTTCCCAAAGTTTCTGTGATAGCTAGCATCTTGTAACCTTGATTCTTGAATCCCCCCCCCTGCAATTGTAACAATGTTGCAATATTCTTGGGTATGATGCAGAAAAGATTTAAACTATTTGGGTGAAGCAGTGCAGCTAGGTTTGCATTGAAGAAAATGCATCGATTTGGTGCATCATTCCTCCTCTTAACCCAAGTATTGAAGCAAAATATTCTGATCTGCCTGACTATAAATATTTTACTACTTTCTTGCTTGTATAAATTGTCTCATTCTGTACTTTTCACTGCTGGTTCTCTCCACTGATCCTTGCCCTCACCCATGATAAAATGGCTGCTGAAATTGAAAAAGTGCAAAGTTCAAAGTATATTTATTATCAAAGTACATATGTCACCTGAGATTTATTTTCTTGTGGGCATTCACTGTAGATACAAAAAAAAACCCACAATAGACAATGAAAAACTACACAAAGACGTGCAAACAACTAATGTGCAAAAGATGACAAATTATGGAATGAAAAACTAATAATATAATAAGTAATAAATAATTTGAGAGCATGAGTTGTATAGTCATTGAAAGTGAATCCATAGGTTGTGGAATCAGTTCAGAATAGTGGGGAGTGAAGTTATCCACTCTGGTTCAAGAGCCTGATGGTTGAGGGGTAATAACTGTTCCTGAATGGGGAGGTGTGAGTCCTGAGGCTCCTGTACCTCCTTCCTGATGGTAGAAGAGAGCATGACCTGTGTGGTGGGGATCCTTGATGATGGATGCTGCTTTCCTGTGACAATGCTCCATGTAGATGTGCTCAATGGTGGGGAGGGCTTTACCTGTGATGGACTGGGCTGTATCCACTACTTTTTGTAGGATTTTCCATCAAGGGCATTGGTGTTTCCATACCAGGCTGTGATACAGCCAGTCAATATACTCTCCACCACACAACTATAGAAGTCTGTCAAAGTTTTAGATGTCATGCTGGAGTGGCTGGAGACCAATGACAATGCCTCCAGCCACCATATTTATCTACAGAGGGTTCATATCAATGAAATGTAAACTGATACTTTCACTGGCATGTCATGAAACTGCTTGACAACACAACTACTCGATGACAGGAGTGTGCTTGGAATATGGAGAACATCAGGAAGGTGACAGGGTCTTGTAAAGTGAGTTCAGAGAGTTAAGTTAAAGGAGAGGATCTCCAGGGTTGTGATCTCAGGATCACTACCTGAGCTATGTGCTCATGAGGCCAGAAATAGGAAGGTACTACACTTTAGCACATGGCTAAGGAGATGGTGGAGGAGAGTACTTCGGATTTCTGGATCATTCAACCTGTTGGGCCGGGAACCAAATGTTTGAGCATGGTGAGAAGAATGTTCTGAGTTGTGTCTATTTCAATGCAGGTAGAGTATTGTAGGTAAGGTGGATGAGCTTAGAGCATGGATCACCATGTGAAATTATGGTACTGTAGTCATTAGTGAGACTTAGTTGAAAGAGGGGCAGGACTGGCAGCTTATTCTGGGATTCTGTTATTTTAGACATGTTTGAGTGGGAGTTACCAGTCAAGGAAAATGTCACAGCAGTGTGCAGACAGGACAGACTGAGGGCTCATCTACTCAGGCTATATGGGTGCAATTGGGGAATAAAAAAGAGATGACCATGTTAATAGAATTATATTATAGACCACCCAATAGTCAGATAGTACATGGATTTTTCTGCATCTGTATTTACTTGGGAAATATACACGGAGACTATAGAGCTGAGGCAAAACAGCAGTGAGGTTATGGATCAAATACGGATTAGAGAAGCGGAGGTGCTTGCTGTCTTGAGGAAAATTAGGGTGGATAAGTCTCCAGGGCCTACCAAAGATGTCCCCTCAGACATTATGGGAGGCTACTTCAGAAATTGTGTGGACCCTGACAGAGCTATTTAAAAAATCCTTAGCCACAGGTGATGTGTTGGAGAATCAGAGGATAGTTACTGTTCTGTTGTTCAAGAAAGACTCGAAGAATAAGCTGGGAAATTATAGACTGTTAAATCTGATGTCAGTGGTGGGTAAATTATTGGAAGGTATTCTACGAAACTGATATATAAGTTGATAAAGGAAAGGCAGTGGATGTTGTCTACATTGACTATAGCAAGGCCTTTGACAAAGTCCCGCATGGGGAGGCTGGCCAAGAAGATTCAGTTGCTTGGCATTCAGGATGAGGTAGTAAATTAGATTCAATATTTACTTCATAAGGGAAGCCAGAGATTGGTAGTAGGTGTTTCCCTCTCTGAGTGGAGGCCTGTGACTAGTGGTGTGCTACAGGGATCATTGCTGGGTCCTTTGTTGTTTGTCATCTATATCAATGATCTGGATGGTAATGTTGTTAAATGGATCAGCAAATTTGCGGATGACACCAAGATTGGGGGTATTGTGGACAGTGAGGAAGACTATCAAAGCTTGCAGTGGGATCTGGACCAGCTGGAATATTGGGCTGAAAAATGCAAAGGTACTTAATGCAGACAAGTGTGCTGTGTTGCACTTTGGGAAGATCAATCAGGGTAAGTCTAGCACAGTGAATGGTAGGGCACTGAGGAGTACTGTAGGACAAAGAGCAGATCCATCATTTGTTGGAAATGGCATCATAGGTAGAGAGGGTCGTAATGAGAGCTTTTGGCACATTGGCATTTATAAATCAAAGTATTGAGTACAGGAGTTGAGATGGTATAAGATGTTGGTGAGGCCCAATATGGAATACTGTTTGCAGTTCTGGTCAACTTCCTACAGGAAAGATATCGATAAGATTGAAAGAGTATAGAGAAACTTTACAAGGATGTTGGGACTTCAGGCCTTGAGTTATAGAGAAAGATTGAACAGGTTTGGACTTCATTCCCTGGAGCGTAGGAGAATGAGGGGAGATTTGATAAGAGGTATACAAAATTATGAGGGGTATAGCCAGTGTTAATGCAAACAGGTGTTTTCCACTGTGGTTGGGTGAAACTAGAACTAGAGCTCATAGGTTAAGGATGAAAGGTGAAATATTTAGGGGGAACCTGAAGGAGAGCTTTTTCACTCAGAGGGTGGTGCGAGTGTAGAACGAGCTTCCAGAGCAAGTGGTGGATATGGGTTTGATTTCAACATTTAAGAGCAGCTTGGACAAGTACATGGGCATGAGAAATATAGAGGTCTATGGTCCAGATACGGGTCGATGGGACTATGCAGAATAACGGTTTGGCATGGACTCGATGTGTTTCTGTGCTGTAGTGCTTCATGACTCTTTGACTCTGGGTGAGTCTTGATGTACTGCTGCACCCAGTGCCCATGAAACAGACTTTGTTTTATGTCATGGAAGAGCAAATAGCCAGAGGACCAGTGTCTATTAGCATCACAATAGCTTTGCATGTGAATGATATTTCAGCATTTGTGCTGATAACAGAAAAGGGTTGCCAAGTATTTCTCTAGTAATTTCTGGCTGTAATTTGCATAATTTTTAGCATCCATTAATGTACTTCCTCAATAAAACTTTAGTGGAAAATTGAGTACATTCATCAAAAAACGATTCCTCTGCTTTACAGCACAATTAGCATGCATTAGAACAAAATAAGCGATCCTACAACCAATGCATTCTGTCAAAGCTTTGCAATGCTGCAGCATCAGTTTGTGAACTATCATGGACAATTAAACAGCTTATCAGAAGAGATGGCTCCGAGTATCCTCAGTGATGGCTATTGCGTTCACCTGCATGTTCTGCCAGAAGTGCCAAGTGCACAATCCATTTCGTCATGCCATCATCAGAGAAACTCATCTTCAACCAATTTGATTCAGTCAGATGATATTTAAAAAGGGCCAAGAGTACTGGGTACAGAAATAGTAATGGGATCTGACATATTTTACAAACCCACTGACTCCAACCATTACCTTGAATTTTCCTCCTCTTGCCTTGTGGGTTGTAAGAATGCTGTGCCTTTCTCCCAGTTTAAAATGGGGTTTCCCTACCACCACTATTAATGCTGCCCTTACCTCTATCTCCTCTATTTTCCGCTTATTTTCTCCCATCCCATCTCTAACCCTCCTACTGACATAGCAGAGGTAAGGTCCCCCTGTCCTTACCTACCACCCTACCAGCTGAACGCATCATTCTCCACAAATTCCGCCATCCCAATTGGATTCTACCACTAAGAACATTTTCCCCCCATCCCCCTCCCAGCTTTCTGCAGGGTTTGGTCTCTCTACGACTCCCACTCATCCCTCCACACCAGTCTGCCTCCTGGCAGTTAACCTTGCAACCATACCAAGTGCTACATCTGCCTCTACACCTCCTCTCTCACCACCATTCAGGGCCCTAAGCAGTCCTTCCAGCACTTCACCTGTGAGTCTGTCAGGGGTAACTTATTGCATCTGGTGTTCCCAGTGTGGCCTCCTCAACTTCGATGAGACCCAGCGCAGATTGGGGACCAGCATCGTTGAGCACCTTCGCTCCATTTGCTGAAGCAGCCAGGGTCTCACAGTGGCCACCCATTTTAATTCCACTTCCCATTACCACACGGATATGTCTGTCTATGGCCTCCTCTACTGCCACAATGTGGCCAGACTGGAGGAGCAACACCTCATATTCCATCTGCATAGTCTTCAACCTGATGGCATGAATATCAATATCTCTAGCGTGCAGTAACCACTCCCCTCTGTTTTCCCCCATCTTTGTTTTCCCGCATTCTAGTGGGCTTTTCATCCCTTCTCTGCCCTCATGACGTATCTATCAAATCCCTCTGGTTCCCCATCTCCTTTCCTTTATTCCATGGTCTATTGCCCTCTCCTGTTAAATTTCTTTTTCTTCAGACCTTTTTCTCTTCCACTTCTCCCAGCTTCTCACATTATCCCCTCTCCCCCACCCACTGCCTTACCCTTCACCTGGTTTCTCCTACCACCAGCCGGCTTGTAATCCTTCTACTTCTCCCACTTTCTTATTCTGCCCCCTTCCTTTCCAGTCCTGATGAAGGGACTCGGCCCAAAATGTCGACTGTTTATTTCCCTCTGTAGCTGCTGCCTGACCTGCTGCGTTACTTGCTGAGCATTTTGAGCGTGTGTTGCTAAGTGCTCCTCTAGCTCATCTTGAAGTGACAGAAATTGTGTCAACAGTTTGATCAAATGGCGCTTGTTTTTCAATAAGCTTCTCAACAACACCAGCGTAGGTTTCACCAGGACTGTGTAGCTTCAGGCATCATCGCAGCCTCAATTCAAACCTGAAGCAAAGAGCTGAATTCCAGAATCTTCTTCAAGTTCTTTTCCCATTTGAACCACTGTAAAGGCATGCCAGGGTTTTTCATTTGTTCATAATGTATTTCACTGTGTTTCTGAGCTTGCTGCGCTTCCTATGGTAGAGGGTCAACTGAGGGATCGCAGCCCTTGGCTTTCTTCACTCTTGAGTTTTCTCTTGAGCCTGTGCTTGGTGTAAATCCTTACATTTTCAACCGGTACCTGAAAATAAAAAGCAATTGGCCTCTTCTGGGGATAGCTGGAACTACTTGTGTGGCTGTAGGCATGCTTTTGGACTGAAGTACAGATGTTTTGCCTAACTGGGAAAGAAGTGCATTTATTGTGATTCTCATTGCTGACATCGCTTAAAAGGACTTTCAATGAAAATAGACTATAATGTCTCATTGGTCCATTTTATGACAATACATCAGCAGTGAGGATCTTTGAATATGATTCAATAAAATACAATATATTGCTGGTTGGCCAAAGATGCTGCTGCCAATGTATGGTCGGAAAAGCAGCACTTGTGGGCTTGCTGTGCACTCTGATGTACTGGGACTGATCTTCGCTCACTGTAATAACCAGACAGGTGGAAAACATTGCAATTATGTCACTTGGTCACTTGCAGCCATAGGAGGCCCAACCTGTCTTGTGGTCAAGCGTTTTTAATGCATGGTTGGCAACTGGTGGCAACTCACCCCTTTGTGAAATCACCCAGATCCAGTACTGGCACCGGCGCTGCCACCTTCATACTGTATCTCTGTCTCGCAAGAAGGATCACCACAAAAAGAAAAGGGAAATCATTTGTTCAGTTTTGAAGCACCACTTTATATGCTCCACTCATTGGCTCATGAAAATCACATCAGAATACTACAACTGCCAAGGATCACAGTTCAAATATCTAATCCAGGTTTACCCAAAAGCAACGTATTGCAGGTCTTGAAAATTTAAAATAAATGCAGAAAATACAGAAAAAACTCAGCAGCAGGCTTCATTTGTGGAGAGAGAAATGGAGGTCAAATAACTTAAACACGAGGCAACTTTGATGTGTGTCAAATAACTTAATTGTGTTTTGATAAACAAGGTTGACTGGTTTGGGGCAAGGAATGCGTTGATAATCCAATTGGCTGTGTCCTTTTTTGGACTTCCAATTGCCCAAAGCGTCATTTCCTTAGATACACATGGGGATTGGCAAACAAAACTTAGCTTCATTAATACTAACACAGAACAGGAAATCCACTCAGCTAGTTAGACCAGCATTATTAGCAAGCTAAAGTAAAAATAACACTTGGTAAATATAGAACAGCAATGTTATGGTTGTTACTCTATAAGCATTGCTCCAGTGACCGAAGTTTGCATCCCACCTTAGCAGTTGAATGCAAGTTAAAATAATTAAATAAATCTAAAATTTCAAAATCAAAGCTAGCTTCAGTATGAAACTATACTAGCTGCAAGTGCAGATCATCCTCAGTTCTAGTCAATAAATACAGTATTGCCAGCAACATGCACGTTTTGTTAATTAGAAAGAAAAAAGTTTTTAAGTGGGCAGATTTGAAGAATAAAGTAAAGACAAAACACAGATGCAAGTGCAGATCATCATCGACAGCATGAGTGTAAAAATGAACACCCACCAGAGGCTGGTCAACAAAAGGAGTTGATTCAATGGGCTCCTTGTATCTATTCTCTGTTCTAAAGGGATGTCCTTTTATTCTGAGGCTTTGGCATCTGGTCCTAGCCTCTGCCACTATTGGAAACATTCTCTGCATGTCCGCTCTATCCAGCCTTTCAATATTTGATAGATTTATATGAGATCCCTCCATCTTTCTTCTAAATGCCAGTGAGTACAGACCCAGAGACATCAAATGTTCCTCATACATTAATTAATCCTTCCCTTCTTGGGATCATTGTGAATCTCCTCTGGACCCTCTCCAATACCAGGACATCCTTCCTTAGAAATAGGGCCCAAAATTGCTGAAAATACTTCAAATGCCGTCTGATCAATGCCCTATAAAGCCTCGGAATTATATCCTTGCCTTTGTATTCTAGTTCTTATGAAATAAATATTAACATTAGATTTGTCCTTCCCTTGGACAACATTGGTGTCGTGGAGAGGGGAGACTTGCAGCATGGGCAACTGCCGGTCTTCCACACAACCTTGCCCAGACCTGCGCCCTGGAGAGTGAAGTCTTTCCAGGCGCAGATCCATGGTCTCGCAAGACTAACAGATGCCTTAATAATAATGCAACCCTGAGATTCATTTTCTTACAGGCATACTCAATAAATCCATAATGGAATAATAACTGTAATAGAATCAATGAAAGCCCTCACCAGCTTGGGTGTTCAACCAGTGTGCAAAAGACAACTAACTGTGCAAATACAAAAAAAAAATAATAATAACAAATAAATAAGCAATAAATATTGAGAACATGGGGTGAAGAATCCTTGAAAGTACGTCCATAGGTTATGGGAACATTTCAATGATGGGGTAAGTGAAGTTATCCCCTTTGGTTCAAGAGCCTGATGGTTGAGGGGTAGGAACTGTCCCTGAACCCGCTAGTTTGAGTCTTGAGGTTCCTGTACCTTCTTCCTGATGGCAGCAGCAAGAAGAGAGCATGGCCTGAATTGTGGGGGTCCCTGATGATAGTTGCTGCCTGAATTGTGGGGGTCCCTGATGATAGTTGCTGCTTTCCTGAGATAATGCTCTATGTAGATGTGTTCAATGGTAGGGAGAGCTTTACCCGTGATGGATTGGGCTGTAGCCACTACTTTCTGTAGGATCCTTTAGGGAATCCTGCACGAGGATTCTCAAGTCCCTTTACACCTCCAATTTCTGAACTCTCTCCCCATTTAGAAAACAGTCTGCACCTTTATTCCTTTTACCAAAGTGCATGACCTGCCACTTCTTTTGATCATTCTCCTAATGTTCAAATTCTTCTACAACAGACTCCCTCCTTTCTCAACACTACTTTCCCCCATCAATTGTCCACAAACTGATCAATCCTGTCATCCTGATCGTTAACATACAAGGTGAAAAGTAAAGGACCCAACACAGATCCCTGTGGAACACCACTAGTCACCTGCAGCCAACCAGAAAAGGCTCCTTTTAGTCCCACTCTTTGCCTTCTGCCAGTCAGCCAGTCTTGTGTCCATGTTACACACATAAAAATTGCTGGTGAACGCAGCAGGACAAGCAGCATCTATAGGAAGAGATACAGTCAACGTTTCGGGCCGAAACCCTTCATCACGAAGGGTCTCGGCTTGAAACGTCGACTGTACCTCTTCCTATAGATGCTGCCTGGCCTGCTGCGTTCACCAGCAATTTTTATGTGTGTTGCTTGAAATTCCAGCATCTGCAGATTTCCTCGTGTTTGCGTTCTGTCCATTTTAGTATATTTCCTACAATACCATGGGCTGTTATCTTGTTAAGCAGTCTCATGTGCAGCATCTTGTCAAAGGCATTCTGAAAATCCAAGCACATGACATCTACTGACTAACTTTTGTCTATCCTATACCATCCGAGGGCATCAGTTTTCTGTTGGACTTTTTCCTTCAGCTACTTGTAGAGCTGTTTCTTTTCTCTGAAGGGACAATGGAACTGCCAATTCTGAAAGGCATTACATTTACAGTTAATTATCTCTTCAATCTGCATCATTCTCATTAAACCAGTCCTGATTATTCTTGTAGAAAAGCTAAGAGTCTCTTCAAAATTGTCAATTATGGGAGACTTCAGGGCTCCTATAATCTACAGAAACTCTGCAACCCCTGTAGGCTGTGAATTGATAGGTTGTCTGACAGGTGCTACCTTTGTTGGGGTTCTTGAGAGCATGGACATTGATCTTTTTGCTATATTGTCTCTGTTGATGCTGATGTTTTAGAACCAGAGTGATGGAGATAATGTGAGTATGGTAGTGCTGGTCCAACAGTCCCTGGTGTCCATCATGACATGAGCAGCATGGGCATCTTTATGTTCCTCACTCAATGACATTGATATAACTTCACAAGTGCCATTGTGTGCAACCAAGGCTCCACTTGTAAGGACAACATCCCTTCCTCTCAGTGTCTCCATCTGCACTGCATCTGTTTTTGAAATGAGGCTTTTCACTCTAGGACGTTCGAGATGTCCTCTTTTTTCAGGAAGCGTGGCTTTGTCTATTCCACCGCTGTGGCTGGTGGTGCCCACATCTCCTCTATTTCCCCACTTCTACTATCACACTAACTCCCCCCGATAGCACAAGGATAGAGTTCCCTTGGTTCTTACTTTTCTGCCAGTTACAATGTGATCCCATCACCAGTCTCATCTTCTCACCCTTTTCTGCTTTCTGCAGGGACCACTCTTTCATAACTCTCTGGTTAGCTCATCCCTCTCCTGCCCCAAGCACTTACCCCGGAAACCAAAGGAGGTGCAACACTTGTCCCTACGCTGCCATTTAGAGACCTAAACAGCCCTTCTGGGTGAGACAGAGGTTCACATGCACCTCCTCCAACATTATCTGTTTCATTTGGTGCTCTTGACATGTCCTCTATATGTTGGTGAGACCAAGCGAAGAATAAGCAGCCACTTTTCCAAGCACCTTTCTCCTTCTTGTTCCAGTCTACAGTGGTCCACCCCCATCACTCAATTTTTCACCTGTCTCTCACTTATTTCATCTGCCCATCACCCACATACTCCTCCCACTGTCCCCACCCCCATTGCCCACATCTGCCCACCTTCCCTCCCTTATGTGGTTCCCCTTCACCTTTTTTTCCTATCAAATTCCATAAGCCACAGTCCTTCATCTTCACTCATCACCTCCTGGTCTCTGTCTCTATCTCCACCCTTCCATTCCCCACCAGAGTCCATCTGCCAATCAACCCCTTCTCACCTGGCTCCACCTCTCACCTGCCAACACTTGCACAACTCTTTCCCCTCATCTCTTTATGCCACTCTTTCAGTTCAGATGAAGGATCTTGACCCAAAGTGTCAGCCATCTTACCTCCACAGACACTGCCTGACTGCTGAGTTCCTCCAGCAGTTTTTTGCAGCTGAGGCAGGTGGTTTCCTAGCAATGTCTTTTACCAAATGCTGATAAGCTTAGTCTCTCTGTAATTCATTGGCTATTGGTTGATAGATTGTTACTTTGTTTCAAGCACTCCATAGACTGCTCCTCAGGTAGAAACATAGAGAAACATAGAAAACCTACAGCACAATACAGGCCCTTCATCCCACAAAGCTGTGCCAAACATGTCCTTACCTTAGAACTACCTAGGCTTACCCATAGCCCTCGATTTTTCTAAGCTCCATGTACAATTTAACCTTCATTTTTCTAAGCTCGGTGTTGCACAAAGTCAGGTCTGATAACCTTCAGTGCACAACATCACTGAACTACAACAGGGATCTGATTATCAGGCACCAGTAATTTTATAATACTTCTGACTGCATTGGTTCTGCTTAGTTGTGGGGAGAAAAATAGGCACAGTCTTTTGAAGCCATTCATCAACAATCAGAAAATGGGATGACAAAATGTGATTCTACTTTGGAGGAAATGGCCAATCACTGGAAAGCTGACAATGTACTTCTTAGCACTTCTTGAAGTATCTATGATGACTGAGACACTTTATAACCCCTCAAGATGCACTATGAGGCTTTGCTCCAAATTGAATACATTCTGGGATCTCAGTAAGTCATTCCACAAGTCTCAAGTGCTCAAGATGCTTCTCATCTGCTTTGATCTGCACTGTATGCAACTGGTGCCTATTAGATGATTGTGCAACAAATGCTGTTCCATCACAGGGTAACCTGCGCACATCTGGCTCATGGGTGCCTCTTCAAGCAAGTCTACTATCAGAATATCATATCTATTCACCTATCTTGGGTGATGATTTCCACACAAGACAGCTGTTGTACACACACAGAAGCAAGTAAAAACTGCCATGTTTTCAAAGGACCTAATCTTCAACATTTTTACCACAGAAAGCAGATAACAGCTGGACAGTATACATAGCTATCACTGGATTTCTTCTAACCTCCAATCCTTTCTGGGATTAATGTGTCAGTCAAATTAATCTTCCTTTGCATCCCTTCTCTATTTCTTTCACCATCTATTTCAAGTCCCCTTTTAATCTTATCAGTTGGAAAGAAAAAAAATATATTTTCTCTGGCATTCTTTGGAAATGTTGCGCTGATAGTTCTTAGATGTGCTGAACTTCATTTCTGCCTATAGAGTGCAACTAATTATAAGTCTTTCCTGATGGACAAAAAGGTTCTGAAAGGGTGTCAGGAACCAAAGTTTAGGTGGATAATCCTTGACCTCTAATCAGTTTTCTTTCCTGCACTTCATACCCAACAAAGAAACATTTCATACCTAACCTTGGAGGGTCCTTCATCCCTTATAAACCAACCCCCTCCTTATATCTTGTGGGAAATTCTCTCTGTCTTCCCTTCAGGTGGGGTTAGAAGGCAATTGGGACGCCTTTGACTCCACAGGATTCTGATCTGCAACAACCCACAAATTCCATTTTGCTTTTTATTCTGTCTGCACTCCTATCAACTACTTTAGATTCCACTACTCATCTATACACAGAAACATAGAAAACCTACAGCACAATACAGGCCCTTCGGCCCACAAAGCTGTGCTGAACATGTCCTTACCTTAGAAATTACCTAGGGTTACCCATAGCCCTCTATTTTTCTAAGCTCCATGTACCTGTCCAGGAATCTCTTAAAAGACCCTATCATATCCGCCTCCACCACCGTCACCGGCAGCCCATTCCACGCACTCACCCCTCTCTGCATAAAAAAACTTACCCCTCTCATCTCCTCTGTACCTACTTCCAAGCACCTTAAAACTATGAACCCTCGTGTTAGCCATTTCAGCCCTGGGAAAAAGCCTCTGACTATCCACATGATCAATGCCTCTCATCATCTTATACACCTCTATCAGGTCACCTCTCATCCTCCGTCGCTCGAAGGAGAGAAGGCTGAGTTCACTCAACCTGTTTTCATAAGGCATGCTCCCCAATCCAGGCAACATCCTTGTAAATCTCTTCTGCACCCTTTCTATGGTTTCCACATCCTAAATTAGGTGTAATTTACAAAGGTCACAAAGTCTAGAAAGCCACACATCTTTGGGATGCGAGAGGAAACTGGAGCACCCAAGGGAAATGCAGCAGTCATAGGGAACACCCTGCAAACAGCACACAGATATCACTCCAGATCAGGTTTCAACCTGGATCTCTGAATAGCAGTTCTACGAGTTGCACCACCCAATACAAATAGTAAAACTTGTTCCAGTAATTAAGTTTCCTTTTAATGGAGAAGTTTGATCTCAAATTTCAAATTATAAATTCTTTTTGGAGGTTGTATCCATTTGCTGATGTTATTGTCCCCGATAAGTATCTCTTGTATTTAATATTCGAGTTGTCTATATCAAAAAGCTTAAAGGGCTGTACTTGTGTGATTATTGTGTTACTGTATCAGCCTTAAAATCTTAACATGGATATTGTTCAGGTTGCAGCTTTATCTGTAAGTCAGAGAGAAGCAATCCTTTAGATATTCCAAAATCACCTTTGAAATTCCCATGATCCCAAGGGCTTTGGATAATTGAAGGTCCACTGTATTGTGAACCGGTTTAATTGTAAGACACATTGTAATCACAGCTCTGACACTATTGGGAAACAAACCCATGTCTGAGTGAGTTTGACAGCCTGTAGGCTGATCAGCTGACTGCTTGTCAGGCACCTGTCTCAGCCCTTTAGATAAATCACAGATGGAAATGCCACACGTCGACTCGGCACACTCAGATTGCTGAATATTCAGTTGCATATCATCTGAGATTTAACCCTCCAAGGACCCGCAGTAACATTTCTCAACCCGTCACTGGGTGTAGTCAGATGAGCATTTTTCAGCTCATCTAAAGAATATTGATGAATGTCTAATACCCTCTTCTATTGCACACATTGCTTTGTAAAATCAATTCTGTACATAAACCTTTCGAGCATACTCCTGTGGTCTTGACATTTTTAAAAAATCCACTTCTAAATGCAATAGCTTTAATCCATAAAGAATTTTTTAAAATATCAATTTCTTAATTTTTATTAGATGAAACCCAATTGGCAAATCAGTTCTCAATAACTCCCTATCTATCAAAATTTCAATGAATTGCCCATTCCAATTCATTTGCATTCTAAGAGATCAAATCTCTGTCCATGCTCTCAACTTTTAGAGTTTTCTAATGGACCAAGTCTTCATGTTATAGATTATACCAATGACTCATAACTATCTTCAGCTTCCCAAAGTTTAAGTGGATTTTTGATATTTCGATATGGTGCCAAAGAAAGCTCCCCTGTCTGTGGGCTATAACAATCCTGGTTGGGTTTGGTTTTGGTAGTCTAAATACAGCTCCTAATAGGACCACCCTTATGCTGGTATCAGAATCAGAACCAGAATTAGATTTTAAATCCCTGATATATGTCGTGAAATTTGTTTTACGGCAGCTGTGCAGTGCAATATATTAAAAGAAGCTATTAATTGCAATCAGAAATATTCTAAAATGAAATGAGTAGTGCAAAAAAGGGAGCAAAAGTAGTGAGGCAGTAGTGTAGTAGTGTTCATGGGTTGTTGGTTCATTGACCATTCAGAAATCTGATGGCGGTAGAGAAGAAGCTGTTCCTAACACATTACAGGTAAAGCCCTCCCGACCACTGAGTACATCTACATAAGTGCAGGACAGCAGAGATCCCCACCACCCAGGCCATGCTCTTTTCTCACTGTTGCCATCAGGTTGAAGGTACAGGAGCCTCAGGACTCGCACCACCAGATTCAAGAACAGCTACTACCCCTCAAATTTCACCACATGTGCCAGTGATAATAAACTTGATTCTGATTCTGACCATCAGAATCTTGAACAAAAGAGGATAACTACATTCGCTTGCCCATCCATTGATATGGTCCCACAACTAATGATCTCACTTGAAGGATTCTTTATCTCATTATCTCATGTCCTCGTTATTTATTGCTATTTATTTATATCTGCATTTGCAGAGTTTGTCGTCTTCTGCACTTTTATTGATCTTTCACTGATCCTGTTATAGTTACTATTCTATAGATTTGCTGAGTATGCCCGCAGGAAAATGAATCTCTGAGTTATATATGGTAACATATATGTAGTTTGAAAAATTTACTCTGAACTTTGAGAACTGTTCTCTTGAAAACCGTTAGCCTGAAATGTGAACTGTTCCTTTCGCTAGAGATATTGCCTGACCGGTTGACTATTTCCAGCTTTCCATGTTCTTTTTGCTCTCGTTTATCCAGAATCTGCAGTATTTTGCTTTTGCAGTATTCCTACTGAAGTCAGGTTGTGTTGATAGATTAGGATATAAACAGATAATTGGATGTATACCTGCTTATGGTACACCCAGCCCAACAGTGACTGAAGTTGAGGTTGGGTACTTATTCTGGAACAGGATTTTCATTCTAAAGATCCATGTCATGTCACTTATTTTGATAGGGACATTAGAGTCAATCAGGCTGTTACTAAAGTCACTTTATTTGCTCTTGTAAAACTGATGAAAGTTCAAAGATCATTAATGTGATCATCTTTCAGAAATATTCCCATTCATACTTTGTCATGGCAACAACAGCCTCGGAGAATCAGAGGGAAGGAATTTCAGAGCCGTGGATTAACACTGATCTATCTATTGTATGAATGAAAATCCTCACACTTGGACATCTGATTGTTAATTCATTTATTGGTCTTCTGAGATCCCAAGTGGAGATGTGCCTCTTGTGAGACATTGATGTGATGTGGCCCACGGTTTGGTGCTCATGGTCACAGTTGCATGTTGGGTCACTGTACATCCTCCATTTGTGGAGCAGGTGGCCACATCCTCCAAGGCTGCACAGACTGTTGAGTCCTTTCCAACGTCTTTGAGGGAGGTTGAAGTCAGGGACTTCTGCTGTAGAATCAGTGATAAAATATTTGTTCATCACATTGTATAGTCTGAAACTGAGGATTTTTTTTTAACCATGGCCATCCAGAATCCTATTGTGGCCCAGTGAGCATTCACTTGATCCAGCATTGCAAGACCTCAGTATGATCCTGTGTAAGAATGTATTTCTTCACAGGGTAGTGTATTATTTATAAAACTCATGAACAGTAGCACATTTATTCATGAGGAGTAGGCCCAGCCCAAATCTAACACTTAATTATGTCTTATTGGGTTCAGGTTAGTAAACAAGCATTTTTAGTCATCTTTTGCTAATTTCCAACAACCATCTCATGAGGTAACAATTAATCAGTGACCCAGCAATTTGATTATGTGCAATGTACACAAAAATTGATAATTTCCTGAATGAAACACAGCAAAATGGTTTCCAGGTCACTTGGCTTCATTTTGGAAGTTTGGCTAAATGGAATTGCACCCGCCCATGTGATAAATTTTTGTTGTCAGGATGAATCTAGTGACGCCATTCCCCATGCAACACAGTTTTTAAGCAGTGACTAAATGTATGGATAGTGTGTCAGTTGTGAAATATTCACAGGCAGTTTAATTTTCACTGGGTAAGTCAAATCAGAAAACAAATTTTTTTAAAAAACTACAGAGGTTGGAAATTTCAAATATAAATAGAAAATGATCTGATATATTGACTTTGATTTCTTTTCACAGCTACTGCTTGACCTGCTGAGCAAAAGTGGTCTTTAGGTCAAGTTCAATGAGTGCATTTGAGGCAGCTTCCCAAAATAAAGTGTTATGGACCCAACCAGGAAACAAGCTATTTAATTGAGTAACACACATAAAAGTTGCTGGTGAACGCAGCAGGCTAGGCAGCGTCTCTAGGAAGAGGTACAGTTGACGTTTCGGGCTGACGAAGGGTCTCGGCCCGAAACGTCGACTGTACCTCTTCCTAGAGATGCTGCCTGGCCTGCTGCATTCACCAGCAACTTTTATGTGTGTTGCTTGAAATTCCAGCATCTGCAGAATTCCTCGTGTTTGCGTATTTAATCGAGTGTCATGACTCAGGTTTATTCAGTCATCTCATAGTAAAGCAACCTCTGAGGAAGAGTGAAAATGATTTAATGAATTTCATGTCCAGTTTGAGAATGAAAAACTCAAGTCAAATCTGGAACCTTAAAAATTTCATTAGTACAAATTTAGGAAATTAGATTAAAAGGTATGATGGTAGGTGAACAGTTGTGGACAATTTTAAGACGTATTTAAATATCACAGAAGTTGATGGAAACATCAGTAGGTCAGGCAACATCTGTAAAAAGAGAAGCAAAGTTAACATTTCAGATTGAAGACTCTTCAATAGAACCTACAAAGTGTTTCCTGCTATATTTCAGATTTCAAGCATCCACTTTTTTTATTTACTAAAGAAATAGTTTATAATTTTCAATCAATACGTATTCCATTGAGAAATGGGCTCAATTATTCATATGTGATTAACTAAGGTAGATAAGGATGGAACTTCAGCTTAAACTTTCTTGAATTGTAAGTTTCTACATGCACATTAGGAGGAGACGAAAGCAACAGTAAGAGTTGGAAAAGGAAATTAATAATGGCAAAGATAGAAAACAATTATTTTGCATCTACCATTAGGCTAAAAACACTAAAGCACACCAAAAATTGTAGATAATCAAAGGAGCAAATGACAGGGAGGAACTTTAAATAATTAGCATCATTAGAAAAAATCATGTTTGGCAAATCAATGAGATTAATTGCTAATAAATTTTCCGGATTTGACCTGCATCCTGGGCTATCGTGTTGGTGGAAGTATTGATTGCCAACTTCCAAAGTTCCTGAGATTCTTTAAAAAGCGTCCAGTAGTTTAGGAAACAAGATTGCTGATCCAACAGTCTATACGTTCCATACTGACCACCAAAAACTAAAAAGCAAACATCTCATCTTTTCAAAGGGGAAATTACAGATTTTGTGCCCTTTAACGTGACCTCCGCGCTTGAGGATAGTCATACATAAGTAAGACACAATCTTATGACCGAAGTAAGCACATTCCATATGCACAGAGATTCTGAGCGGAAAAATAAGAAACATTCACAGTATTTTGAAAACAAAAGACAACACAATAAGGAATTATCAAAAGACAGGAACAAGAAGAAGTCAAGTTGTCCTAATTGCATCGTGCTCTCTTCAGTTACCTGATGAGGTAACCGTAGCCTTTGGCCAGGAGCAGATGTCGTCAGGTGGTGCCCAACATTCATAGAGTATCTCAACCCTTAACCACTACACCCTCCAGTTGGCAGGTCAGCAGTAGTGGTCAGCTGGTCTCTTTTTAGTCAGCAAGGGACAGCTGGATACTATCCTTGTGTTAAAGCTGTTTTGCATTCTGACAGTATGTGTGCCTGTGAACCCCACTGACCACAAAACTTGCAGTTAGGGCCCCATGTGTGCAGCTGTGATGGTGTAGGGAGAGTGTCATACATGGACTGCAGGAGGAAAGAAATGTGGAAGGGCTCCAGTCTCCAAAACTCTGCCCAAGTGATCTTGTGCTTGGGAAGATCCCATTTCATCCAGGTGCCCTGTGACCCCAAACCCCCACTGCCTTTGATACCTGCCTTTCATCCTCACGGTTCCATACCTCTGCCTGGACCATGTCACACCCATCCCTTGCACTTGCACTCCCCCATGTTCAGAAATGAGGATACAATAAAGTAATAGAAAAGTACAGCACAAAAACAGGCCCATCGGCCTGTCAACCTGCACTGGGACCATAGCCCTCCATATCCCTACCATCCATGTACCTATCCAAGCTTCTCTTAAACATTGAAATCAAGCTTGCATGCACCACTTGTGCTGAAAACTCATTCCACACTCTCATGACCCTCTGTGTGAAGATGTTTCCCCTCATGTTCCCCTTAAACTTTTCACCTTTCACCCTTAACTCATGACCTTTAGCTGTAGTCCCACCCAACCTCAGTGGAAAAAGCCTGCTTGCATTTACCCGATCTATACCCCTCATGATTTTGTATGTCTCTATCAAATCTCTTCTTAGTTTTCTATGTTCTAAGGCATAAATTCCTAACCTGTTCAATATTTCCTTATCACTCAGGTCCTGCAGACCCAGCAATATCCTTTTAAGTATTCTTTGTACTCTTTCAACCTTGTTTACATCTTTTCTGTAGGTAGGTGACCAAAACTGTACATATACTCCAAATTAGGCCTCACCACCATCACCCCCATCTTAGAAACATAGAAAACCTACATTACGATACAGGCCCTTCGGCCCACAAAGCTGTGCCGACCATGTCCTTACCTGAGAGATTACCTAGGGTTACCCATAGCCCTCTATATTTCTAAGCTCCATATACCTACCCAGAAGGCTCTTAAAAGACCCTATCGTATCTGCCTCCACCACCATCGCCAGCAGCCCATTCCATGCACTGACCACTCTCTGCATAAAAAAACTTACCCCTGACATCTCCTCTGTACCTACTTCCAAACACCTTAAAACTGTGCCCTCTCATGTTAGCCATTTCAGCCCTGGGGAAAAGCCTCTGACTGTCCACACGATCAATGCCTCTCATCATCTTATACACCTATATCAGATCATCTCTCATCCTCCGCTGCTCCAAGGAGAAAAGGCCGAGTTCACTCAACCTATTCTCATAAGGCATGCTCCCCAATCCAGGCAACATCGTTGTAAATCTCCTCTGCACCCTTTCTATGGTTTCCACATCCTTCCTGTAGTGAGGCGACCAGAACTGAGCACAGTACTGCAAGTGGGGTCTGACCAGGATCCTGTATAGCTGCAGCATTACCTCTCGGCTCCTCTCTAAGACAATTTCACCGTAATATCCCATTGCCTGTACTGAATACTTTGATTTATGAAGCCCAATGTGTTAAAAGCTTTCTTTGTGACCCTGTCTATCTGTGACACCACTTTCAATGAACTATGGAACTGCATTCCCAGATCCTCTTGCTCTAACGCACTCCTCAGTGCCTCCTGAGGAATGGACTTGCTGAGTTTCGCTCCTGGCGTGGAATCATACACAAAACAAAGCCAGAGCCTGGACAGGATTGTGATGTTAAAACAAATGCTCACTCAGTTTTATGCCCCATGCATGTGACTAGGAAAACTCCATCCCAATACTGCTTTCTTGTCCTGGTGGATTTGCTCAAACCACTTGTTTTCCTCTTGAGTAGAAAGCTCATTTCCAAAGGTAAATAAAAATTAAACAAAAGAACCTATAGATGCTAGAATTATTAAATAAAAAAACAAAGTCTATACTTTATTAGGAGTTTGAAGAGATTTGGTATGTCAACAAATACACTCAAAAACATCTTTAGTTGTACCGTGGAGGGCATTCTGACAGGCTGCATCACTGTCTGATATGGAGGGGCTACTGCACAGGACCGAAAGAAGCTGCAGACGGTTGTAAATTTAGTCAGCTCCATCTTGGGTACTAGCCTACAAAGTACCCAGGACACCTTCAGGGAGCGGTGTCTCAGAAAGACAGCGTCCATTATTAAAGACCTCCAGCACCCAGGACATGCCCTTTTCTCACTGTTACCATCAGGTAGGAGGTACAGAAGCCTGAAGGCACACACTCAGCGATTCAGGAACAGCTTCTTCCCCTCTGATGTCTAATTCCTAAATGGACATTGAAGCTTTGGACACTACCTCACTTTTTTTTTAATATACAGTATTTCTGTTTTTGCACTTTTTAAAAATCTACTCAATATACGTAATTGATTTACTTGTTTATTATTGTTTTATTTTTATTATTATTATTATTATTATTTTCTCTGCTATATTATGTATTGCATTGAACTGCTGCTGCTAAGTTAACAAGTTTCATGTCACATGCCGGTGATAATAAACCTGATTCTGATTCTGAAGTTCAAAATAAATTTATTATCTTAAGTACATATATGTCTCCATATACAACCCAAAGATTCATTTTCTTATGGGCATGCTCAATAAGTCTATAGAATAATAACCATCAATGAAAAGATCGCACCAATTTGGGAGTTCAACCAGAATGCAGAAACTGTACAATTAGAAAAAGAAAGAAATAATAATAATAAATAAATAAGCAATAGATATTGTGAACATGAAATGAAGAGTTCTTGAAAGTGAGTCCATAGGTTGTGGGAACATTTTAATGATGGGGCAAGTGAAGTTAGTAAGTTATCCCCTCTGGTTCAAGAGCCTAATGGCTGAGGGGTAATAACTGTTCCTGAACCTGGTGGCACGAGTCCTGTACTTTCTTCCCAATGGCAACAGCGGGAAGAGAGCACATCGTGAGTGATATTTCAACAGAAATTCCTCATAACACTCAGCTGGTCGGGCAGCAACTGAGAAAGTAAAATCCATCAACATTTTACTTCCGCAGCTGCTGAATGACATTGATGCCAGTTCTGCCAAAAGATCTGCAATTTGATTTATTGATTCTGCTTTTCTTTCCATAGATGCTGTCTGACATGCTAAATGTTCCCAGCATTTTCTGTTTTTGATTCAAAATTCATCTACTATATTCCCCACCTGATTAAGAATCTGTTTAGGTTTTAAACCATTTATTGTACTTGGCAGTCCTGTCTACAGGTTAAGAAATGCTAATTTAGAACTATCACTATTGTAATAGATTGTATTGTTTTGCAACATCCAACCAATTTCAAAATCAATTTTCAGCAATATCTGAGATCCCATGACCTTTCAGCTTAAGCACGAACCTCCACACGAAAGACCTTATCAAATGTATCCTGAGAGATGAAATATACAGTCTTTGCTTTCTTCACAGCCTCGGTTACACTGTCAAAGGATACCAATAAATTAATCTGGCACATTCTGGCTTTTATAAACCCAGGTTAAACTGGATTTATTGCACTTATGCTTGTTTGATGCTTGTGAATTGCTTGCTTTATAATAGATGCAAGTTTTATCTGCATTATAGATGTCAAGGTAACAAGTCTTCAATCCCTAGGATTATGTTTCTGACATTTTTGCTTGAATCGCTGCTTTCTTGACCTCAAGCATCACCCTGTATTTGGTTTATTTTTCCAATTTTCAGCTATTTGTCTTTCGGCTCGATTTTCTTTTAGGAAAAGCTGAATTGGAGATATGCATTTAATTCCTTTTAGTTTTCTTTGAGAAACAATTGAAAGATACAATAAATAAGCTATCGTGCATATAATGTTCAAAACCCCAGTTAACAGCATAAATCCAAGCTGGAAGAAGAATAATTCTGTAACGACTTTTATAAAACTATAACTGCAATATTCATGACCCGATTCAGAAATACCCCGAGCCAAATGGTAGAATAGTCCCAGAGGACACTTGAGTGCACAAACAAAATTTGCAATTATGAACAATTTGAGTAAAAAAGTCTTTTCACTTCTATTCTGAAGTTGTGTTGTATCAAATAAACCGTAAAAGGTGAACAAAACCTTTAAAGTATATGTATTATTTACTAAATAGAGCAACTGAAATAAACTTCTATTTTCAAGAATATGCACAAAAATGCTTGGTAGCTCACGGAATATTTATAAAAAAATAATCTTGATTTTACATAGCATATGGTGTAGAATAGAGGCACAAAAGAACATTGGAGTTAAGTATGATTGCAGGTGTTTTAAGGATTGCAGTAAATTTTCAAAGTACTATTTTGACTTTGAGTCTTTGAGCTGTCCCCAGTGCATGCTTTGATTGGTTGATTGCATTCTGGATACAGAACTCAAAAGCAAATGTCAAGTATCAATCTCAAGGCCAAATCCATGAATAGATCATAACCAACATTGTAGCACAAATGAATGGCGGGATTTAGAAGATATTGACATTCACTTAAGCTGCAATCCAACCAATGCAAGAAAGGAGCAACAACGGCTGTTTGGTATGCTGGGGAGAAAGAGGTGGGGTAAGGACGGCAATGACTAAATCACTTCACAATATAGTCCAAGACTACACAATGCCACTGACTGTATTTCATGTATGGAACCTTGCTCAACTGTGTAAGTATAAGTTGGTGGAAAGCACCTGATGTTCTCTCAGCCAATGGTCCTAAACCACCCATTTTTCAGGTTCCATTTCTTGTCATGGCCGCGATGCAAGTGTGTTCCATGCAATAAGCTTTCTAATAGCTTCTGTCTAAAAAAAAGCATGATTTAACGTGTTGGGTGCAGAACAATCACTTCTTTTATTGGGAGGTGTAGAAGACTGCTGACACTCCCTTCTGGGATTCTAAAATCTGAGAAGACTAATTACAGCTTCCAAAGCACATTTTTATGATCACTTTTCTTACTCCTGAGGTGTTACCTTTATCTTGTTCATTCCCTTCCCACCCCCTCCACCCAGGCAAATTTTGCTCTCATTTGTCCCATATTATTTTACACTGGACATGGACTTCTGAGTCCTTTCTACTTTTAAAAACTCTCCCGTACGTGTTTTCTGTCATCGTCGGACAGGATGGACAACTGCCATACAATGACAAACTGTGCTGTCTTTGTTCACTTAAACAACAGAATAACTGGACACCTCCAGGTCTTCACGAGCTCCCAATATTTATTTTTCTCACTCTGTCTTCATATTCTGCTGGATGATTTCCATCAGATAGTTTTCATTGTGTTTATTGCTTGTTTAATTCATTTTGTCTTTTAAGTCACTCCAACTACACTTTTGGTGACCCATTTAAGTATCTCCTTCTCTGGTTCATTTTCATTTGCACGGCTCCTGTGCTGGGACATATTTCACTAAGGTAAAGGTGCTGTAGACATGGACTTTGTTGTTGTATTATGACCATCTGGCCACTGAGCTGGGCTGATAATTCGCGGAGCAACTCAACGTTGTGCTTAGATACAAAGGATCACTTGGAGCTAGTATATGGAGAGACTCAGCAAAAAGGAACCTAATAGTCAAGTACATTCATTTACAGTCGGCCCTCCTTATCCGCGGGGGATTGGTTCCGGGACCCCCCACGGATACCAAAAAACGCCGATGCTCAAGTCAAGTGGTGTAGTATTTGCATATAACCTACGCACATCCTCCTGTATACTTTAAATCATCCCTAGATTACTTATAATACCTAATACAATGTAAATGCTATGTAAATAGTTGTTATACTGTATTATTTGGGGAATAATGACAAGAAAAAATGCTCAAACAACGAGTGCTGGAGAGAGAACTTCCGGGTTTTCCCGATCCATAGTTGGTTGAATCCGCGCATGCGGAACCCGCGGATAAGGAGGGCCGACTGTTTATGGATAGGAAATCAGGGTGGTTGTGCTTCCAGCATGCAATCCTCCTGTTTGATTTTCCCCTATGTGCTGCATCCAAGCAATTTGTTACACCCAACAAGAGGAAAATCATCAGATAGAGGCATACCCAGGCTCTAAACAATTGAAGGTAGCTTGTTTTCCAGCTCCTGTTAGATAAAGGCCGATGTTATATCAACTTCTTTTGTACCCACGTATTTGCTTTTTGTGATTTGTGCAGTTACCAAATCCCTTTGATCCTCTTCACTTTTCATAAAATATACTGGTTTTTTTCTTTCTCAGATCCAAGGTGGATTAGTGCACACAGTACAGGACTCTCACGAGGATGGTTGGTTATGCTAGATAATATGGTATTGTGTATTCATATGCATGGATAAAACTATATTGTACAAACTAATCATAATACTGCTGCCATGAAAATATTTTATCACAATCATTAGCATTGATAATAATGTTATTAATTTCTGTCCATATAGCATTGAATACAGCTATAATTGTATGTGTAATTTCAGATTTTCAGTGATGAGATCCACAAATGAATTAAATAGAATCAGCTATTTAATGAATTAAATAGAACCAGATCATAGTCTAAAGAGATTAACATTTTGGACTGGAAATAAGAGAACATTTTTTGAGTTTGAGGGTTAGGTTTCTTTGTCCCAGAGTTGTTCACTTGCAAAGCACATTAAGGAAGATTGGTAGAGTTGTGACTATTAAGGGAATCAATAGATATAGGATTAAAAGTAGAAAGTGATGGAAACACTCAGAAGGTCAGGCAGTGTCTGTGGAGAGAAAAAAAACTAATTAATGTTTCCAATCAATGACCTTTAATAATGGATAATTAGATAGGGGCAACAAGGTGTAGTTGAGGTAAGAGGTCTCCAAGGTATTATTGAATGGTGGAACAGGCTCAAAAGAATGAATGACCTCCTGCAGTTCCTTGTTCTTTATTAATAAAATTTGCCTCAATGAGATGTTAATTTCTTGCTGGTTCCTTTGAAGGGAGGAGGCAAGTTACTCACGAAAGGAGTTTACCCTCTCTCCCATGTATAAACTAAGGAGTGTGTTGTCAATGGTATTGAGTGGACCTTGAGCCTTAGAAGTGTGAAGGGTGTATGGTGGATGTGGGGAAGGAAAGGTGAAATAAGAACAACTTCATGATTTTAAAAAAATTATTAAAATAGATAGAAAGGATAAACAACAGGAATTCTGCAGATGCTGGAAATTCAAGCAACACACATCAAAGTTGCTGGTGAACGCAGCAGGCCAGGCAGCATCTCTAGCGATTGTCAGGAGGAAGTGTTAATTGGAGAATCAGGAACATACCCCTGTCCCAGCCTGCCTTCCCACTGGCTGAATGTGCTCCTGTAATTACTTCACAAATTTTTAATGTTCTCCATGCAAAGAATTAAAGAGATATTACAGTCAGCACAGTAGCTGTTATACCAATGTCTCTTAAATACTGCAGAAGAAAAGTTAATTTTAAAGCATACAACTTGATCAATGAGCATGCAATGGTGCCAATTATTGCACAAATTACTGCAACTTAATCATGACATTTAGATAAACGGTGCTTCAATTTATTTTTGTATTTTAATTTACAGCAAAACTATAGGTTCACTGAGGCAGAAAGGCTGGGGGAGATGGAGTGTGTGGATCATATTGATTAACAGTGACAAGGATTACTGCATCATATTTACAAGCAGCCTAATTACTGCCAGTGGCAGCTCAGTAGGAAAAAAAGCCGCAGCTGAAATACTTAATGACAGCACAATTTCCATGAAACAAGCAAAACTACAATTTGCATCAAACCCTTCTGAAATTCAAAAAAACTTTGGTAAGAATGAACTTGTTTTCATTCACCTTGTTGTGTTTTGGTACAAGAGCCCCGCACTAAAGCAATGGATTGGTAGATTATTAGCTTTAATTGGGAACGGCCAATTGCCCGTGAAGCTATTACCTTGATTTGCAATCCTTTCTGAACCAAGATAACAGGTATGGCACAAAAGTGATGCACTAGGTGCTGCAAAGTTCACGGCTTTATTAATTAAATACCCTAAAAATTTATGTTCTGTAGAAAAGGATATAGAAAGTTGAAGTTAATGCATCATATTTAAAGGGATGTGTAAATTTAGGTCGGCATCTAGTCGTCTTCCTGTTCCTAACATACGTGTAGAATACCTCAGGTTTTTCCCTAATCCTATGCTCCTGGACACACCTAACAAATTCTGCCTCATCTAAACCCCTTGCGCTAAAGAGGTGCCAATCAAGATTCAGGAAGTTAAAGTCACCCATGACAACAACCCTGTTATTTTTGCACTTTTCCAAAATACACCTACTGATCTGCTGCTCGGTGTCGCTGTTGTTGTTGGGGGGTCTATAGAATGCTCTCAGTAGAGTGATTGCTCCCTTCCTGTTTCTAACTTCCACTCACACTGACTCAAAAGATGATCCCTCCATGATGTCCTCCCTTTCTGAAGCTGTGCCTGCAAGGACATTGATTCCTTTCAAGTTCATCCTTTTGTACAAGTCATACCCTCCCCAGTAGAGATCCCAATGGTCCAGAAATCTGAGCCCCTGCCCCCTGCACCAATTCTTCAGCTACACATTCATCTGCCAAATCACCCTATTCTTACCCTAACAGGTAGAAATCCAGAGATTGCTACCTTTGAGGTCCTGCTTTTTACTTTCTTTCCTAACTCCCTATATTCTCTCTTCAGAATCTCATCCCTTTTCCTACCCTCACCATTGGTGCCAATATGTACCACGACTTCTTCATAACACACATTGTCAAGTGCAGTCACTTTCAACTCACCTCAGCTCTTTAGTCCGTGTGTAGACCAATGCTGTGATGATGTCTTGAGCCAAGTGTTTCTGGCAGAACCCTAACTGAGTATTGGTGAGCAGGTTGCTTGAGAGAAAGCACTCTTGCCGACAACTTCCATTGCCATGCTGATATTTGAGAGTAGAATGATGATTGAGAATCAGCTAGATTGTATTTATCTTGCTTTTTGTGAACAGGACATACTGTAAGTGCTGATATAATTTAAAACTTGTGAGCAAATACACTGATACAGATTGTAGTGTGAATGGCAACAAATGAATCCACTGTTTTATATATATATATGCAAATTTTGTGAATGAAGTATATTTTTGAAAAAAATAATCTGATGTTGATGAAGTGGACAAAGTAGTAAGTGGTCCTGGATTTAACAGCACCTACCTTACTTAGCAGTATATGATGGCTAAGCATTTTGAAAAAAAAACTTAAGCTTTTATGCTTTTATCTGAATGGACTGGTGTGCTGCCTTTAGATTTTACTTCCGAATGTAAGAACACATACTTGGAGTCCTGTTGTGCTTTCAAAAAATGGTCAGATTTCAGGAATGGGGAGTTGGTAGTTTCTGTAAAATATTTTCTCACTCTTCTTTCATGTATTTAGTATCCTTACACATCATGTCCATGGTTACAGGAGGCCGTTGGGCCAAAGTGCTGCTCCTAGGATCTCCTGTTATACAGTGGAGCTTATGTGACCCTGTCCACAATTTATCCCTAATGGTTGGAATAAAAGCTAATCCTATTTGCCCATATCCCTGTAAACCAGTGGTTCCCAAACTTTTTTATGCCATGGACCCCAGGTTGGGAACTCTTGGTCTAAAGCTTTCCTATCCACATACCCATCCAACTGTTTTTTAAATGTTGTTAATGTACCTCCCTCAACCACTTCCTCAGCCTGGTTACCAGAAGCTGTGAATGGTAGCTACTGAATGGAGAGTGGTAAGCAGGAAACAGGGAAAGGCTGCTGAGTGGGGACACAAATCGAGGGCATCAAGCAGATAACTGGGTAGTGAATGGAGGACGGAGAATGATAGGCAATGGACAGTGAGTGGAGGGTGGTGAGTGGATGTATGCCTATAAATTTAAAAGGCGTGGTTTATGACTTATAAACCAAATTGAATGGTTTTAAGTAAATCTTTCCAGCAAATTCTTCTAGTTTCCCCAAATGTGACAGGTGATCCAGTCTGTAATTATCAGGTTCACAGCTTGATACTGTTTTGAATCTCGGAGCCGCATTTGGTCACTTTTGTCTCCGAGGAGCTTCTTTGAAAAGCGTCAACTGAAGCATTTCCTCTATTAAATCAAGAAAACTGAAGATGCTGGAAGTGTGAAATAAAGACAGAAGGTATTGGAAACAGAGTTAACATTTCAGATTGAAGAATTTTTTCTGGCAAACTCCTCGGTGTTACTATTTCAGAGAACCTGTCTGGGGCCCAGCACACAAGTGTAATTGTGGAGAAAGCACGGCAGCATCTCTACTTCCTTAGGAGTTTGTGAAGATTCGGCATGGCATCTAAAAGCATGGAGGGGGAGAAGACGGCGGCGCAACGGCAGCGCGTGCGGCCACTTCGGTGGTGATGTCTGTAATCTGTCAAGTAGGGGGCCGTGCACAATTCTGATTTGATGGAGACGGACGTGAGAGTACGGAGGAACATCTGGAAAACTTCTGAAATGCCTGCTTCGCTGCCACTGCTACTGTGTGGTAACCGGAATCTCCGGAGCTGAAGGCCCTGAAATCCTCGGCTTTGCGTGTTTTAGCGGCCGGGGAGAGGTCGAAGGTGCTCGGCAGAAGATGGCACTCGAGAGGCTGTATCGGAGAGTCTGGTTGGAGGCTCGAAGTTTTCAGACGGACGGACTCAGTGTTGGCCGTGGTCGGCTGCTTCCAAGGCATCGGCAAGTGGACAGTGCCTGGAGGTTTATGGCAGGGAGTTTCTCCCTTTTGCCGCCTGCTATCAGGGACTCGGGAGTCGACCGACTCAGGGAGTTTGAGACTATTTTTACCGTGCCCATGGTTTGTTCTTCATCAAATTATGGTATTGCTTTGCACTGCTGTAACTGTCTGTTATAATTATGTGGTTCTGTCAGTGTTAGTCTTTGGTCTGTCCTGTTTTCTGTGATATCACTCCGGAGAAACATTGTATCATTTCTTAATGCATGTATGCATTTCTAAATGACAATAAAAGAGGACTGAGTGTTCTCATAATGTAAAAAAAAAATTGACATACCTCTGTAGATGTGTGGTGGCTGCATCACAGCCTGGTATGGAAACACCAATACCCTTGAATAGAAAAGTCTACAAAAAGTAGTGGATATGTGCCAGTCCACCATGGCTAAAGCCCTCCCCACCACGGAGCACATCTACACAGAGAGTTGTTGCGGGAAAGCTGCCTCCGTCTTCAGGAACCCCACTACCCAGATAGTGCTCTCTTGTTGCTGCTGCCATCCGGAAGAAGGTACAGGAGCCTCAGGACCCACACAGCAAGTTCAGGAACAGCTATTACCCCTCAACCATCAGGCTCTTGAACCAAAGTGGATATCTTCACTCAACATCACTCGCCCCATCACTGAACTGTTCCCACAACCTAAGGGCTCACTTTCAAGGACTCTTCACCTCATGTTCTTGATATTTATTGCTTATTTATTTATAATTATTAATTCTTTCCTTTTGTATTTGCACAGTCTGTTGTCTTTTGCACACTGGTTGAACGCCCAAGTTCATGTAGTCTTCCATTGATTCTGTCATGGTTATTATTCTATTACGGATTTATTGATATGAATCTCAGGGTTATATATGGTGATATTTGTACTTTGATAATAGATTTACTTTGAACTTTGACCTAAGCTCTTGCTCCTCTTTCCAGAGATACTGCCTGGCCTACTGAGAGTACTTCTTTCATTTTCGAATTGTATTCCTATATTAGTTCCTTGACAATTTGAGGACCCATCTAATCAGTGGTGGTTTTGGAAATTTGTGGATAATCCTCCCAGTTCCTACATAACTTATTCCAATATATTTAGAATCGATTTGCTCTGTTTTCATGATAATGAAATTTGTCCTTGTTTGTCCTTGGAAAGAGATTCTGTCCTGGATTGAACAAGGTTGACTAATTGATGAGCTCAATCCATGCCTCAGGCTATGAAATGTAAACACCTCACAAAATAATCAAGCTGTCACTAAGATGTACATGTTCAAGCAAATCATAAGTGTGCTTGCCCCGGACATTACTACAACCAATGAAACCCCAATATTTTTTAATAAGCTTATTCCCTGGATGTCAACCATAAATAAAAGCTGGGATTTGAAAATCTGGAAATGGCACAAATTAAAAATAATTTGTGTTAATTAAGAGAAATGATTTTTAGGTTAGGATAAATATGAAGAATTGGTTCATTATTCACAGACTACTGGCTTCAACTTTTACAGCAAATGAAAGAAAATGATGAAGATGTCAATATTATGGCTGTACAGAAACCAGCTCCAGAAACCTACTGGTTTTTTTTAAAGTCACATTAACAATCTATCCCATAGTTAAAATAACACACTAAGATCAACCATTTTTAATGTCCAATATAAAGCTTATAAATTCAATAGCATAGCTTTATTTCTACAATTACTGAATGAAAAATTGCTTACTGCTGGAATGGAATACAATTCTGACTATTTCCAGGTCAAATCTCACTACTCTGGATATTTGTTATCTACCTCTTTCATTTGGGACTTGTGAGGGTGATGCATCTTCCAAGTCAAATGTGAATAATGTCACATTATAGAATAATGTAACTCCTTGTGCAATTTTGTTTGAGGCTGTCACAAGTAGAGATGAGGTCACATTCGTCTAAAGCATGCCTGCCACCAAACAGCCCACTCACACTGAGATTCTAACATCAAAAATGTGGCGCAGAGAGCCTTGAGGTCTGGTGAAGGTGGCATGTTTGCCTTCATCGGACAGGATATCACGTTTATATTACAGCTGTACCAGATATTGGTGAGCCTGCATCTGGAATATTGTGTGTAATTCTGGCCGTCATAGGCAAAAAAGTGAATGAGCTAGAGAGGGTGCAGATAGGTTTCACCAGGATGTTGCTTGGACTGGACAGTTTGAGTTATAAGGAGAGATTGGATAGGCTGGGACTTCTCTCCTTGATGCAAAGGAAACTGAGGGTGACCTTACAGAGGTTAATAAAATTATGAGGCACATAACTTGTGGATGATCACAGTCTTTTTCCCATGGTAGGGGAGACTAAAACTAGAGGGTGTGGTTGAAAATGAGAGAGGAAAGATTTAAAAGGAACAAGTGACAGAGGTCTTTAAAAGACATTCCAACTGATTCGTGGACAGGAAATGTACCACAAGCAAGGTTAAGGATCTCAAGGGAGGAGGCAGAGATGTTCTCATATTCAAGTATCCCATCACCATAGAGCCTATGAAGATCCACACTCTTCCTCCAGCCAGATTGCCTTACCTAAAGAAGTCAAGATCAAAGTTAGAATGTCCCAATCACAGAATCATTACTGATCTATGCCATATTGGATTGTTTTACTCCTGCAGTATTAGGGAAGTTACTTGTGCTATGTAGCCCTGGGTTAGGGACTTCCTCTCTTTCTTCTAACACAGAAGATCAGACTTTTCTAACACATGGATATGTCACTTTGCTGATCTCCCTCACACACTGGACTAAATTGTTGTAAGACAACAGACCTTTCAGAAAAGCATAAAAGACTGTGCATGACCATCAGGGAGTCTTCAATCAAGAGCATAGTGTTATTGTACCCCAAATGAAAGAACAAATCCTGGAAGGTAAAAGTAAGCAGATAAGTCTTACTTTCTAAAGTATGCCACACTGCAAATACCTTGGTTGCGATTGATTCCTTTACAAGATTGATCAGATCATTTTAATGCGCAGTTCTTCAGTTTGATTAAGTTGTTGCTATCAAAACACTTTAAATTCTGATCAATTCCCCCTGCTTCTATCGAGCAGGAGATACAAAAGCCTGAAAGCACGTACCACCAGGCTCAAGGACAGCTTCTACCCCACTGTTTTAAGACTATTGAATGGTTCCCAAGTACAATCAGATGGACGTTTGACTTCACAATCTACCGAGCACCTTATTGGCTACCTCCACCACACATTTTCTTTACCTGCAACAGAGATTGAAGCAACGCTGGATTGTCACACAAGCAAGTCCAGTGACTCAGATGACAGTGGAATGGACGATTGATTTCAAGTATAACAACTTGACAAATGGCCATTGTAGCAAATTGAAAGGGATGTGCTTACGACTGGAGAGACTGCAAGGGCCACAAGCCATGGAATGATTTAATAATCAAGCAGCATGAAACCAAAGGCTCGTGTTCCCACTTACTCATCGAAAAACACCCTGCAGTGAGTAGCCAACTCTCAACAGAACAGACTTCACAGTCTTACGTGACCACAGATGAGGAGTGGTATGAATCAGGTATGCTGTTCAATAACTAAGACAGCCATCAGCAATAAATAGCTCACTGACATGGGCCCTGAGCATGTACGTGGTACAAGACTTCTTTCAACAGTACAAAAGAGGATTCAAAATTCTGAAGAAGAAAGAGAGAATCCCTGCAGTGCATCAATGATTTCTTAGGATCATTAATGAGCTTTAAACGTTGATTGATTATAAACATCTGAATAAGGAGATGTGAAGAGATGAGTAAAAGGTTGCTGCTCTCACGCTGACATTTCTATTGCGGTTGAGATACTTTTTGAATCATGACCCCAAACTGCACAGTATTTCAAAACTTCATGCGCAAAACTGCCCTGATGTTCAGGTGAGGGATTGTCCTTACGTGGGGTGTGGCAAGGTTTTCATGCAAGGGTGAGGGACCGTCCTCAGGTGGGTATAAGGGAATGTCCTCATGGGATGAGGGACCGTGCTCAGGTGGGGGCGAGCGACTGTCCTCAGGCGGGGGCGAGAGACCGTCCTCCGGGGAGGGTGAGGGACTGTCGTCAATGGAGGCCTGATCAATAGTTTATATTTTCCCAATGCTGCCTGAGTGTGAGCTGCCGCACCCCACACCTGTGGGATTAGTTGCTGGTAAAGAGGGATGAAGGGAAGCCTTGGAGGGAATGTGTGTACAAAATTTTGAAATTCCCACTGAACTGATTACAAATAAACTGTCGCAAATGGAACTCAATACATCACTCGGGTTCCTTCACCTTACTCCAGCATATGTAGAGATTAAATGAAGTGAATTGTGATCCAACGGCTTATCAGTTTGAGGGACCCAATGAATATTGTGAAGGTTTTGTCAGAATGGTAACAATAGCTGTCATTATGATGTTCTAAGAAGAGCGACAGAACCATTTTTCACAAGCAGTAAACACTGGTGATGTCCCTGATGAGCTGTGTGATACTAACAAGCTGTGAAAGAGAAATTAATTTTTGCAGAAAAATTCTTGTGAGAGTTGCTGGATTGGTGCAGAAATGCATCTGGGTTTTCATGCTCTCCAGGGAAGGGAACCCTCCGGTCATTCCTATCTCGTCCAGCCTTCACTTTGTAGTTGATGCCATATCCTCTGAGGTAATCTGGCATGCCACTCAGATTTCATACATGTGGCCTTGTTAACAGTACCTAGATCATGAGATCAACTTAAAAAGCATGATGTTCCCTCTTGCAATTTGCATTCCCGACAGACTGCTTTAACCATCAGCATGTTTGAAGAAATTCAGGTAGAGAGTCAATGTATTTATTTTATGAAACGTCATGCAATTTGTTGGCTGAAATAAGAACAGACAATGCTGGAAATACTCAGCAGGCCAGTCCACGTCCTTAGGAAGAGGAACTCAGCTCAGGTTCAGGTCAATGACCCTCTGTCAGAATGGGGAAGGAGACAGAAAAAGCTCTTGTTAAGCCACTGGAAGGGTGGGGGGAGGGATGCCTCTGATCAGGTAAATCAAGAGGTAACCATGGGGATAAGCTATTATGAACATTATCAGTAAATGAATGAGAGCAGTCCGAGACCTGTTGGATCTATCCCCCTCCCAGTCTCATCTTGCATTCTGTGGCCTCCTCTATTGCTACAATGAGGCTGAAAAAAACTTGAGGAATAGTATGTTGCAGCCTTCTGGACACCTTCTGAAATTCTACAACTGGATCAGTTATCCTTCTGTGACATTGGCTTAGCTTTCTCTCCACCACCCCTCTATTTCCTCTTTCTTTCCCTCTGGGAGTGGAGGATATGCCCATCCTGATCTGCTGGGTATGTCTTCCTGCTCTACATTTTGCAACCTCTACTTTCTTTTGTCTGTGTTCTCACTTTCTAACTGCTCCCATTCATTCTTTTACCAGATACCCTTGTTTACAGCTTATTCCCATGGCCCTATTAGAGACACTTCCCCACCCTTACCCCACCAGCCCCAGCCAGCACCATCCCTGAGGTTTAACAAGCTTCTTTTGTCTCCTTCCCAGCTCTGACAAATCGTCATCAACATGAACTGTTGATTCTGTTCCTCTTCCCTCAGATGTGGACTGACCTGCTGAGTATTTCCAACACTTCCTATTTTTATATTTAATTTCCAGAATCTTCAGGTTTTTTAAATTTTCATTTTCTTATCTGGATTAACATGTAATGACTCTTTTTAGATTGGAGCTGAAGCCCATGTTAGACTACCTGGACATTAGTCAGTAGAAAATGCTTTCCAGGAGCTTCAATCTTCCCAAGAGCTTTGGCATCACCCTGATTATAGGTCGTTTGACACAATTAGGCTGAGGGCAAAATTATCCAGGGATTCACAAAATGGTCATAACTGTGTGTCTTCACGTGTCCTACCTGTTGCTTAAATCAGTGTTCCCCAAATAGTTTTCCACAAGGGCCAAATTATGTCAAGCATGCCAAGCCAAGGGCCAAAACGTCCAGGGTTTTTTTTCATTGCGCCAGTAAGTTGCTTCATGGGCAGATGTTGTTGTTGCTGCTATTACCATTATTATTATTATTGTGTGGGTACGTGGCTAAGTGGTTAAAGCATTGGACTAGCTACCTGAAGGTCGTGAGTTCGAGCCCCAGCCGAGGGAACGTGTTGTGTCCTTGAGCAAGGCACTTAATCACACATTGCTCTGCGACGACACTGCTGCCAAGCTGTATGGGTCCTAATGCCCTTCCCTTGGACAACATTGGTGTCGTGGAGAGGGGAGACTTGCAGCATGGGCAACTGCTGGTCTTCCATACAACCTTGCCCAGGCCTGTGCCCTGGAGAGTGAAGACTTTCCAGGCGTAGATCCATGGTCTCGCAAGACTAACAGATGCCTTTATTTATTTATTATTATTATTATTATTTTTATTATTATTATTATTATTATTATTAGTAGTAGTAGTAGTAGTAGTAGTGCTAGTAGTAATAATTTAGGTCTGGGATTCTCAAAGCCTGTGTTGTGGGTCGCACAGGAAAAAAAAATGCAGTCTTGAAACAAAATAAGTCCAAAACCAAACATTTAATTGCGACTCTAGCTATCACAACTGTCAGCTGTCACATTGAGAACTCATCTGGGGCTTAAAACACACACACACACACACACACAGTAAACATGGCAGTCTTCACCACTTCCCTTCCACACGTAGAGTCTTAGTAGTACTGCCTTTTCCACTGTTTCTCTCTCATTTAATCTATTTGTTCTTTTTAATTAAGCTATGTAGCATTTGAAGTATGAAGTGTAGCTATAAATGAAATTATCAGTATTATTGTTGTTGTAATATTATTATACCACAATAAGATTGACAAATGGACAAAAATAAATAGATTCACTCACCTTGTTTCCGTGTTAGTCGACAATTGCACCATCTTTAATAGCTCCACAACCGTTTTCTTGGTTTTCTCATCATGACTTAAAACTTCGCCAGCCATATCAATTGCACACGTTTTAATCAACTTGGCATCAGCGAATGGCTTCTAAGCTTTGGCAAGATTCCATGACACATGCAATGATGCAGCTGTTGCGCTCTCTTGTGCAGATGTTGACGTACAGATAGTAGAAACGGAGTGCTTGTATGATGTTATCATATTTGCAATTTTTTGTTTGCGTTGATCTGATTTTGCAGGGCAGTTGGCATTAAAAGTGTTGAAGTGCTCCTTTAGATTTTCTGATTTGCAGACAGCTACAGACTGCATGCATATTAAGCCTGTCGGTTTAGCATTGGCATGGTCCGGTAAAATAAAACAAAACTGATCAGTCCAGTCAGATTTGAACTGACGGTTTTCCTGCTCGACTTTGCGCTTTTTCGTGCAGGCCATGCTGTTCTTGGTTTAGGGTCCGTGACTTACTGCTGGTAACAATTCGCTTAGATAACAGATTCGCTTCTTAGATGACAGGCGGGTAGCTGGTGAGTGCCGCTGTCTAGTCGCGGACCGTAGAGAGCACACAGTAGGTCATGCGCTCTACAGGGGCGTAGGTCAAGTGTATGGTGTGGGATGAGGTTAAAATAAATTAGAGCAGTGCGCACTTTATTTACACGTTATGACAGGTGCGTTCACATAAGTGCCAGTGGGTCGGCGCAGTCCAGACATTTGGTTCTTGCGGTCCCAACCTGGCCCGCGGTCCGCCTATTGGGGTTGTCTGGCTTACACGATGCACATTTATAATACCTGCAACCTCTAAACTCTTTGGCACATGCTGTTTGAGTGCCCTCACTGTGATTATCAAAATTGAAGCGAATATACAATCGAAATGTTTAGCAAGAAACAGGGCCATGGAAAGTGATGAGATGGAACAAAGGTTATTTTCTTATTTTTTTAATTAAAGGGTTTAATTTTTCAACTAATATCTTTTCATTTTTTTCTACTTTTGTTTTTTTTACTGTGTTGTCCTACCAAGGATTTTCCAGAACTAGGACAGTGGCCAAGCAAAATGGCCCTAGATTGCCTTGGGGAAAACTAGCATGAACAGGGCCTAGCAACACACAAAATGCTGGAGAAACTCAACAGACCAGGCAGCATCTATGGAAAAGAGTAAACAGTCGACATTTCAGACTTGATGAAGGGTCTTGGCCTGAAATGTTGACTGTTTACTCTTTTCCATGGATTTCCAGCATCTGCAGATTTTCTCTTGTTTGTGAATGGGCCCTAAAATAAGTGTTAGACACTTGTTGGAAGTATAGAAAGGGACTAACTTGTTTTTAGACATCGACAGCAGCCCTACAATCCCTGGGTAGGGGAGAAGTGGAGGCAAAGTTTAAATTACAGGGTTTTATTCTCAATAACAAATTTAAAATATCCTTTCCCTTGTCTCGAATAAAGCATGGAAATCAAAAGACTGCAGTTGATCTGCCAATTCGCCATCAGTTTCCCAAGATTTAACCTGTCCACTTCACAAATTTAGGCCTTTCTGAACATTAAGATCAGTTTCCCACCTCCACAACCCTCCTTGAGCAGAAGAATCTGGACTAGCAATCCAAAGCAAATTTGAGTGAACACTGCAGTCACAATCATAGTTTTGAAGGTGAGGTGTTGAACCAAAAACCTGTTGTTTTAGGTGGACTTTTTAAAAAAATCCCATTGTGTTGAAGAAGGGCGGAGCAGTTCTTATTTACTTATCTAAGTATTATTGCCTTGACATTTGTGAGAAGTCGTTGATTTGTTTTCTGCATTACAATTTAGAAATGCTTCATTGGGTGTAAGGCTGTTTCGAACACATTGAAGCATTGTGCTATATAAGTGCAAATCTTTCTTTCAGTAAACATGCATCTCTTCTCAAACACATTGATGGAACTCAACACAGAGGTCCCTAAAGGGATTGTGTACAGAGGAGTCACATTTGACGTGATTGTTGACATAACAATTGCAGTATGCCACTGATCCTATCTTCCACTGCAAATTAGTTTTGAATGAAATTTACAAAAGAAATTTCAGAAATTTATCGAGGGTTGGCGCTGAAGTGTTGCATCCATGACATCAATGGCCTTTGTCTAGTTGCTCGTATGTTTAGATACTGTTCATTTTCATTTTACAAAAGCCTTACAAAATCAGATTGCAATGCCAGCATTTCTATAATCAAACTCTTAACTTATGCAAGTGATGAGATATCTTTAACAAAACCAGACAGTTAAAGGGGTAAATCAAAGCTGACAGGATTTCCCATATATATAAAATAGAAATGAAAGCCAATAATCAACAATCAAGATGGTGGTGTGTTTGGAGGCAGCAGCCTCTCCGAAACTAACCAAAGGCGTTCTGTCTTTTTTATGATTGCAGGACAATGCTAGACATTAAGAAGTTCAAGTGCTGCAGGTCTTTCTCATCAGCGAGTTGCTCGTTTGTGGAGGAGCTAGATTTGGTGAGGGCTGTGTTGCTGCCTGCTACAGAGAGTCGATGCGCAAAAGTTGTGGGCAATCTAACGGTGAGTGACTGTCTTGGATTGTGATTGCAAGACCCTGTTGGATATTGGTAATGTAGAAAGCTGCGAGTCAGTTTCCCTTGTTCATTGGTAAGACAGACTGTAGGGGAGCCGCGTGGCCTTGGTTCTAGCATGGACTAGGCCTCAAGGCACAGGCTTGCCTGTTGTAGCAGACCAGGTGTGGAGGCGCCAGAGGCGGTGTAGCGCAGCATCCATGCTGGGTTGAGGGCTGGCCGCTCCTGTCGGTGCTGCCCTCTAGTGTTCGTCCAGTAGAACGACAGGTTGGACTGTGTGCGTGTGTGCATGTGCGCGTTTGTCTACAGACTGCTGAGAACCGCTTGTTCTTGCTGATAACACCCATGCACCATCAATTTACAGGACATGTCACTCAGGGACTTGGGGTAAACACAGTAACACGTCGAAGCTGCACCCTCTCTAACACGCTGGTAGAGAGAGTTTTATTTGAGTTTTTAGCGCTGGAAATAGTTACATCCTGACACGTCTCATTAGCGGGACAGAAGCATGGTCGCATTGTTTATTCCAGGGACCAGCTGCTTGCGCTTATGCCGGCCGGTTTAGCGAGCAGAGCAGTGGACACCCCTGCTGAAATCTGGAGAAAAACACACAGAGGATGCAGAGGGGGATCACAAAGTAGAGGAAAGAGGACGGGTCGAGACAACAGAGACTTATGGAGAAGAGGAGTTCGGTGGGTAATAAAATGGACGAGTTCACGGCGCTAGCCAGGCGTCAGAGAACATTTCGGGAGTGCAATGTTATGTGTTTCACTGGAACGGGGCTGCACGAGGACATACCCGATCAAAACTTCTCCATGGACGGCTTCCAGACCGTTCGGGCTGACCGGAAGTGCACTGAGAGCAGTAAGCATAAAGGAGTTGGGTGCTTACTGTTCTGGTTAACAACGGATGGTGCAATCCGGGTCATATTACGATCGGAGAACGTGTTTGTAGCCCGGATATTGAACTTTTTACTGTTGGACTTCGGCCATATTCCACCGAGATACAACACTGGGTGTCACAGGAGGTCGTTCCTGCCTGTGGCCATCGAACTTGCAGCTCCTCCTGTGGAGGGTCAGACACTCTGAGCCAATAGACTGGTCCTGGATTTATTTTCCATCTGGCATAGTTTGCATTTTGTTGTTCGATTGCTTGTGGTTTTTGTATTGCTATTTATGCTCTATTCTTGGTTGGTGCGGCTGTAACAAAACCCAATTTTCCTCGGGATCAATAAAGTATATCTACCTATCTAAATATATTTTTGTGTGACTGTATGTTTACTTGCTATCTTATATGTGCTATATGTGCCCTGTGCTGTGTGTGACTGCTGGTACTGTGTTTTGCACCTGGAGGAATGCTGATTCGTTTGGCTGTATTCATGTGTATGGTTGAATGACAATTAAACTTGAACTGAACTTGACCTATGCACCACTGCATATTTATTACAATTTATCTTTGAAGTAAAAAAAAAGTCACATCACAGTAATGCTTTGAAGGGTGGGGAGATGAGTCGTGAGTTGGAAATTGTTCGCCAATTCTCATAAAAGACGAGCTATTTAGTGAAATGCAATAAAGAGGAAGTGGTATTAAATAAGAAGTAGAAAGAAAATTATAATAACTGCATAATCACTATTGTATTGTTGAAAAATGTATAAGGAATTATTTTTGTCAGACTTAAAAGGTAAGCCAGCAGAATAGCTTAGAGTAAATCAATGTGTTTACTCTAATCTATTCTGATGTGGTTTATTTGGACTTTCAGAAATCTTTAAATAAAGCTAAAACAAATGGATTTGGTGGTTAGATCCTGGTGCGAATTGTGGATTGGTTAATGGACAGAAAAGAGGATAAGATTAAGTGGGCTATTTTTGAAGTGAATTGGTGCTAGTGTAATGATCATGTGTAATATGTACGAGTTTGATGTTTGCTGTAAGACAATTTGAGCATGAGTAGAGACATCTCATTCCAATTGTGGAGTGAAACGGCATTTAGAATATCATGCACAGATACAGTCCCTCTACCTAAAGAAGGATATGATACTCATGAACCTGATTTTATAATTCAAACTGAAGACAGGTTTGGGATCTCCTTTTCGCTTGGCCCAGGCTGCTCAGCTGCTGGTTGGAGATCTCTCATTGATGCAGTTTCATCATATAACTTATGATATCAGATGGAACGACATCATGTGATGAAACCAACTGAAACAGAACCAAAGCTGGAAACCTTATCTCGTAGATGTCCCAGTACATGCTCTTTAACTTAGGATCTTCTGTTCCTCCAAAAAAGCTCTACGAGTATATTAAAGCAAGATGTGCTCTCTTCTGCTGCATATTATTTTATGTTATTTTCAAAGTATTATTCTAGCTTACTTTTAATTGTTGATGTCAATCATTTTGTAATTCAGGCTAACTGGTCTGTGATTCTGTATGTATAGCAAGAACTGAATAGCTCAAAGCACACTGAAAGCTGAATTTCAGAGAGGTAGACTGATACATCAACTGCATCTAAGTTAATGTAATTTGTTGCAGATATATTATGCAAAAATAAATAGGTTAGGAATTACTTGTATTACTTTTTTCTCATTTGGTATCTCTAAGCTTGATGAGCACAACATTTGCTTACGTTTTCTACAATTACTTAAAGATTAGGGGAAGAAATGGTCAAATTGAAACCAAATTATTATTGACTAGTTCCTTATTTATAAAATATCAATATAAGCAGACTTGTATCTGACTTCTCATTTAGCAGTATCCCTGCTGGTTCCCCTACAGCACCGTGGAAAGCACAAAAGAACTGGAATCCTATGCATTGATCAACAATATTTCAATAGTCTCAGTACATTTACAGAATTTAAGGGACGTAATAAGATTTAGGAGGGGCATTTAATTCAACATTATAGTCTACCTTTATCCAATAAGACTTCAAGACTTAAAGATTTCAAGAATTCAAGATTGCTTAATGTCATTTCCAGTATACAAGTGAAAGGAGAACGAAATAATTGTTACTCCAGATCCGATGCAGCACAAAAAATACAATCATTGAAAAAAGCACAATAAATATAAATATATTAGTTAGCTTATCTACATACACACACAAAATGCTGGAGGAACTCAGCAGGCCAGGTAGTATCTATGGAAAAGAGTAAACAGTTGACATTTCGGGCTGAGACCCTTCATCTGGACTGGAAAGAAAGATGAGAAGTCAGAGTAAGAGGGTGGGGGGGGGAGAGAGGGGAGGAAGAAGTATAATTTGGTAGGTGATAGGTGAAACTGGGAGAGGGGGAGGGGGAAGTAAAGAGCTGGGAAGTGGATAGGTGAAAGAGATAAAGAGCTGGAGAAGGGGGAATCTGATAGGAGAGGACAGAAGACCATGGAGGAAAAGGAAGGGAGAGAAGCACCAGAGGGAGGTGATGGGCAGGTAAGGAGATAAGGTGAGAGAGGGAAATGGGAATGGAGAATGGTGAAGGGGGTGGGGGGGTGCAATTACCAAAAGTTTGAGAAATTGATTTTCATGCCATCAGATTGGAGGCTACCCAGATGGAATACAAGGTGTTGCTCCTCCAGCCTGAGTGTGGCTTCATCGTGGCAGTAGAGGAGGCCATGGATCAACAGATCAGAATGGGAATGGGAACTAGAATTGAAATGGGTGGCTACCTGGAGATCCTGCTTTTTCTGGCAGACTTCTGTAGGTGCCTGGCAGTGAGACGGTGTCTCAATCTACATTGGGTCTCACTGACATACAATGGGAGCACCGGGCACAGTATGTGACCCTACAGACGCACAGATGAAGCGTTGCCTCACCTGGAAGGACTGTTTGGGGCCCTGAATGGTAGTGAGGGAGAAGGTGTAGGGGCAGGTGTGGCACTTGCTCCACTTCCAAGGGTAAGTACCAGGAGGGAGATCAGTGGGGAGGGACAAATGGACAAGGGAGCGATCCCTGCAGAAAGTGGTAGGGAGGGAAAGATGTGCTTGGTGGTGGGATCCTGTTGGAGATGGTGGAAGTTACAGAGAATTATGTGATGTATGTGGAGGTTGGTGGGATGGTAGGTGAGGACAAGAGGAACCCTATCCCTGATAGGGTGGTGGGAAAATGGGGCAAGAGCAGACATGCGTGAAATGGAGAGATGCTGTTGAGGGAGCGTTGATGGTGGAGGAACGGAGGCCCCTTTCTTTGAAAAACGAGGACATTTCCTTCGTCTTGGAATGAAAAGCCTCATCCTGGGAGCAGATGTGGCAGAGTCAAAGGAATTGAGGTAAGGGGATTGGCATTTTTACAAGTAACAGGGTGGGAAGAGGTGTAGTCCAGCTAGCTGTGAGAGTCTGGGAGTTTATAATAGACATCAGTAGGTAAGCTGTCTCCAGAGACAGAGACAGAAAGATCGAGAAAGGGGAGGGAGGTGTCAGAAATGGACCAGGTAAACTTGAGGGCAGGGTGGAAGTTGGAGGCAAAGTTGATGAAGTTGACGAGCTCATTATGGGTGCAGGAAGCAGCCCCAATGCAGTCATCGATGTAGCGTAGGAAGAGTTGGGGAGTGATACCAGTGTAGGCTTGGAACATAGATTGTTCCACGTAGTCAACAAAAAGGCAGGCATAGCTGGGACCCATGCGAGTGCCTTTGGTGCACCTTTGGTTTGAAGGAAGTGGGAGAAATTATTAAGAGTGAGGATCAGTTCCACCAAGCAAAGGGGAGTGGTAGTGGAGGGGAACTGGTTAGGTCTGTTGACAAGAAAAGAGCAGAGAGCTTTAAGGCCCTCCTGATGGGGGATGGAAGTGTCACGGGGACTGGACATCCATTGTGAAAATGAGCTGATCAGGGCTAAGGAACTTATAATCATTGAAAAGATCAAGAGCATGTGAACTGTCACGGATGTACATAGGAAGGAACTGAACTGAACTGGGGGGGGTGTAAAACAGGGTCAAGGTATGAAGATATAAGTTTGGAGGGGCAGGAACAGGCAGAAACAATGTGTCTATCTGGACAGACAGGTTCATGAATCTTGGGTAAGAGGTAGAAATGGGAGTTGCGGGATAACAAAACTATGAGGTTGGTGGCAGGGGATGGGAGATCCCCAGAGTTAATAAAGTCAGTGATGGTGCGGGAGATAAAGTGAGAGAGGGAAACAGGTGCTCCTTAATGGGGTCCTGTTCAAGGAGTAAGTAAGGGAAGATAATCGGGAGTTGCTGCCTGGCCTCAGCAAGATAGAGGTCAGTCGCCAGACCACTACAGCACCCCCCTTATCTGCAAGGCTTGATGGTGAAGTTAGGATAATTACAGAGAGAGTGGAGAGCAGCACTTTCAGAAGGAGTGAGGTTAGAATTGGAGAGAGGCGTGATAAAGTCGAGATGGTTGGTGTCTTGTCAGCAGCTAGCAATAAAAAGATCCAGAACGGGGTGTCCAGGAAGAGAAGGAGGGTTGAAGAAGGGAGAAGGGGTCTTTGGTGTGTGGTGGAGAGTCCATGCCAAGGAAGTAGGCATAGAGGTGGCTGAGCTCACTGCGGTGCAAGTGCAGGCGGACAAAGGTGAGGCCCTTACTGAGGACAGAGCGTTCTGCTTCAGCGAGGGAAAGATCAGGCACGGGTGACAGAGGGGGAAAGAGGGTTGACTTTGGATTCACAGCATCTGCAGAATTTCTCATGTTTGTGAGCTTAACTACATAGACTGATTGTATGTCCATGAAGTGATACTAGGCACAGGAGTGTCTCTACGTAAGGACAGGAAGTGATAAAATAGTGGTGGTTGGGGGTGTGGTGGGTGGAGGTGTTGTTCAGCCTTACTGCTTGGGGAAAGTAGCTGCTTTTGTGTCTGGTGGTCCTGGCAAGGATGCTACGTAGCCTCCTCCCTGATAAGAGTGGGACAAACAGACTATGAGCAGGGTGGCTGGGATCCTTTATGATGTTATTGGCTCTTGTCTGGCACCTTTCTGTGTATGCCTGAATGTTCCTGATGGTGATGGTGGGTAGGCTGGTGCTGGTGATGCATTGGGCAGTTTTGACTACCCACTGTCAAGCCTTCCTGTCCACCCTAGTGCAGTTTCCATACCACACTGTAATGCAGCTTGTTAGGATGCTCTCTACTGCACATCTGTAGAATGATGTGAGTGTGGATGTGCAAAGTCCAGCCCTCTTCAGCCTCCTCAGCCTCCTCAGAAAGTAAAGGCATGCTCGAGCTTTCCAGATTGTGTATGATGTGTGAGATGTGCACTCCCGGGAGTTCGAAGCTGCTCCGATGTAGAGAGGGGTGTGAGTGGTGCGAGTTCTTTTGACGTGGATAGCCATCTCCTCTTTCTTGTTGTTATTGAGGAAGAGGTTATTTGCCTGGCGCCAGGCCTTGAGCTCTTCCCCCTCCTCTCTGTAGGCCGCCCCACCATTGTCGGCGATGATCCCCGCCACAGTCACGTCATCAGCGAACTGGACAATGTGATTACTTGGGTGTTTGGCCATGCGGTCGTGTGTAAGCAGAGAGTAAAGCAATAGGCTCAGCATTGAGGGTTGTATATTTATTTATTAGGTAATACAGCACAGAATAGGCCTTTCCAGCTGTTCGTGCCAAGCCACCCCAGCAACTCCACAATCCTGATTAACTCTAACCTAATCACAGGACAATTTACAGTGACCAGTTAACCTACCTAGTACGTCTTTGGACTGTGGGAGGCGACCAGAGCATCTGGGGAAAACCCAGCCGTCCACAGTGAGGATGTACAGAGCCTCCTTGCAGAACAGTGCCGGAATTGAACTCCGAGCTGCGGAACATCCCGGATCGTACGAGCGTCCGCTAGCTGCTACGCTGCCGTGGTGCCCCGTGGATGATGGGCAGGGAGGAGTGGCTGCGTGTCCTGTTGATGATGGGGACGGAAGAGGGGTCGTGCATCCTGACTATCTGAGGTCTGTTGCTTAGAAAGACCCACATCCAGTTGCACAGTAGTGTGTTTAGACCAAAGAGGAGGAGTTCGTCCACCAAGGTCTGTGGGACGGTAGTGTTGAATGCCGAAATGAAATCCAGGAACAGCATTCTGACAGAAGCGACCTTGTTTTCTAGGTGTGTCAGGGCCAGGTGCATGATAGACGCTATGGCATCTGAAATAGAGCAGTTCTGTCAGTAAGCATATTGGTGAGTGCCTAGTGTGGCGGGAGTGGAGTTTTTGTACGTGCCATTACCAGCTGTTCAAAGCACTTCATGATGATTGGCATAGTGCCATCACAGAGTAATTGTTTAGTTCTGAAGGAGAGTTCCTTGGTACAGGCGATGATGGTGGCTGATTTGAAGCAAGTGGAGAAGCAGCCAGGATGACTGAAGTGTTGGAGACGTCCCAGAAGACATCGGTGAGCTGGTGTGCACGCTCCTTGAGTACACAGCCTGTGATGTTGTCTGGCCCAGCCGCCTTATAGGGATTTACTCTCTGCAGAGTCCTTTTCACGTCTGCTGCTTTTGTAATAGATATATACAGAAGAATTCTTACTCTTCTAAATCAAAATGCAAGTTATATTTGGGTGGCCAAGCCAGCACTAAACCAATTTAGATAAGAGGTATGAGGGAAAAATATATTGATGGAATAATAGTCAACTAACAAGGAGAAAGGGTATAAAACAGCATTACATATCCAAAACATCAAAACAACAAGATACATTCAAAGTCTGACACTGGAAATATATGGGCTTAGAAATTCAACTCTGCCATGCATATTTTTAAGTGCCATGTGGTTGATTTTGAATGTGAGTTTGATGGGGAAGCAGAATCGTTACCTTAGTGTTCATGTTACATAATCACGGTACTTAATCACTTCTTTGACTTTTGTGCAGGTGATGCATGGAGAGTAGGCATGTGGTATGTCAATCGACATGTAACATCTAATTACCACTCCCCTGTGAAATTAAATTGCAGAAATGTAATTAACACCCAGTGTGGACAACAGATAGGAAAGCAAGTCTTAACAGCAAGCTCAAAGCCTGCACCTGTGATATTTAAAGAGATTATTAATTGCTTGAAGGTTTATAGGGGATTTAGTTGAAGCTAACATTATTCCATTCTATAAGCAGAAGCTACAATTATGTGTTGAGTGAGTGTTGAGCTTGTTTGTCTCTTATTACTTCTTCCAATAGGATCTTTAGCAGTGGTTCCACAGGCCCTCCAGCATGGTTACGATACAAGAAGAGGAGACATTGGGAAGGTGGGGAAGGGTTCTAGGTGGAAAGCTGATTCCCCAAAATTCTTGCAGGAACTATGCTCCTGGTATGACTTGTTCAAAGATAATGTATCAAGAAACCTGTTACTACAGGCAGGATTCCATCCACACCCCTAGCCCCGGCTGCTCTGCCCGGAGAGGTGAAGGTCATTGTCATCACGGTCTTCTCAGCCTCCCAGCAATGGCATCTATCAGGTACCTTTTACAATTTGTTGCAAATATCACAGATGTTCTCTACTCAATGACAGCAAATCCACTTCTTTCTTGTCGAGGAGAGAGCACCAGGTATCATGGGCTTTCTGTGAACCACAGTCTTTCCAAGTGACGAGAAGGTGTGTGACTATCAAATTAAAGTTGTATGGTCAATGTAGATTTGTATTCCATAAGCCCACTGATGCTTACTTAGAGTGGGGCATCTGCTGGCTAAGTTACTGGCTGGAGGACAAATTGCTGGAGTATCACCTTAGAGATCCCTCTGTGGCTATGCAGTCAGAAGTCTACTTTCTTGAAGATGGGTAAAATTACAGAATATCTGAGGTCACTTTTGCTTTGGGACTGACTGTAGAAAATCCTCTTCAAACTCCACAGAAATTTGTTTCCACTTTATGCTTGTTTGACAATACACTTCAAAGTCTTGGACCACCTACGTCATAAAGGAGATGAGGGACTGTTGCACACTCATCCTGACAGAAACCTGGCTTCAAGGCATCATTCCAGACTCAGCCATCCAGCTAGAAAGCCTAATCTCCTTTTGGGCGGACAGAAATGCTGTGACCTCTGGCAAGACCCGTGAAGGAGGTCTGTGTGTCTACATCAACAAGAACTGGTGCGTGAATGCCTTGGTAGTCATGGCCCACTGCTCACCCCAGATAGAGTTTTTAACGGTGAAGTGCTGGCCCTTCTACTTACTGAGGGAGTTCATTGCCATTGGGATTATTTCTGTTTACATCCCCCTCCCATGCTAAAACTGGGGAAGTGATGCAGGAGCTTTTCGGCACCATCTGCAACCTCAAAGCCACTCACCCTGATTGTGTCTTCATTGTTGCTGATGCCTTTAATCATGCTAACTTGAAAACAGCCCTGCCAAAATTTTACTGGCATGTCAACTTTGCATCCAGAAGAGAGGATGTATTAGATCTTTGATTGGAGGAGGAGCTAAGGAGGAGACAATGGTGCCTAACAGCGACTCTTTTGCTTGCATCTTCGGAAACAGTTCTATTTCCATCTTTAATATCTCTATTTTCCCTTTTCAGAGTTTTTTTGAAGATCCTGACCCAGTTACACACATACTATGGTTCTTTGTGGGAATGGGACCCGCTCTCGGGGTTTCACGACCGGCCGTTATTCGATATGTCAAGGATGCGGCCTAAGAGATTAGCTCACCTTCAGAGCTCCGGGAGACAGGCAGACCAAAGGTTGGTGTCTCTGCAGGAATCTGGTGTGTCATCGGAGTACACGGAAGGTCGAAAGCAGCGAGCTGGGTGCTGGCTGGGTGCCCAGAGACCCGAGTTCTTTGGGCACAGAGCTCGGAAAAAGCGATGCAACGGACTTTTAACACCATAAACCAGTGAGTTGGTTGTTACGTCTCCCCTCTCGCTGTGAAATGGGGACATTTCTTTTTCCCTTATTAGGGAGAGAGAGAGCCTGTGGTATGTCGAATACCGGGTGAACGAGCAGTCTTTGAAGTACTGCAAGTCTGTGTCTTTGCTGCTGCTTTGCTGCACGCTTGAGTGCTCAATGGGGGGGGTCATCGATAGTCATAGTCATACTTTATTGATCCCGGGGGAAATTGGTTTTCGTTACAGTTGCACCATAAATAAGAAATAGTAATAGAACCGTATGTAGTTAAATAGTAATATGTAAATTATGCCAGTAAATTATGAAATAAGTCCAGGACCAGCCTATTGGCTCAGGGTGTCTGACCCTCCAAGGGAGGAGTTGTAAAGATTGATAGCCACAGGCAGGAATGACTTCCTATGATGCTCTGTGCTGCATCTCGATACTTTTTTTGCTGGTGGGGGAGGGGGATCGTTGCTTTGCTGCTGCTTACACGAGGGAGGGGGGAACTGAGGGTGGGTTTAGGGTTCTAATATTTAACTGTCATTCATTCTTTGGGGCACCCCTCTGCTTTTGTGGATGGTTGTGAAGAAAAAGCATTTCAAGATGTATATTGTATACATTTCTCTGACATTAAATGTACCTTTGAAACCTTTGAACCTGGTTTATACCAACGTTCGTGGAGACTACAAGGCTATCCCCCACCCTCACCTCAGACCACAAATCCACTTTGCTAATCCCTGCATATAGACACTTGTTAAACAAGTCAAATCAGTTCACAGGGAGATCAGGACATGGCCAGAAGGTGCCTACTCAACTTGAAAGCACGGACTGGAGCATATTCAGGGAGGAGACTACCTATGATCATCACGTCAACATTGATGAATTTATGGGATCAGTGATTGGCTACATAGGAAAATGTATACAATCCTTAACCGATTATAAGCCTACCCTGCACGTCAATGACAGCGGTGCCTCCCTTCCGATAGATTGAATGCTTTCTATGTATGGTTTGTCACATTAAACGATGTAACATAGAGAAACGCCCCTTCTCCCCCGAGGAACAGGCACCCTGTCTGGCCGCAGCTGAGGTGAGGAGAACCCTAGTCAGGGTAAACCCACGCAAAGCTGCAGGGCCGGACAACGTTCCTGGTCAGGTACTGCGGGATTGTGCGGCCCAGCTAACAGAGTTCTTAATAGACATCGTTAATATCTCTCTGAAACAGTCCACCTCTCTGCAGCCCTGCAGGGTTCAAGGCAGCCACCATGATTCCTGTGCTCAAGAGAGCAACGGTAACTGGCCTAAATGACTACTGCCTACTGGCACTGACTTCAACAATCATGAAGTGCTTTGAGTGACTGGTAATGGATCCTATAAAATCCCATGTTCCAGCTACATTGGACCCTTTCCAGTTCGCCTACCGCTCAAACCGGTCCACTGATGACGCCATAGCCTCAGCCCTCCGCTCCGTCCTGTCCCACCTAGAAAGCAAACCCTCATACGTCAGGATGTTGTTCATCGACTTCAGCTCAGCGTTTTACATGATCATCCCTCAATGTTTACGCTGAACACTGGTGCCCCCTCTCCAGGGCTGTGTGCTCAGCCCACTGCTGTACACCCTGCTGACTCACAACTGCTCTGCTAGATCCAACTCAAACCACATCATCAAGTTCACTGATGGTACAACAGTGGTTGGCCCCATCAGCAACAATGATGAGTCAGCAGACAGAGAGGAGGTAGAGAGGCTTGTCAAATGGTGTGAGGACAACAACCTGAGTCTCAACGTGGAGAAGACAGAAGATATGATTGTGGACTTCAGGAAGACACAGGTCGGCCACTCTCTATTGAACATCAATGGCTCTGGCGTGGAGAGAGTGAAGAGCACAAAGTTCCTTGGTGTGCATATAACGGATTACCTAACCTGGACCCACAACACCTCCTCGCTAGTCAAGAAAGCACAACAGCAGCATCTACACTTTCAGAGAAGACTGAGGCGTGCAAGACTCCCTGTCCCCATTCTAACAACTTTCTACAGGTCTATCATTGAGAGTATCCAGTCTGACTGCATCACTGTGCGGTACGGAAGCTGCAAGGCATCGGACTGTGACACCCTACAGAGGACAATAAAAACCACCGAGAGGACCATCAGGGTCTCCCTCCCCCACTATTGGTGATATTTACTGGGAGTGCTGTATGTGAAGGGCCCAAAGCATTGTTGAAGATCCCTACCACCCACCCCACGATCTCTTTGACTCACGACCATCAGAAAGGAGGTATAAGAGCATCAGGACTAGGACTGCCAGACTGGGTAACAGCTTCTTCTCCCAGGAGCTGAGATTAATGAATACCCTGCCACCATCGACGTCTCGTCACTAGGACAACGAGCTGTTTACTGTTTACTGTTCACCTGTACTGCGCTTTACAGCTTGCATTTTGAATTTTATTTTACTAACTTATCTATAGTATAATATTTCAGCTTATGTACTGTGTATGATATATATTGAACAGGTGCACCATGGTCCAGAGGAACATTGTTTCATTTGGTTGTATATATATATACAGTCAGATGACAATAAACTCAAACTTGAGCTTGAAGACACTGGATAAATACTACCATTGTCTCTGCAAAATCTTCCAAGTTAACTGGACGGATAAGCTAACCAATGTCAGTGTCCACTATGCCATCAACATCCCTAGAAGAGAGGCCTTAGTTCTGCTCAAATGGCTGCGGTGGGCAGGTCATAATATGCATAAGCTTAACACCAAATTCCTGAAATAGACATTCTGTTCCAAGCTTTATCATAGGAAAAGTTCACCAGGAAAGGTCAAGGGTGTGCTCAAAGCCTTTTTGAAGAAATGGGATTCCCCACTGTCTTTGGAAATCTCTGACCTGTGACCATTCAAAGTGGTGCAGGAGCATTTGGTATGTGTTAAGAACTTTAAGGCCATGCTTAAGAAATACACTGAGACCCTGCATAAGTGGTGGAAGGGACAGGCCACCTCCCAGGTTACCTACTTGCCCATCCCATCAGGGTCCTGCTGCTCCATCTGAGGCAGAGTCTGCACATTTGCTTCATCCGTCACCTCAGAAACCACAAAATTCAAATTGGAGTAAATGATCGTGAGGGACCACTTGAGAAGAGTGTACCATCACGCTCAGTGGAACCTAACCTGCAGGTGGCCGTGGATTGTGTAGCGGTAGACTCCATGATCAGCAGCAATCTTGCCTCTAACTGACCGAGCCTTCAGCCTTTAGATCCAGCAGCCAGCCCCATCCTACTAGTCATTCTCAGCAAGAGAGAAGGAAGAATGTTTGTGAACACATTATCTTAAAATATACATATGAAATTGTTTCCATGGTTGAAGAACTATAACTACGAGGGGTGATTGATAAGTTCGTGGCCTAAGGTAGAAGAAATCAATTTTAGAAAACCCAGCACATTTATTTTTCAACATTGTCCCCTCCTACATTTGCACACTTAGTCCAGCAGTCGTGGAGCATACAGATCCCTTCTTTGTAGAAATCGGCGTCTTGGACCTCCAGAAAGTGGTACTCATCTCCTTCTACCTTAGGCCACGAACTTATCAGTCACCCCTGCTGTGGACCACTTTCTGGAGGTTCAAGACGCTGACTTCTACAAAGAAGGGATCCGTATGCTCCACGACCGCTGGACTAAGTGTGTAAATGTAAGGAAAATAAATGTGCTAGGTTCTTTAAGATTGACTCCTTCTACCTTAGGCCATGAACTTATCAATCACCCCTCGTATGTGTGAGTGTTCTGGAGTAATTGTGTGTTACTATAGTAGCTGGTTCCACTGATTTGGAACAACCATATGAGCTAACACCTAAACACTAAACAATTCCAGGCATTGATCTCCAGCTACTTCCTTCTCTTGGTGACTCATTTCTACCCTTGAGGGTTTCTTTGGCACCCTGCGCATAGGCATCCCTTCCATCAATGAATTATGGTATCTATTCAGTATCAGTGTACTATTTTAGAGCCATCGGGTCATAGAAAAGTACAGCACAGAAACAGGCGTTTTGGACCACCTAATCCATGCCAAACCATTAATCTGCCTACTCCCATCGACCTACACCTGGACTACAGCCCTCACAATTCCTCCCATCCATGTACCTATCCAAACTTCTCTCAAGCATTGAAATCAAACCCGCATCCATCACTTCCACTGGCAGCTCATTCCACACTCTCACCACCCTCTGAGTGAAGATGTTTCCCCTCTTGTTCCCCTTAAACTTTTCAGCTTTCACCCTTAACCCATGACCTCTGGTTGTAGTGTTACTCAACCTCAGTGGAAAAAGCCTGCTTGCATTTACCCCATCGACGAGGGGTGATTGATAAGTTCGTGGCCTAAGGTAGAAGGCGTCAATTTTAGAAAACCTACCATATTTATTTTTCCCATATTTACACATTTAGTCCAGGGGTCGTGGAGTATACGGATCCCTTCTTTGTAGAAGTCGGTGTCTTGGACCTCCAGAAGTGGTCCACAGCATGGGGTGATTGATAAGTTCATGGCCTAAGGTAGAAGGAGATGAGTTATTAACTTCAAACTTTCTGCATTTTCACTCAAAGAGTTGAACTGCACGTGCATGTAACGAGAGCTGTATAACTCATCTCCTTCTACCTTAGGCCACAAACTTATCAATCACCCCTGCTGTGGACCACCTGGAGGTCCAAGACGCTCTTGTTAAATGCATGTGCAGTTCGACTCTTTGAGTGATAATGCAGGAAGTTTGAAGTTAATAACTCATCTCCTTCTACCTTAGGCCACAAACTTATCAATCACCCCTGCTGTGGACCACTTCTACAAAGAGGGGATCCGTATGCTCCATGACCGCTGGACTAAGTGTGTACATGTAGGAGGGGACTATGTTGAAAAACAAATGTGCTAGGTTTTCTAAAGTTGACTCCTTCTACCTTAGACCACGAACTTATCAATCACCCCTCGTATACCCCTTACAATTTTGTACACCTCTGTCAAACCTCCCCTCATTCTCCTACACTCCAGGGAATAAAGTCCTAACTTATTCAATCTTTCCCTATAACTCAGGTCCTCCAGTGACAGCGACATCTGTGTAAATTTTCTCTGTACTCTTTCAAACTTTTTTTGCATCTTTCCTGTACGTAGGAGACCAAAATTGCACACAATGCTCCAAATTAGGGTCGCCAACATCTCACACAATTTCAATGTAACATCCCAACTCCTGTACTCAATGCATTGATTTATGAACGCCAATGTGCCAAAAGATTTCTTTATAACCCTGTCAACCTATAATGTCACTTTCATGGAGTTATGGATCTGTATTCCCAGATCCTTCTGTCCCACCGCACTGCTCAGTGCCTTACCGTTCACTGTGTAAGACTTACCTTGGTTGGTCCTCCCAAAGTGTAGCTCCTCACACTTGTCTGCATTAAATTGCATCTGCCATCTTTCAGTCCATTTTTCCAGCTGGTCTAGATCCCATCGCAAGCTTTGATAGTCTTCCTTGCCATCCACTACACCCCCAATCTTGGTGTCATCCACAAATTTGCTGATCCAGTTTACCACATTATCATCCAGATCATTGATATAGATGACAAACAACAAAGGGACCCAGCACCGATCCCTGTGGCACTCCACTGGTCAGAGGCTTCCATCTACAACTGCTCTCTCTGGCTTCTCTCACAAAGCCAATGTCTAATCCAATTTACTACCTCAACTTGAATACCAAGCAGTTGAACCTTCTTGACCAATCTCCCATGTGGGACCTTGTCAAAGATCTTGTTAAAGTCCATGTAGACAACATCCACTTCCTTGCCTTCATCAAATTTCCTGGTAACTTCCTTCAAAAACTCTTTAAGATTGGTTAGACATGACCTACCACGCACAAAGTCATGCTGACTATCCCTAATCATTTCCTGCCTATCCAGAAACTCATATATCCAGTCCCTTAGAACACCTTCCAGTAACTTTCCCACTACTGATGTCAGGCTCACTGGCCTATAACTTCCTGGCTTATTCTTACAGCCTTTCTTAAACAACAGAACAATATTAGCTATCCTCCAATCCTCTGACACCTTACCTGAAGGATATTTTAAATATCTCTGCTAGGGCCCCTGCAATTTCTTCATTAGCCTCCCACGAGGTCCGGGGGAATACCTTGGCAGGACTTGGGGATTTATCCACCTTAGTTTGCCTCAAGAAAGCAAATACCTCCTTCTCTGTAATCTGTATAGGGTTCATGATCTAGCTGTTGCATTTCCTCACATCTATAGACCCTGTTTCAATTTCCTGAGTAAGTACAGATGCAAAAAGTCCATTTAAGACTTCCCCATCTCTTTTGGCTCCATGCATGGATTACCACTCTGATTTTCCAGAGGACCAATTTTGTCTCTTGCAATCCTTTTGCTCTTAACCTATCTGTAGAATCCCTTAGGATTCTCCTTCATTTTGTCTGCTGGTGCAACCTCATGCCGTCTTTTAGCCCTCCTCATTTCTTATTAGGCATTCTCTTGCATTTCTTATACTCTAAAAGCACCTCTTTTGCTCTTTCCTGCTGGTACCTGTTATGGACCTCTGTTTTTCTTAACCAGGGCCTAAAAATCTCTCAAAAACCAAGGTTCTCTTAACCTGTTATCTTTGCCTTCTATTCTGGCAGGCACAGACTAACACTGTACTCTCAATGTCACTTCTGAAGGCCTCCCATTTTCCAAGTACACCTTTTCCAGAAAACAACCTATCCCAAACTACACTTGCTAGTCCTTTCTGATACCTTCAAAATTGGCCTTTTCCCGATTTAGAACCTGAATCAGAGGACCAGATCTATCCTTTTCCATAATGACCTTGAAACTGATGGCATTATAATCAAAGTGTTCCCCTACACAAACTTCTGTCACCTGCCCTGTCTCATTCCCTAATAGGAGATCAAGTACCACACTCTCTCTAGTGAGGACTTCTACATACTGATTAAGATAACTTTCCTGAACACGTTTGACAAACTCTTTTCCATTCAGCCCTTTTACAGAATGGGAGTCATCATCAACATGTATCACAATCTTCTGTTTCTTGCAACAGTCTGCGATCTCTCTACACATTTGCTCTTCTAAATCCCGCAGACAGGTTGGGTGGTCTTTAGTATAACCCCATTAACATGGTCATACCTTTCTTATTCCTCATTTCCACCCATAAAGCCTCACTAATCGAGCTCTCCAGTCTGTCCTGACTGAGCACTGCAGTGACGTTTTCCCTGACTAGTAATGCCATCCCTCCCACTCTATCATATCTAAAACAACAAAACCCTGGAATATTGAGCTGCCAGTCCTGTCCCTCCTGTAACCAAGTCTCACTAATTGCTACAACATCATAATTCCGCATGTTGATCCATGCCCTGAGCTCATCCGCCTTTCCTACAATATTCCTTGCATTAAAATATACGTAGCTCAGAACATTAGTCCCACTGTACTCATCCTTTTGATTACTGAGTTTGTATGTAGTCTTACTAACAGCTTTCTCCACAACCACTCCACTATCTGTTCTGGCACTCTGGTTCCCATCCCCCTGCAACCCTAGTACAACCACCGCACCCCCCCTCCCCACCACCAAGTATACTAGCAAACCTTCCCACTAGGATATTAACGCCCCTCCAGTTCAGGTGCAAACTGTCCCACCTTCCCTGGAAGAGAACTGAATGACCCAAAAATCTGAAGCCTTCTTCCGGCACCAAATCCTTAGCATGATCTTCCTATTTCTGGCCTCACTAGCACGTGGGGGGTAGGGGGTAGCAGTCCTGAGATCACAACACTGGAGCACTGGAGGTCCTATCCTTTAACCTAGCACCTAACTCCTTGAACTCACTTTGTAGGACCCCGTCACCCATCCTACCCATGTTCAGTGATGCTGTTGTGGACCACAACCTCTGGCTGCCCATCCTGTCACTTAAGAATGCTGTGGACTCAATTCAAGATGATCTTGGCACCTGGGAGAAATCAAACCATCTGGCAATCTTGTTCTTGGCCAGAGGATCTCCTTTCTGTTCCACTAATCAATGAATCTCCTACACTACAGTGCCTCTTCTCCCCTCTTCCCTTCTAAGCCACAGAGTCTCACTCAGTTCCAGGGATCTGCTCGCTATGGCTTCTCTCTGGTAGGTCTTCCCCCTTCACCCCCAACTGTATCCAAAGTACTATACTTACTGTCGAGGGGAACGGCCGGAGCGGACCTCTGCACTGGCTGTCCATTTCCTTTCCCCGCTCCTGACAGTTACCCAGGTACCTGCCTCCTGCAACTCAGGGGTGACTATCTTATATGAGCTGAAGGTCATCTAGCTGCAGCTCCATTTCCTTAACATGGTCTCTAAGAAGTTGCAGTATGATGCACTTTGTGCAGGTGCAGTTATCAGGGAGACTGGAAGCCTCCCAAAGTTCCCACATCTCACATGAGGAACATACCATTAACTCTGGACCAATTCTCAGTGCACTAACTATGCACTAACAAAACAAACTTACTGGAAACTTACCTAGAGCTGAGTCTGTCCTCGCCTAAGCCTATTGAATTAAAGCCGGACCACTCTAGCACTGTCGACTCCAACAATTAGTCCACGAACTAGTAGGGCTGGTCGGTACCATCTGAGGGGAATAATGCTCATAGTGATTTTTGGCAGGATATACATCTCTAGAGTTAGAAAATAGTTAGAAAGTATGTGATAGCATTGCACCAGTGGTAGCTTTATTACTTCAAATAAGTAATCACTTTTTGTATACATTCCATACTAACATCAGTACAGCAGAAAATGTTACCCCACCCCCCAAAGGTTAAAAAAACCTCATTTGGAGAGATTTCTGGAGTTTTATCAATGTCATGATATTTTCCATATTGTTGTATCAAATCAAAACAATCTTAAGTTTTTGTCATAGCATATAGAATTACTGTACAATAATTCAAATGTGGGGTCCAGATGGCCGTAACCTAGGCCCCATTTGGTTGTAAAGTGAATATATTTAATCAAAGACTGCTTTCCATACTTTCATAACCTATTAATAATCATAATAATTTTCCAAGTCTTCCACATCTTCCATCTCTTCATCTGAACTTTCCACACTCTCTGAGGTGGATGCCTGGTTCTCACAGTCTGCCAGTCTACACATGTCAGTACACCTGAGGCCATTTGCAACACACATACATCTTGGGAGTGAGCATTTTTTTGGACAGTTACAGGCCAGTAGATCCAGGACGGTATCGGGTGCTGGCTGGCCTTCCATCCAGTGCACCACCAACTGTTCAGCTTCCTCTTCTCTCTCCATCTTCCATCCTCTACCAACAGGGCTTGGCACTTGTGGGTCCTTCTCCGAACATCTTCTCCATATACCAGCCTGGTAGTTGGCTCGCTGTGCATGTTTTGTTAAGCAGTCCTTGCATGGTGGGAGTTGATGACTTTCGATTTCACCTCTTTTGGCACAGAAAAGGTGATACCTGAGCTCATTGACCTTGATGGTCGATGCTTTTGGGGCAGGGGTCCCCAACCTTTTTTGCACCGCGGAATGGTTTAATATTGATAATATTCTTGTGGACTGGCCAACCGGGGGGAGGTAGGGTTGCCAACAGACAAGGGTAGCAGTCAAATAGGGGACACTTGTGTTTACCCCGAGAAAGACTACCATGACCATGAAGCCTTGCGCGGGCACCTGTGTGCACTTTTCCTACAAATTGTTTTTGGCGATTCTGTTCAATGAAACTACACTGTACATACATTATTTCTACTTTATATAGGCTGTGTATTTATCATATCATTCCTGCTTTTACTATATGTTAGTATTATTTTAGGTTTTATTTGGTATGATTTGGTAGGTTATTTTTTTGGGTCTGGGAATGCTCAAAAATTTTTCCCATATAAATTAATGGTAATTGCTTCTTTGCTTTACGCCATTTTGGCACGAAAGGTTTCATAGGAACGCTCTACCTTAGCGGGGGAAATACGGGACAAGGGCGGTCCCTTACGGGACAAACCAATTTAGCCCAATATACGGGATGTCCCGGCAAATACGGGACAGTTGGCAACCCTGCGTTGTGGGGGGGGAGGTGTTAATCACAACCGGAATATAGGTGATAAGTCAACTATATGTCACTTATAAGTGGCTAATACATTCAATTTTGTTTCTTAAAGGGCTTATCTAACGAATTTAATATTAAACACACAGCGCATATTTTCCTCGTATGAACATATAAAATCATTGCAACACACCAATATCGCTGAATCAGTGGAAGCCCTGGGTTTGTTTCCCTGCAACAAGACGGTCCTATCGAGGGGTGATGGGAGACAGCGATACTCGAAGGGAGTTCCTTATGTCCAGTCTATTCCGCAATTTAGTTTTCGTTGCATTCATTGCAGAGATATGTTGGAAATGGAAGCAACGTTTTCAGTGCTTTCGTGGCTATCTCAGGATATTTAGCCTTGACTTTGATCCAGAATGCCGGCAGAGATGTTACGTCAAACATGCTTTTCAGCCCACCGTCATTTGCAAGCTCAAGGAGTTGATCTCCTTCCCGCGCTAAGATGGATGACACACTGGAAATGATCTCGCGTGCATTCAAGCTCAACAGTGCGTGACAGGGAATGAGGAAAGGTGCAGCTGACTCATATCGCCAAATTATATTGTTTCCTCGCGGCCTGGTAGCACGTGTTTTGTGGCCCGGTACTGGTCCGCAGCCCGGTGGTACAAGAGACACGTAAATGCCTCCAGTTTGTCCATCAGTTCCGAGGAGAGGTCTCATTCCTGACCCAACTCAAAGAATGTGTCCTGAGTTTCCCTGTTGCTGGTCAGAAGTTTTAGGGCACTTGTCTTCCCTTTGCCTGCAAAAGCGCTTACAGTGTCACATCCTGTATATGCGTGCAACCGGATGAGAGCACAACAAACCTCTATGCCAACAGTGGCAGCAACCTTCCTGATGTCTACAAGCCTTGTACAGGTTCTAGTGCCACACTTCTGGAACAATGGGGGCTCAATCTTGTCACAAAATGCTAAAGACATCTGTGTCTTCTGAGCAGATCACTACAGATTGGTATCCCTCTCTCGTGGCATGGGCAGCATGGAGAAGTAGGCAGCCATCTGCTTCTTCTTGTTGACACTGAAGAGCTGACACCTCCTCACTGTATTGAGATGTGATTCTGTAACATTTGTCATTCACAGTTGCATACAGAATCTTCTCCTGTAGCTTTGCTCTGTACTCCATCTTCCTCCATTCATGGACTATGAAGCTAATGAGATTATTTTTCTTACTGACTTTGGTCGGGAAGCTCCTCCACTGCCTCACCATCTGTGTGCCTGTGATACATTGCAACTCATGACCAGTCTCTTCACCCCATAGAGATCTTTCACTATTCTTGATAGAGTTCTCCTTGTATGTGTTGAACACAACATCTATTCTGCTACTCTGACTGCCTTCCCTCATAGCCACACCCAGAATTGTTGTGGCAACGTCTCTGAAAGTAACTTGATCGCCTTTCACTCATTGGACCAAGTTCATTCCATCAACCACTATAGCAGAGTTTCCTGGGAGTTGCTCTTCTACTGCTCGAAATTGGTTGCCTTGGCCCTCCAAACTTTGAGTTCTCTCTGCAGAGTTTGATTTTCCAAGACAACGTCCCTTATTGATGCACTTTCAGGAACCATTAACAATTTTCCATCAGTTTGAAGTAGAATGCTATGTATAGTTTTGAAAAGTGTGTTTTGGCATGGGATTATAAATCGAGTGATTACACACAGAAAGCTACCACCACTGCAATGCTATCACACATTTTCTAGCACTAGGGGTGTATACCTTGCCAAAAATCACAAAGAATTATTCCCCCCAGATGATGCCAGTGGCCCAAATTTGGGGTCCTGGCTCACGGACTAAATGGCCGCCCGCTTACACCTCCTTTCTTTTTATTGGCTTAAACAGTGACTCACTCCCAACAAGACTTGCAATTTTCAAATAGCTTCCCCCTGCAATATGTCACTCTCTCACTCACTACTTCAAACAGTGACTCACTCCTGACAAGACTTGCAGTTTTCTCATCTTTTCTTATGAGATTCAGCCCATCAAACCTTTGCCGGCTTAGTCCCATTCACCTGCTTGTTTTCATGTAACCAATTTTCTCCCTCACAAACCTATTAATTCCACTTTGATGTTCCCAGCTCCCACTAATACTTGGGATAATTTATAATAACCTATAATTAACCTACTACCCAGCAACACTTTGAGATGTGTGGAGGAAACCAGGCCACCGGGGGGGGGGGGGGAATCCACATGGTCACAGGAAGGAAGTGCAAACTCCACAGTCAACACCCAAAGTGAAGATCGAACCCAGGTTTGATGTTTCTCATATCAAGCACCGTTGTGATCTCCATACCTGAGTCTGCAAAACCATAGACTTACTGGCTATGAGCAATCACCCTCAAGGAATTGGGTTCAATTCCCTCTAGAAACCTTACACCTATACCTTTATTTTGAAGAAGAGAGAGGAAACTGAGTTCCCTGTAAAGTCATTTATTTGTGTGAGAGATGTAGTTGTTGGGAAAATTTTCCATTTTTGGGCAATTCCAGGATTGATCATCAGACAGAGAACAAGCCAAAAATGTGCCCCAGCGAAGGTTCTCTTCCTGTGATTTGTATCTCTATTTACTGTGGCACTGATCCTGTGTACTTGCTATCCCACCATTTTATTTGGGAGGGGCAATCTGCAAATTTGACCTTTGCACCAGTAGAGAAGAGCTCTGAAAGGTCAAAGGACAGGGCCTGATTCACCTCCTCACATTTCACTTTAGTTGATCACGGCTATGATGCAAGTCAATGAATGTTTGCTACTTGGAACCTGGAGTTTCTCTGCAGTACTAATAAAGCTCAGCAGTATGATTATCAATACAATATATTGGGACTGACCCTTCTAACCAATTTATTTATTGAGATACACCTGAAAAACCACAAAGTCATTTAATCGAGTCCCAGAGACATTTGTCAGACTCACAGCTCAAGTATAATTCACGGAGGGGTACCATTTTTCTTAGCACCTCGACAGTCTGGCTGTCAGAATTTAAAATTAATTGCAGCAAATAATTTTTTTCTCACTTTAAGCAAACTGGTTTTGCATCAGAGCTCTGCAACCAGCATTAAGGTCAGAGTTATTGATTCCCCTCCACTGCCTCGGCTGTCGTCTCATTTCAGGAACCAGCCTCTGTCAAACACGATGTCAGGAGAATGGCTTAAGCAGAGAACCCTGACAAGCAAATGAAATACTCCTACTGTGTGTACAGGATAATAGTCATGCCAGGCACCAGAGCAAAAACTAAAAGGGAAGGGCACACTCCAGCGAGTGGAAATTCAAATGAACACGACATGTTGGTTGCCAGAATCCTTAATGTGAATCCAGTCCCCCTTAATGCGGCTGAGAGGACCAGTCACTGGAGAATACGATGAAAGATCTTTCTTTGCATAAAGGGTAGTGGAGATGTGGAACTCCCTCTCCTAGCAAGCTGATGAGGCTTGTGGATCCATAGGAAACTGATTGATAGATTTTTGTTAGGTAAAGTTTTCGAGGAAAAAGAGCAAAGGTATATACGAGGAGTGATTGATAAGTTCGTGGCCTAAGGTAGAAGGAGTCAATTTTAGAAAACCTAGCACACGAACCTGTGGTATAGATTAACCCTGATTTCATTCAACAATAGAATCAACTGAAGGGCTAAGTGTGCTACTCCCATTTCTATATTCCAAACCCTCTCCAATCCTGGTTGACGTAATCAGAGATCCTGACCATGCATGAATACCCTGTTGTGGAGCTTATGCAAAGTTATTTCCCACTGGAAAACAAGTTGCAAAATAACATGGAAGGTGTCAGACAGTAGAAGGAACACAAGATGATATTAAACAAAATCGCTTAGCTTCATTTTAATTGTTTAGAGCGGTAGGTGGAGTGCAGGAACTAACTCAAAGTGATATTTGCATGAAATTTGCACTATTTTTGCACAACTAATGAAAATGGATTGGAAGTTTCAAGAAGACATTATCTCTACTGTGTTATTCTAGAGCAGGGGCTCCCAACCTTTTTTATGCCATGGAGCATTGCCATTAACCAAGGGGTCCGTGGGCCCCAGGTTGGGAACCCCTGTCATCTAGAGTATCTATTTCCAGACTCCACCCAGCATTGTAGAACAGATCCAGAGAAATTAACCCCCCCCCCCCCCACTCATATGGTGCTATTACCTTTGTTGATGTCAGGTCTGAGTGTTTACAGTAATGTTTGTTTCTATATCCAAACAGACGAGGAAGGTCCCCTGATCCAACTGATCAGTGTTGTGTTAGTTACAGTTCTTAATTTTGGTAAAACACTGCTGGTAAAGGTGTGTGAGTGTTGAATGAAAGTAGGATCTGGTTTGTCTATGGTGTCCTCTGTTGTCAAATAGTTTGGGGATATTCACTTTTCTTGCTCATAAAAGAAGCTTGCCCGCTTGGCAAATTACACAAGAATTACTCCCTTCATAGTCAGAATCAGGTTTATTATCACTGACATTGTGGCTTTGTGGCAGCAGTACAGTGCAGGACACAAAAATTAGTATAAGTTACAGAAATAATTGGATAGTGCAAAAAACAATACTGTAATGAAAACACGAGGAATTCTGCAGATGCTGGAAATTCAAGCAACACACATCAAAGTTGCTGGTAAACGCAGCAGGCCAGGCAGCATCTCCAGGAAGAGGTACAGTCGACGTTTCGGGCCGAGACCCTTCGTCAGGACTAACTGAAAGAAGAGCTAGTAAGAGATTTGAAAGTGGGAGGAGGAGGGGGAGATCCAAGATGATAGGAGAAGACAGGAGGGGGAGGGATCGAGCCAAGAGCTGGACAGTTGATCGGCAAATTTCAGTTAGTCCTGACGAAGGGTCTCGGCCCGAAACGTCGATTGTACCTCTTCCTAGAGATGCTGCCTGGCCTGCTGCGTTCACCAGCAACTTTGATGTGTGTTACTGTAATGAAGTAGTGTTCATGTCAATCTTGTGCATTGGAGCCTCCATACCAGATGGCGATGCAACCAGTTAGAATGCTCTCCATGTAGAAATTTGTGGAAATTTACAAGAGTCTTTGGTGACATGTCAAATCTTCTTAAACTCCTAATGAAGTAAAGCGCTGGCATGCCTCATGATTACATCAATGTTTTGGCCCCGGATAGACCCTCTGAGATGTTGACATCCAGGAACTTGAAGCTCCTTTCCACTGCTGACCCCTCCAAGAGGACTGGTCTATGTTCTCCCGACTTAGCCTTCCTGAAGTCCACAATCAATTCCTTGGTCTTCTGACGTTGAGTGCAAGGTTCTTGCTGCGACACCACTCAACCAGCTGATCTATGTCGCTCCTGCATGCCTCTTCATCACTATCTGAGCCTTTATCCTCTCAAAAATTGGAGAAGTCTCTAAATCTTCTTTAATTTGAAAGCAAAAGCATTTACAGTAAATATATCCTATAGCTAGGGAGTTAACTTTGTGTTTCCTAAATTCTTTTATGTCCTTTTTTGTCTTTCTATTTGCTTTTCATTTCCCTTGTTCTTTTTTTTAATGCGGTGTGATAACTAAATGATTCATTCAATTTTTCCTTTAGGTATTCCATCTTTTTATTTTTGATCTACTCTCTGTCCTCTGCCCTTCATTTGTATTTTCTACCAATACAAGTGATTCTGAAATTATTGACAAAATTATTATAATCAGTAGAAAGCTTTATGAACATTAATGTTACTATATCTGTACAGATTGACTTTCTCCAAATGAAAGCAAAACTTCAATTTTATTTATCCTAGGAAGATACTATTTTATTGCTTACCATGTGATTTACCTCAAGATGTGTGAAGCCATTATGTAGTGTCCTTTAACCTGTCCTATAGATCCAATGGATGCTGTTGAGATACAGCTTGAGTCTTGAGAAGAGCAATTTGCTTAGGTGGCAGAAATTGACGAAACTGTGTGGTCTGATTAGAAAAACTCTGACATTTTTCTTGATTGGACAGAGACAGGAGTTGTCATCATGGTATTTACAGAAGAGATTTGAAATACAGACCTCAGTCTGTCAAAATGTCCTTCAGCTGTGGGGCGTTTGATGATCCATAGACAGATTCAGGACGTAGAAAGGGATGTGGAGACAACCTGTTTCAATATTGTGCTCAGATTAAAACACATACAATTCCATTGTATAATAAAATATACAGTTTGTCTCGCAAAATTTAAACAGTGCTTGCTAACATGTACAAATGAAGCAGTAAGGAATTTCATCAGCATTGGATTTCTGTTGTGTTCCAGAGTTTGGGTCCTGTCACAATGAGGGTTGATTTTTGAGTTCCTACTTTATTAAGGTTGGGTTATTTCCAAAATAAAAGGTCATGGAATAGGGAATACTTCAGGAAAATATTTGAACATTCAACATCCATATTGAGATGCAGTTGAACAAAGATTCTACATGATTAAATATCCATTCTGCATGTGTTGGGGACTATTTAGCCAAAAAAGATGGTCAGGGATTTTCTTCTGTGGCTACTACCACTGGTTGACAAAATGATTGCATAAATGAAGGTTTTACAATTCAAGCTCTCAGATCAAGTCAATTCCCATAAATTCCACTGTAAAATGATCAATACAGCACACTGCAATGTGAGGGAACTATAATGCTCTGTTGTATCAGTAGTCCCTCTATTGGAGACGTTAGCTGCCGTACTATGGCGTACAACTGCAGAACAGCAGCAAGGATTCCAAAGAAGGAAAAAAGATTAATTAATTCTGGAACCAGATGAAAAACTCATCCTTCTGATACTCTGACTTTCCCATCTTAGGAATCAATTGTATTTTGGACAACTTAGTATTATTTCTACTATCAAACATTTATCAGTTTTTGGTAAATGCATTTTTCCTTACATCTCCTTTGTCAACCAATTCCATTTCTATCTTCTGGTCCCATTCTCCTGTCTTTGAAGTAAATCCAATATTTACTTAATCTCTTTAAATTAATGGAGCACTAGACTATTGAAGATGCATTGATGGGGTGATTCATTAAACCCAGTCCCACTCAGAAGGTTCAGTGATACCAAAGAGAAATAGGGCAATTTACCAGTGTCCTGTAAAAAATGCTTCCTCAACTAACATCACCAAATCAGATTATCCAGTCATTTGTCTCATGTGTGCACATTCTTATATAGGTGTAATTACTCACATTTCAAATGCAATTCATTGGCCAAAAAGTGATTTGAGGATGGTTGAACAATGTGAAAGATAATATATAACTGGATTTGTTAAGTTTCATATTGGCCATAATCAAATCCAGTAGACCAAGTGTGATATCATTAGTGTAAGGTTCCTTCCTTTGATGTCATACTTTTCAAAATGATCCATATGTATCCTGGTCCTATGGGTGCTTGTCATTAACCTATTATTATTACCAGCACCCAGATACGCTATGACTTTATGAATGGATACAATCCTGCTCATTGTATAAATCTGGTCCATTTTAAATTATAGGATTAGGATTAGAATTAGAATTTATTTAAATCTTACATTCATCCCACAACGTGAGGGAGTAAAAATCTTTGTGTTATGACTCTGTTGCAATGGACAGACATGTGAATTAAAAAATCTAATGGCTTGAAGAAAGAAGCTGTCCCGTAGCCTGTCAGTCCTGGCTTTAGTGCTGTGGTAGCGTTTGCCAGACGGAAGCAGCTGAAACAGTTTATGGTGGGGGTGACTGGTGTCCCCGGTGGTCTTCCAGGTCTCCTTTACACACCTGTTGCTATTAATGTCCTCAGTGGAGGGGAGTTCACATCCACAGATGCACTGGGCTGTCCGTACCACTCTCTGCAGTGCCGGTGATCAAGGTCGGTGCCGTTCCCGTATCAGGCAGTGATTCGGCCAGTCGGTATGCTCTCAGTGGTGCCAACTACAAATACAACTTCTCAATGTTTGACTTTATATCCATTAAGAAGAAAAGAGAACCTCGGGACATCAGAAGCTCATTACGAATGAAATGTAGTGACTGCTATGATATAGGAAACAAAGACGCTGAAGATTAAATATCAGCCAGAAGCACTGAGGATGACTCTCCAGTTCATCTCAGATGGTGAACATGTTTAACCTTTCATCTGAAAGACCACATTTCCTCTGGTGCAGTGCCCTCTCAGTATTAGAGTCGTGCTCATTCTTCACAGACTGATTTAAACCCACCGCTTCCTGACACCAAAGTGAAAGGACTACCTACTGAGCCACAGCTGCCATTTAGTGTCTAGCCTGTGCAGCAAATGTAAAAGGTTTCTTTGGCGATTCTAAATTTTCATTACCGTTTGCATGTTTATATAATTCTTTCAGACTGTGTGTATTAATATGGTGCAAAGTGGAACCCACTTCCCTCTTTCTTAGTATAAAGCTCTTATATGAATTTTGTTGGCCTGATAGAGTATTCTGAAATAACTTGACTTTATTTGCTATTTGGATCAATACTTTTAAAAAATCTAAGTTAAAATATGTGATTTAATAAACCATTCCACATTCCAAGCTCAGCTAAGAGGCTGTAACCTCTAGGTGCCTGAAGTAGATTTTATCCATTGACCCTTACCAGCATGATGAAAAGACTTCCCCTTTCAAAGATCATTACCAGCCTGTAGTCAACAAATCTAACAGGATAACTGAGGTTCCTGCCTCCAGTCAGCTTTAGCATCTTGAAGCACGAGAACCTTGCCAATGTACCTTGGAGGCTTGGACTGACAGATATGCAAATAAGTTTGTTGTCAGTGAACCATAATGAGTCCAGTTGAGAGCATAATCGCCTTTTTTCTGTACAACAGATTTCCTTGCAATCAGGTCTAAAAGAAGTATTTTATTGCAGCTACTTAGAGTTGATGATCTAAAGTACGATACTGAACATTGCGAATATAGTTCTAGATTTATTGCAGATTCAAAGCTTCTTAGTTTTCTAGATAGGATTTATCATGAACAAAAAGAAGGTATACCTTCATTGATCTTCTAAATTAAATTAAAGTGAGGGAAAAGATTTCTGTGCCTTTGGCAATGATTTTTGCATCCTCACTGGCTACATGAGTAGTACCAGAATACTGGAGGATGGCAAATATTATTCTTTGGTCAATACAGTTAGTCCTGGGAATTATAGACCTATGAGTCTTACATCAGTAGTGGGCAAAATACTGAAGAGAATTATTAGGGACAGTATCTATGAGCATTTGGAGAAGCATAGTATGATTAGGGATAGTCAACATGGCTTTGTGAGGGGCAGTTCATGCCTCATGAGCTTCATTAAGTTCTTTGAGGAAGTGAAAAAGCACATTAATGAAGTTAAAGCAGTGGATGTGGTGTATATGGACTTTAGTAAGGAATTTGATGAGGTTCCCCTTGGAAGGCTCATTCAGAAAGTCAGGAGGCATGAAATTCAGGGAAACTTGGCTGTGTGGATTCAGAATTGGACTGCCCACAGAAGACAGAGGGTGGTAGTAGATGGAGAATATTCTGCCTGGAGGTCGATGACCAGTGACCTTCCACAGGGATCCCTGCTATTTGTGATTTTTATAATTGACTTGGAGGAGTAAGTGTTAGGATGTGTTAGTAAATGTGCATATGACACAAAGGTTGGTGGTGTTGTGGATAGTGTAAAAGGTTGTCATGTGTTACAACAGGACATTGATAGAATGCAGAGCTGGGCTGAAAAAGTGGCAGATGGAGTTCAATCTGGAAAAGTGTGAATTGATACACTTTGGAAGGTCAAACTTGAAGGCAGAATACAAGGTTAGTGGCAGGGTTCTTAGCAGTGTGGAGGAACAGAGAGATCTTGGGGTCCACGTCCATGGATCCCTCAAAGTTCTCTGTGCAAGTTGATAGGGTGGTTAGGAAGGTGTATGGTGTGTTGGCCTTCATTAGCTGGGGGGTTTGAGTTCAATAGCCATAGTTCAATATAAATCTCTGGCTAGACCACACTTGGAGTATTATGTTCCGTTTTGGTGGTCACCTCATTATAGGAAGGGTGTGGAAGCTTTACAGAGGGTGCACAGGAGGTTTACCAGAATGCTGCCTGGATTAGAGAGCATTCTTATGAGGATAGGTTGAGTGAGTTAAAGCTTTTCTCATTGGAATGAAGAAGAATGAGAGGTGACTTGATAGAGGTGTACAAGATGATAAGAGGCATAAATCGAGTGAACAGCCAGTGCTGTTTTCCCAGGATGGAAAAGGCTAGTAGGAGAGGGCATAATTTTAAGATGATTGGAGGAATGTATAGGGGGGATGTCAGAGGTAAAATTTTTACACAGGGAGTGGTGAGTGCTTGGAATGCACGCCAGGGTGGTGATAGAAACAGATACATTAAGAACACTTATGAGACTCTGAAATAGGCACAATGGATGAAAAAACTGGAGGGCTATGTGGGAAGGAAGGGTTAGATTGAACTTGGGAGTAAGTTAAAAGGTCGGCACAACATTGTCCGCTGAAGAGCCTGTACTGTGCTGTACTGTTCTATGTTCTATGCTCTATCTTCAGAAAAATGCTATTAACAAACTTAAAACATACTTAGTATGCTGGTATATCTTGTTCATTATTTTGTATGCAAGTGTAGGCTGCAGGGAGACTGTCAACATTGTTACGGGATTCTACTGAAAAACAAAGCATGGTTCTTCTTTCAATGTACTTTCAGCAAAGAGATTCTGTAGCCTTCATTTATTTCTATCATCACTATTTTGAAACTGATATCAAACCTACATTTACTCCATGTGTTTTGGCAATGTTCATCACTGCCTCTAATGTGTACCTCCACAGTGCTATCCTTGCATTTGGATACAATCCAAAGCATTGCTTATTGATTGCCCCACATCAGTTTGTGCCATGATTGTCGGATAACACTCATGTCGGATAAACTTTTAAATTTAATAAGAAGCCCGGTATGTCAAGTTCAGAGCATTAATCATGGCCTCGGTATTCAATCACCTCATGTGGGGTTTTCTGTGTGCCTTGGGATTCAACTGTGGTGTAAAATTGATCACCAAACACAAATCTGACTTTATAGTGCTCAGTGTATGATTTAACTATTGATAGCATGGTTCCATCCACGTGGCATGCACATGCACATAACATGCAGAGCGTGCAAAAGGTGATATTGATCCTTGTGCCGTTGAAATATTTCCTGGAAATTAATTGTATCTGAAATGACCACACAGTATGTCCAGGCATAGTGATGCAGAACAAACCCTGCATCTTCAGTATTTAAAGTGATTATGCATTTTTTTCACTCATTTACAGAACCTGAGGTTGCAGACAAAGCGAGCATTTATTACCTGCTCTATAGTTGCCCTGAAGAAGATGCTGGTGAGGTTCTGCTTTGAACCGCTGCAGAGGGAAATAGAAATAAGCAGAAGGAAGGGAAAAATAAGCCACTGGAACTGTGAGATATTAAACACTGCAAATGCTGGAAATCTGAAATAAAAACAGAAACACTCAGCAGTTCCGGCAGCATCTGTGGAGAGAGAAGAATATAATTAATATTACGTGTGGGTGATTCTCTACCTGAATGATCAGTTCTGACATGACCCAGAACTGTTTTCACCTGTGGGCTTGTTGACAATCCAGTTGGATTTGAGTTTTTTGGACTCACATCAGTTAGGAGTATTTTTGAGGTGAAGCCTCAAAGTAAAACTACGTGAGCTTTAGTCATGATTCCACCTGGTCTGCAACAGCAACCAGGAATGAGAAGGCAAGGCCTCCCAAAGGAAAAATGCCGAAGCCTGGGAAGTAGATGACTTCTTTCCTCCGGGTATCTTTCATGAGGCATGCTCTTACTTCCACCGTTATACCACCCACTCATTTTACCCCTTTTCCACAATATTGGCTTGTAGTTATTAACCTCTCTGTTAAACTCTCATTATATCCTGTCTATTATACAGTTGGCCTATTTGTTCTTGCTAGTTTCTGATAGGAACATTCACTACTGCTCTGTTGGCATTCAACACAAAAGAAGTTTGAGCCAATTCAGGGCAAATGTAATACAATGGTTTGCATTTAAAACACTGTAGCTCCAAATGATGTGCCATAGATACTTATGCACACAGCACACAGCATAATATATAAAGACAGTGAAATTTATGCAAATATTCTGGGCTGATATTAGCAACCATTTAAAAATTTTGAATTGCAGAATAAGAAACCTCCATAAGGTTATTCAGTCAACAGGACTATCTTCATACATTATGTATGTTTAGAGGACCAGAGAGTTGAGCAGCTGATTGCTCCAGACAGCAGGGAGTTAGCAGAGACAAGCACAGCTTCAGCACGGCGCAGCATTTCCTCATTTTTGTGTTAATTAAGTCTCATTTGTTCATTAATTTACCAGTCTGAGTTTGATAGGTGCAAGAACCAGAAACACCATGACATGATGGATAGACTTTAAGTTGATGAAATCATAACAGCCACCAAGCTGACAGCCAAGGTTGAGGGAAACTTGCGTTGGCACACAAGGAAAACAAAGGTTGGACATCAAGGGGAGATTGAAGCAATTGGAACAGATGAAAATGAAAATGTTATTGTGAACACTTCCCGTCTGTACAGGACAGAAATTATGTTTCAAGACAAAGGATTAAGTTCGTGCTGATGAAGGCGCCAATGCAGCAAAGACTGGATCCTTCTGCGGGCAAATCTAGCGTTCTGACGTAAAGTTCTTTTTTCACAAGCCAAAGCAGTTCTCTAGATCCCACGAAAAGCACCAAGAAATCTTGCTTCTGAAATCCAGGATCTAATAAGTTTAATGGAAATAAATCTCAGAGTTACTAGTAACTTACTAGTAGGTACTAATACACTGTGCATTTAATGCTACTGATCTGAGGACAAGTTTCTTCCCCAGTTATGCGGAGTTTTGCATTGTAACTATAAAAATGGTGTTTCCACATTGGAGGAGGATTTCTCAATTGCCAATATACTTTCCCTTACTCCTAAAATTCAACACTTTTCTGTAGATAATTCTTGAATTACATGACTAAGTGGCAGAGGATAGTTTAGTTATGTCTTAATCAAGATCTAGGAACTTGTCAAAATTCTGAAAACATTTCAAATCATCTGCTGACTAAAACTGATGGCTGCTTGCACTTCAAAATGTTGACAAACATGGAAACTTACCTTTATACTAATTGACTAGTTTTATTTTGGAAGAAATATCATTGGGTTTTCTCTTTTATTGTCTAATAAATGTTGGAAAGTTCTATCGTTAGCTACTTTATACATGGAAAAATATTTTCCTCCAAGAAAGAGGAGGGGAAAAAAGAAGAGCAAACATGGAAAAAAGGAAAACAATCTTCATATTTGTCGTTTGGTCTCAAATCATGCTAGCAGGAAGAGAAAAATTAGCACATAATGGTTGAGCCGGGTACATTAACAGCACTTAAGATTTACTTGTGTTGGCATAGTGTTGGCCAGAAAGAATTACAGTCCACAAATCAGTGAATTCGAATGAATCAAGGACAGTGAAAGTAGACAGACCAATTGTTTTTGTCCTTGCCATGAGGCCAAAGGAATGGAGGCTGCCTTTTTGTAAAGCTGCTCTGTATCCTCCATTTTGTGAACTGGTTTTGCTCAGCTGAGTCAGTGCTTTAAAGTAGACAAAATGATGGTCCAGGTACTCTGCAAATATCCAAATAAGAATTTACTTGTGAGATGTTCTTTGGTATGATATAACATGCAGGTTTGTGAATGGTGGGGTCTGAGTCTGCCCTGAATGATTCAAACTGGTTACTGGTTTGGTAACTGATTTAGAACAAAGAGCCATAAATTACCAGTTGTCACTTGTGGAAGAGGGCAATAAATGGATGCTGGCTTGGACAGGGCTAATAAGAACGTGTTAAAGGTCAGTCAGATGACCTCAAGCCAATGAGATTGAAATGCAGCATTTGAACTGGTAAGGAAAATATAAAAATGAGAGACTTCGAATGAGAGGCAACGACAACGCCAGAGAATAACTATTGCAGGTATGGATGTGAGCTAACCTGCATCAGACACATGGAGAGTGGATCGGGACTACGATGAACACCTGGCCAGCACAGTCTCCTTTGTCTGGGTATTACCTTTCCCATTCTTTGTCTATTCAGGAGAGTCAGGGAACCTAGTGGGCATGTACGCAGGTACAGTACTTAGTTTATGAATTCACATGCTTGTTCATTGATACTATAAAGATACTTGCCAGTGAATACAGATTCTCTCTGTGCCCAAATGGTTATTGTTACTAAGGGGTAACCCTTGTTAACAATGGATAGGAATGGTTTAGGCAGATGGGACTAGCTGAGATTGGAATCTTGGTTGGCATGGATCAGTTGAGCCAAAGGGCCGGTTTCCATGCTGTATGACTGTGTAAGTGCCAGTCAATGACTGTCTCCAACAGGAGGGAGCCTGATACCTACCCTTAATGAATGGAATTGCCATGGCTGAGTCTTCCACTGTCCTGGTAGTCTCTGTTGACTGTCTTTGAACCAGCTACATAACTACTAAAGCTTCAAGGAAAGGTGAAGGGTGTCCTGTGGCAAGTGATTCATCACCCCAAAGCTCTTCCACCATACAAGGCACAAGTATGGAGTGTGATGGAATACTCTCCCCTTGCCTGGATGGGTGCCGTTCCAAAAATACGCAAGGGTCTCAACAAAGCAGACTGCTTGATTGGCACCCCAAGCACCAAACGAAACATCCATTTCCGGATGAGTCCAGACAAAAGGTCTCAACCCAAAATGTCAACTGTCCGTTTCCCTCCATAGGTGTCACCTGACCCATTGAGTTCCTCCAGCATCTTGTGTGTTGATTCACTTCTTCCATCCTGGCATGCAGTGCCACCTCAAAATGCCCTGTAGTTACTCTGCTCAGCTATTCTGACACTATGCTCCAAACCAGTGATCTCAGTCGCAGGGTTAGCAGGTGCCTGGGAACATGGCCACCTACAGCTTTCTTTTCTATATCATATGTTGAACTGTGTGCATATATATCTGTTGCACCTTATTTGGTTTCATAGTGTTTTAAATGCAAACCATTGTGTTACAGAGCTCTTAATTGGCTCAAGCTTCCTTGTGAACGTATCGGCAATTTTTCAACATCACTGGAGTCCAAATCCTGAAAATCTCCACTCAAAAGTACTGTGGGTGTTCTTTACCAGAAAGACTGTAGCTATATAAGGTGGCTGCTCCCCAGCAGCTTCTCAAGGGCACTTAGGGATGGGCAGTAAATGCTGTCTTTGCCAGCAACGCCCACTTTCTGACAAATGACAAATAAAAATCTTGCACTTGAACTGCTTGAAATACTGCATTAATGATATGAATTCTTAAGGTTAGGTGGATGTGCTCCCTTGAATCACAATTGGAAAATTGAAGACAAGTTCTGTTTAGATGCTTTTCAACCCTTCCCTTGTGATTTTATTAGCTCTGTTTTTTTAAGAGGAATTATTACTGACAAATATCCTGCACTTGGAGGATACTGATGATCCCTTCCACACAGACGGTACCATTAATCAGTATGCAGAAGTTTCAGGAACAGCTCACACAGTTGTAACTGGGAATAGCAACAAAGAAGAAGAAGAAATCACACTGATATAAAATATTTCACACTGTTTAAACTCAGAATTCACCCTGCCTGTGCAATGATCATTTTCAGAGCTAACAAATTTATAAGTTATGATGATTTACCTACAAACGTTTGTATATGTGAACGAAATATAAAATAATGTTGAATCAAAATGAAATGTTGGAGGAAAGAAATACTATACACTTAAGCATGATTGTGAATTAATTATGCTAATTTGCCAATTAACATGTGCAAGTTATGTGTAATGCAAAATAGATTTATTTCTGGACTTCAAATTATAAAGCAGATTTATGTGTGGAGTAGGTCTAACCCTGGTCTAGGGAATAATGCATACTGGAGGGTTATTTTTTAATGCATATATTTCTAAAAGAGCATTTTTTATATTCCTTGACAATAACTTTATTGGAGCAGCTTCTTGTTTAACCTTTCTTTTTGGTAAGCTCCTGTCTTGGCTATGTGTCTCTATTCTGTGCTCATGCTAAAGTATTTTAAGCATTTCTGCAGTGCCTTTTTTGTCATCCATCAGAGAGGCACTCCTAGTTTCATCTATAGTCCTCATCAGTGGCTCAAAGGTTAGCAATTTGGCCTCTGGGACTTGACAGCCTCTCCTGATATGTCAGTGTAGTACTGAGGGAGTGCAGTTTGTGGTTTGACATAAAAGTTTGGCAAACAAAGCCTATGCCAGTATTTACGGGGAGAACGGAGGAGGGTGACGTTGGGAGGGAAAATAAATCAGCTATGATGGAATGGCTGAGCAGACTTGATGGGCTGAATGGCCTCATTCTGCTCCTTGGTCTTATGGTCTTATCAGAGTCCATACATACAGCACCCAAGATCAGTATCAAACCCATTTCACTGGAGTTGTGTCGCTATGGCATTAACTACCATGCCACCATGCTACCGCTGTTGGAGGTGTACTTCAGATGAAACTTTAAACCAAGGTGCTCACAAGTAAGTGTAAAGGATTTCATGGGTTTATAGCAAAAAGAGAGAAGAAGTTACCTCCAGTAGACTGACCAATATATATCTCTCTTACATCACCAGAATTATATTGCAAATTGACAACACTGTGTCTCATTTTAAAAGTATTTCAATGGATATAAGTGTTTTTGGATATCATGAAAAAGATGTGACTAGCTCTGCATAAATGTATTTTCCTTTCATCTTTAAGCATGGAGATGGGAAAATCTCAGAGTGGCTTTACTCCTGGGCCCTATGAAAGTCGGGAGTATAGGTAGGGAATACGACAGTATGGCAGTATCTCTCCATCTACTTGCCTATCTGCATAGTTATGTTGCACACCCAGGTCAAAAATGGGGGTGGGAACAGAAGCTAGGGCCAGGAAACACCCTGAAACCCTTCTAGTCTTCCTGGGCCTGTATTCAGCTAGGTAAGGAAACTTGTTTCTTTGGGTAGATGCCTTCAACAGTCATTTTAAGGACCATCGTTTGACAGCTGGGTATCTGAGGGTAAGGTTATGCAACACAAGCAGCAGAGTGGGCAAGCTAATCTCTATCATATTTTAAGATCATTCTCTTTTTTTGCTCAGAAGACTCTGGCTATTCCAAATTTGAAGACAAATAACTGAAGCATTTTATCTGTGGATCTTAAATAATAATGAATGTGTTCCTAATAAGGGATATTCTATTGATTCCATTGACACCAAGAGATTCATTGTAAATAAAGCATATGTTTTTAAATGACTTACAGTATTGTGCAAAAGACTTAAGGCTGATTAATACTTGTGTGTCAACTCGATGCCGTAGGTACGGTGTAGCCACGAACCCTACGCAGAGCCCACGTGGATCCCTACGCCGTAGCCTGACGCGCACCTCTCCCAAAATGTAACTACGCGTCGCGGCAACGCAGATCGCAACAACTGTGATTGGTCTGCTTGGTAGCATCGCATTTCCTCCTACGCTACAACAGCTTCCCACTGGGCGACGGAAGGGCAGGGAAGGAACTCTGGCTGCAATGCTTTCCATAAAGCTTTACAGACCTCCGAAATTATGGAGGACACATTTCACTTTTACAAAAAAGACGCTCGCTTTAAACTTGTTTACCCCGAGAAAGACTACCATGACCATGAAGCCTTGCACAGGCAGGTGTGTGCACATGCGCGATGCACCCGAATTGCAGAGTGACGCAGACACACCAACGCACAAGCATAAATGCTCACAACGCGCGTAGCCCACTTGCGTAGGTTACGGTGTGGAGTTGACACAGAAGTATAAATCAGCCTTTAGGCACATACTGTGTATAGAGCTAGGGTGCCTAAGACTTTTGCACAGTACCATGGTAATTTTATGTATTGCACAGTGCTGCCGCCACAACAAAAAACATACTTCATGACATTTGTGAGTGATGATAAACCTGATTCTGATATGGGTCTTATTGTGGACGGAGAGTGGGAAGGGGGCAGGGAGAGGTTGGAAAAGGGGGATGGGAAAGGGGAAGGGAGCGGGAAGCACCAGAGAGAGCACCCCCGCCAACCCCTGCCCCTGACGCTCCTTCTCTGCACCTGGCCCACACCCCCCACCCCCACCATTCCCAACATCCTTTGCTCCGCCAGATTTACAAACATGTTCTCCTCTCCACATTGACAAATACCTGCACAGTATTGTGCAAGAAATCTTAGGCACCCTAGCTACAGTACATATATGTGACTCAGACATCTGCTATTTTGTCCAAGGTATGAACATGGAACTGTTCTGTTTACAAGCTACATTCACATGCAGTGAAATTGATCTCTTCCCAGCTTGGCTGGACCCAGCAGTTGATTTTTTAGAGATTATTCTATGTTCAGTCTCCTTGAAGTATTTTTGACTTTCATTCATTTTCTAGCCGTAAAAGATAGGTCAGAGCTTGAAACTACCAGAAATATGCCCTGGGCCTAGACAGGCAGGATACATTAAGCTAGCTTCTCAGGCAGTTGTGGCAATATAACATCGAATTCTGTATTCAATTATTTGAACCGATATTAATATGCAAACCTACTCTTGAAGGGTATTTAAAACAAAAACACACCATGCTGCAAGTGGTCAGCATGTCAGGCAACATTGGTGAACTGAAAAACTGATGAAGGGTCTATTTCTCTTAGTACTAATGCTGCCTGGCCTTCTGAGTGTTTCCAACATTCTCTCTTTGTTTCAGATTTTCAGCATTTGTTAATTTCTTTTTTAAAATTTTTATGTGTACTTTATTCCGTACAAATAATTTCCTCAATACTTACCAACAAGTTGCACAATTTAAGTGTGAATAGCATTGTAATATAGGAGTTGATTCACAATGTTTGCCTTCCAATCGGCATGTGAATCTCAGTTCAAGTTCCCCCATTCTTCCATTGCTGAAAGTGTCTCCGAGAAACTTAAATCTTTTTGATATGTCACCAATTTCTCTCATAATTTTTAATTCATTATGCCCATGTCAAAGACCAGGACGATCTTCCAACCCAGTTGAAAGTTACGAAAGAACTGTTTATAATCCTTAATGACTGCTCATTTTACAGATACGTAGAATTCCACAGGAAATATGATCAGGCAGTGGCTGCCCAAAATGATGATAAAATATGAGAGTAAATTAGCAAGAATAATAATTTTAAAAACTGTAAAGCTTTCTACAACCATACAACAAGCAAATAACAAAAATAAATGTGGATTCCTTAGCGATAAATGCAGGGCAGGAGGAAAAAAAAATTGGTGAGGTGTTAAATATTTTCTTATGCCTTCTCTACTGAAATCAATAAATGTTGCAGAAATGGAAGGAGAACAGGGGTCTAATGACAGCAAGGAGCTTCAAGTAATTGATTTAATTAACGAGGACATACTGGAGGAATTAAGGGCAATAGAAGTCTCTATCACCTGTTTCTTAAAATGATGTCTGTGAAGACAGTGGATGTATTTGTGATGATCTCCCAAAATTCACTCAATTCTGCCACACTTCCAGCAGATTAAAATATAACAAAGAAAGAAATGAAGGAGAGAGAAAATGCAATCAGTTGCTTGGCATCAGCTTTCGGTAAAATGCTGGAATCCATCATTAGGATCAGAGTCAGAATCAGGTTTACTGTCACTTATCATATTCCATGCAATTTGTTGTTTTGCAGCACAGTACAGTGTAATATAAAAAGTAGTGCAAAAAAAGAGCAAAAACCGAGGTAGTGTTTATGGGGTATTGGTCCTTTCAGAGATCTGATGGCGGAGGGAAAGAAGCTGTTCCTAAAGCATTGAGTGTGTGTCTTCAGGCTCCTGTGCCTCCTCTCTGATTGTAGCAAGGAGAAGAGGATCCTTAGTGATGAGTGCTGCCTTCTCGATGCATTGCCAATTGAAGATGCCCTCGATGCTGGGATGGCTAGTGCCCATAATGGAGCTGGCTGAGTTTTTAACCCTCTGCGGCTTCTTCCGGTCTGTGCAGTGGCCCCTCCGTATCAGACGACAATGCAACCAGTTAGAATGTTCCCCACGGGAGATCTGCAGAAATTTATAGAGTCTTTGTTGACATACCAAATCTCTTCAAGTTGCTGTTGTGCCTTTTTTGTAATCACATCAATATGTTGGACCCAGGATGGATCTTCAAAGATGTTGACACCCAGGAACTTGAAATTACTCGTCCTTTCCACTGCTGATCCCTCCCTGAAGTCCACAATCAATTCCTTGGGCTTACTGACATTGAGTACAAGATTGTTATTGCAACACCACTCAACCAGCTAACCTATCTCACTTCTGTATGCCTCCTTATCACTATCTAAACTTCTGCCAACAATAGTGTGTCATTGGCAAATTTATAGATGGTGTTTGAGCTGTGCCTAGCTACACGGTTGTGGGTGCAGAGAGAGAACAGTGGCTAAGCACACATTCCTGAGGTGTGTCAGTGTTGAGTGTCAACGAGGAGGGGATGTTGTTTCCAATCCTTACAGACTGTGGTCTCCCAGTGAGGAAGTCAAGGATCTGGTTGCAGAAGGAGGTATAGATGCCCAGGTTTTGGAGCTTGTTGATTGGTACTGAGGGTATGATGGTGTTGAGCTGAGCTGCAATCAATAAACAGCAGCCTGACATAGTTATTACTGTTATCCAAGTGATCCAAGGCTGAGTGGAGATCCAGTGAGGTTACATCCACTGTAGACCTATTGCAACGGGTCCAGGTCCTTGCTTAGGCAGGAGTTGATTCTAGCCATGACCAACCTCTTGAAGAACTTCGTTACAGTAGATGCGAGTGCCACTGGGCAATAGTCATTGATGCAGCTCACCCTGATCGCCTTGGGCACCAGTATGATTGATGTCCTTTTAAAACAATTGCATCAGTGAGAAATTGAAGATGTTTTTGAACATGCCAGTCTGTTGGTTGGCACAGGTTTTCAGAGCCCTACCAGTTACATCATCAGGGCCTGACCACTTGTGAGGGTTCTTAGAAAGTTATAGTAAAGCATGGTAGGTAAGATGGAACCAGTGGATATGATATAACCAGCTTTTTGAAAGACATTTGTTAAAGTACCATAGAAAAGATGGTTATGTTAAGTAAGAGCTGACATAGGGTTCCTTCAAGTTGTCATAGCCAGCAGTGGAGGGGAGGTGGTAGTAAGAATGAATTCGCACTACCTATTAAATGCTCCCAATGGCATGCATCTCAAATAGCCTCTGACAACTAAGTCCAGCTCCTGGCCTTCACATGTGGCTTAGCTACTAAGCCTGGTGGAATTGTTTCTACTGACAGGAGAAAGGCGAGTTACTGGCGCCTTAAAACCAGTAACTTCGGGCAGATGGGGCTTGTCAGCTGTGGTTGGCAGCTCATCTACGAGAAGGAAAACTCTGATCTCAAATCTCTGCTCCCTTGCAGCTATACCCACTCATGGGAGGGGCCCAAGGAAAAGCTGGAGTCCCTAAGGCAGCCCTACGTTGAGTTCAACATTGACTGGCAACTTCTGTAACACTGCTGGTGCAAAACTGTATCAGTCCCTGCAATTGCTTTGGATTTGTCAGTCGAGTGAAGAGGAAGAGCTACATGTGTCATGGTCCGGTCTGTGAAGTCCGCATTCCGGTTCACGGACCGGTCCATCGATCCTTATTCCAGGTTTTCCAGTTTTCCCTTGTTCTGTTGGTGCCTTAATTGAAGCACATGATTTTCATTTTGGGCTGGCTACATAAACAACTCCTGGGTTCAGCTTGAGTTGCTGGACTGTTCCCTTCCCTTCCCCTTCCTTCTGAAGCCTCGCCTATTCTCGCCATCAAGTTCTACCACTGGAGCAAGACCAGAGCCTTGCTGTGTCTAGATAAGGAACTGTCTTTCATTGTTTGGCACTGTCTCTGTGTCCATGCCTTCGCTAGGTAGGTCCGGCCATTTGCCGCTACCTTGCATTAGGAACTATCTCTGTGTCTACGCCTTCGCTAGGTAGGTTTGGCCGTTTGCCGCTACTTTGTGTTGGGGGCTGTCTCTGTGTCCACACCCTTGCTAGGTAGGTCCAGCCGCTTGCCGCTACCTTGTGTTGGGAACTGTCTCTGTGTCCACGCCTTTACTAGGTAGGTCTGACCATTTGCTGCTACCTAATGTTGGGAACCATCTCGTCGTGTTCAGCATTCTGTGTATGAGTCCCAGCCCTACATCCTGTTCCCAAGGAGGGGTCCCGGCTCTGTGTTCCATGTTCCTGTCTCTCAAGACCAAGGCTCTGTGTTCTACGTTCCTGTCTCCAAAGATTACCAAGGCTCTGTGTTCTGCGTTCCTGTCTCCCAACATTACTAAGGCTCTGTGCTCTGCATTCCTGTCTCCCAAGACCAAGGCTCTGTGTTCTGCGTTCCTGTCTCCCAAGTCCGAGTCTTAGCTTCGTGTCCTCATCCAGTTCTGGTCCCGCGTCCTGCCACCACATCCAGTCCTGTTGCCTTGCCACATCCTGTCCGAGCCTAGATCCGGAGTCCGAGCCCGAGTCAAGACCCAGGTTCCGGGTCCCTGTCCAGTCTCTGGCTCAGAGTCCTTGTCCAGGTTCCAAGTTCCTTATTCCTCATCCAGGTTCCGCTTTCCTAGTCTAGTTCTAGCCCAGGCCCTGTATCCTAGTCTCGTCCAGGGCCTGTGTCTTGTCCAGCGTTGTTTCTTCCTCACTTCCCTTGCTTTCTTTACACACCTAGTCCTGTTCCTAGTACTTCAGTGTCTGTGTCTTGCATTTGGGGCTGCTCCCAGCACCTCCCGCACCCCCCCCCCCTGGTATGACAACATGGGCAACAGCTTGCTCTCCATATCATACTGCCCAGGCTTTCATATGTAGACAGCTAGTATGTAATGTCCATGATTGACCCTGACCAACGGGTAGTCTTACATAGTTGAGGATAGCATAACATGGAATAGAGGAGTGATTTAAGGACAGAAGACAGTGATATATTCTTTGGTTTTTCAGGCAATTACTTGTGGAGTGGCAGAGGCGGATTACTAGTGCTCCGCTGTTCACAATTTACATTAACTGAATGAGAAGAGTGTAATATATCCAAGTTTGCTGAAGATACAAAGCCAGTTATGTAAGAGAGCTGTAAGGAGGATATAGGGAGTTGGCAAATGAAAATGTAGCCAGGTTGAACAAGTAGAGGAGAAGTTGGCAAATGGAGTACAATATGGGAAAATGTGAAGTTATTCATTTTGGTAAGCCGAATAGAAAAACAATCTTTTTTTAGATGGTGAGAACGTTTGCACATGGAGGGATCCTAGTTTGCTGGTTCTTGCATTACAGAAAGTAAACTTGTACTGTGGGTAGAGCAAACAATTGGCAAGGCAGACTATATGTTAGGCTTTATTCCAAGGAAATCTTGTTGCACTTCGGCAGAACTTTGGTGAGACCACACTTGCAGAATTAAATGCAGTTTTAGTCTACATTTATTTGCCCTAGGGGTGGATGGTCAGTCGGTAGTTTCTTGCCTGTATTGTGGATTGCTCTGTGTGGGATAAAATGGGAGTATAGGCAGTAGTGGCTGGAGTTCAGAAGAATGAGTGGTGATTTTATTGACATATGTGATTCAGAAAGAGTTTGACAGGGTAGATAGTGAGAGGGTGTTTCCTCAGCTTAGAGATTCTAACCCAGCAGAGCAGGTAAATAGGTGGGGGAGAGATTCGGATATTACCCCTCTGGACCCTAAAGTTAAGGTTGATGGGTAACTGCCCACTGTGTCAGGCTTGTACAGGCAGGCACTTCCTGGTCTCCACACAGCTAATAGGAGTCACCTGCCACTTGTTTCCAACTCATCACCTGCAGCCTATTTAAACCCAGCTCTCATCCACAGTCCTTGTTCACTCATCAAACTAGCCAGCTTCAACCAGTTGCTCCCAGCCTTCAGTTACGTTGCCTGTTGTGTTTAGAGTCTGTTCTCTCTTATTTCGTCGCCCCTCCTGGCTTGTTATTTTGAAGTATGTTATTAAAGTTTTTGCTGCTCCGCTTTTGGTTCAAACCTCCTCTACATTTCTTGACAGGATGAGTGGACCATCAATTGACCCAGTAAAGTTTGCTCACCTTGAGGAAATCATCTGTTGACATGAGCACATGATCCAGAAGCAGCAGGAAACCATTGACCTGCTACTCGCCGCTCTCAACCAACTCTCCGTCGTGATACAGCAACCCTGTGCCAGACAATGACCTCTCTTGGAGCCATGGATTCCAGTTCCGGAATACTTCGATGGATCCCTAGCCTGATACCGCAACTTCCTGTCCCAGTGCGTCTTACACTTAGAGCTGCAGCCATTTCTGTATTCTACAGACCGAGCCAAGATTGGCTTCCTCTTGTCTCTCTTCAGTGGGCAACTCTGACCTGGGTTGCTGCTAACTGAGACAATAAAACCACCAACTCCAATAAATATGAGGAATTCACCACTAAGACGCACCAGGTTTTTGACCATTCGGGAAGTGGAAGGGAGGCAACGGATCAAATATTTTGCTTGCGTTTAGCTCATGCTCTGTGCTAGATTACAGTGTGGGTCACCTAGGCAAGGGTACCCAATGTTTAAAGACTCGAAACACCCAAGGACCCCTGGTTACATTGCTGGTAATGTGTCCCAGTGCACACCAGGTTAATAAAGTCAAGTGGTGTTGGACCCAGTTGATGAAAGGTGTCACTGGTCATTGATAAAAGATCAAACTGGTAGGGTGACATGGAATTTTATGCAATAAGATCAGGAAACACAAGAGAGATAATTCTTCCACTGCCCACATAATTACACCTCACCCTAGCCCCTAACCGTAAACCAGTAGCTGGCCCTCACACCCCACAAGCACTTGCCTGGACACCCCCACACCTGAGCACTTATTGCTTACAATCCATCACCACCCACCTCCACACACACACACACACACACACACACACACCCCTTGAGGTGGAGTGCAGCTGGAATGTGGAAGTGCTGCTGGCCCATTACCAACATGACCACTCAGAGCACTTGAGTGACTTCACGGGACATGCCCACTAACCTCGAAGGCCTCATTACTCTGGCCCTCTGCGTTGACAAACGTATTGTGGAACGACCCTCCAGATTTTCAGCCAGAACCCAGTTTCATTCCCAGAACCATTTCAGCTGGCGGAGGACCCTCATCAGCAATGCCTCCAGAACCAGTGCAGCTAGGGAGAGCTCCCTTCACCTCCCTTAGCCTCACGGACTACTTAATTACATGATCGACCTCTACAGCATGACTTCATTCGCCTATCCAAGACCCCGGTCAGTGTGGGATTCTCCTTTGTGAAGAAGAAAGATGGGGGTGTTCCTTCGTCCCTGCATTGACTACCATGGTCTCAATTAAATCACCATTACTTCACCAAACTGGACCTATGGAGTGCGTACAACCTGATCTGTATTTGCCAGGGCACGTGTGGAAGATGGTGTTCATAACACCCACTGTTCATTACAAATACTCAGATGCCTTTTGGACTTTCCAACAGTGCAGCCATTTTCCAAGCCTCGTTAACGAGATCCTCTGAAACATACTGCAAAGGTATGTGTTTGTCTACCTCAACGATATCGCCATCTTTTCTCAAGGACCCCTGAGATCCATGTCTATCACGTCCATTCAGTGTCCCCTCAAAATCCAACTGTACTGCAAGCTAGAAAAAAGCCAATTCCACACCCCAGTCTGTCATGACACGCACGTAACCGCGCCAGCTTCTGGGGTTTAGACGCTCTAATTCTTCGGAATATGGATAGCTGGTGCAGCCCCTTTAATGATGTAGAACTGTCCCACTAATTGGCAGCCATGTCTTGGCGTCAGGATTTCAGAATTTATGGAGCACCTGAACGGAGGGCTCAATCATAAACTCACTTGGATTATCACCTAGCGTCTTGTTTTGCACTTGTTCTCGTTTCAGTCTCAAATCATGTCTCAATCCTAGTCTCGGATACTCCATCACTTTGGTCGTAACCATCCTCGTCTAGGTCTCTCATCACACCAGTCATTTCCTTTCTTAGTTATGTCCTTTCACCCAAAGGCATGAGTATTGCCCTTCCTAAACTTCCATCAGCTGTTGAGACAGCAGACCTGGTTCTTCCACGTATGGTTCACCTCCACAGCTTCCCTCAGGACACTCTGTCAGACTGGGGCCTACGATTCATCTCCTTCCTCTGTGCCTCAGTGAGGTTGTCCTCTAGCTATCATCTACAAAGTAACAGTTAGAAAGAGCTAATCAGAGAGTGGAGAAGTTTCTGTAATGCTTTGTCACCTCTAACCCTTCCACATGGAAGAAGTATTTGCTCTGGGCATAACTATCCCACAATCTACACACCTCCTCTGCCACAGGTATGTCACCCTTTGAAGTGCTTCATGGCTATCAACCCCACAGAGAAGTCCCATCCACCAAGTTCACTGCTGCCAGAATACTTGGAAGAGGGCTATCCTAGCTGCCAACTGCACCTGCTGCTGCCAGACCAACCGTTGGCAGTGCCCAGCCAGACTATTCTGGCCTGGGGACCATGTGTGGCTGTCTACCCAAGATTTGCCCCCACCTGCTCTCGGCCCAGTTCATTTGTCTATTTAAGACTACCCATTTCATCACTCCAGTAATTTACCATCTCCAGCTGCCACCATCCCTTAGGATCACACCTACCTTCCACATGTCCTGCCTCAAGCCTGTTGACCATGGAACACTGAACCATCTGAGCCTGCATTCCCAAAGCTTAGGGTGGCGGAAAGTGGTCCAGTGCACACGGTTCACTGGTTGATAGGTTTTAACCTAGCCCCCATCCACAGTCCTTCTTCGCCCATTGACCCAGCCAGCCTCAGCCAGTTTCTCTAGCCTTCAGTTACCTTGCGCCTGTCATGTTAAGTATCTATTCTCTTTTGTTTTGTGGCTCCTCGTGGCTTGTGATTTTGCAGTTTATTATTAAAGTTATCGTTCACTGCTGAATTGTCTCTGCTGCTCTGCTTTAGGGTCAAGCCTCCTCTACATTTCCTGACAGAATAATATTGTAACATTGTTACCAGGAATAAAATTCACATTCAAATGCATGAGTATGAGATACCTGCTCCCCATTGAGAATCTTGAACTTGGGAGGGTGGGTTTACAGACTAAGGATTTTGGAGTGACGTGAAGATAAATTTATTTACTGAGTGGGTTATGAATGTTAAGGTATTTTGATTTTTGGGCATTGGGGAATGTGTCCTTGTGTTGCGAAAGGGATAGAAAGTACAAAACCAATAAAGGCATCATGATAGTGCAGATGTTAGCGCAATGCTATTGCAGATTGGGGTGTTTCAGAGTTCAATTCTGGCATTGTTCTTTAAGGAATTTGTACATTCTCCCCGTGCAATGTATGGGTGTACGCCGGTCCACCAGTTTCCTCCCACGGTTCAGAGACATAACAGGTGGGTTAATTGGTCATTGTAAATTGTCCTATGATTAGGTTCTGGGGGGTTGCTGGGATGTAGCTAAATAAATAAATAAATAAAGTCTTATTGCATAACTTGAAGCGATGATTGGCTTCTATTTTTTACACTTATATGGAAACATGTAATCCAAACGTTTCAATGATTATCGCCCTAAAAGGTACCATCTTCTAATTCCTCTGTAATCAAATTGCAATGATATGGGTTCAAGAATTAACTGAACAGTAAAGAAAAAATATTAAACAATAGAATAAGGTGAGATAGATCTCTGTGTGATGGAGGACAGGAAAAACCATGGGTTCCAGTGACTGAATCCTAAATCTGGAACCGGAACACGACTGAACAATGTTCAATTATAACAGGTCTTATAATGTTAAAGGTGAACACACACACTGTACTTTGTATATTGCAGCAGAGTGACACAGAGAGAAATTTAGGTGCTGTTGTTAATCATTATAACCAGAGTTTTAATGGCAATGTTCCCTTTATTACTGTCAGATCTTTCTTTCCTGTAAAAATCTTTCTCCCTATTTTTCTCGGTTAACTGACAAACAGTCAGGAAAATGTGAAAGGAATAAAAATTGTTCTGACATTCTGTTGATAAGTAAGTACAATAGTTTCACTTAGATCAAGTGAATACCTCATTAATTAACAGGTTCCACTGGCAATTGGCTGAATATGTAAATGATATCCAGAGGGTGGTGAATCTATGGAATTTGTTGCCACGGGCAGCAGTGGAGGCCAAGTCATTGGGTGTATTTAAGGCAGAGATTGATAGGTATCTGAGTAGCCAGGGCATCAAGGGTTATGGTGAGAAGGCGGGGGAGTGGGACTAATTGGGAGAATGGATCAGCTCATGATAAAATGGCGGAGCAGACTCGATGGGCCAAATGGCCTACTTCTGCTCCTTTGTCTTATGGTCTTATGGTCTTATTAGTGGTGTTTAGTTATAGTTGTAACATTTTATTTTTATTTTATTAGCAGAGGTCCTATAAGCACAAGGAATTCCTGCAGATATTTATAAATTCTGTATAATAAAAGCAAAGTGAAATATTTTCACAGGGTGATGCTTCAAATTGTAGAAGGCAATTTGCTGAATGACTTAAAATGCAAAGGCATCGGCAATGCCTATATCAAGTTGAGGAAGCAACACGCCTTGTAGTTTCTTCAGCATTCAGATTGACCCTCCCTTCAAGAAAAGACACAGATGCCTTTAAGGGCTCTTAGCCCACCGGGGACAATAGTCCTTTCCTGATCTTTTCCTATTTTATTTTAACATAATGAAGTTTGACAGCTTAGTGTTTTCACTACAGCAACAAAAGTAATGTGTGCTGTCAGGCCAAAGCCTCACATAAAAAAATACATACAGCAGCATTTGTGTTAAATTTGATGTAATTATAATACTCCTGCTACATCCATCTCTGTTGCCAAACGTGACAGACCTGTGCCATCACTGAAGATGTGCAGGGAAGAGAACTATTTAATATGATAGCATTAAGCTATTCAGCATGGATTAAAATTAGAAAAGCATACTGGCAACATTTTTTCCTACAGGGGCCGATATTGAGTAGTCAGTGAATGTCAGCTAACACCTTCCGAAACTGCTTCATGTTCCAAAGAGCACTAATGGCTTAGCTAAAAATATTATTTATTTATCTGTCTATCTATTTATTTAGCGATAGAGGCCACACCACCCCAGCAACCCCTAACAGCCCTGATTAACCCCAACCTAACCACGGGACAATTTACAATGAACAATTATCCTACCCGATACGTCTTTGGACTGTGGGAGGAAACCAGAGCACGCAGGGAAAACCCACACATTCCGCAGGGAGGATGTACAGAGACTCCCTAGAGACAGCGCTGTGATTGAACTCTGAACTCCAGGATGCCCTGAGCTGTAATAGCGTTGCGCTAACAGCTATGCTACTGTGGCGCCCTGTATATATCATAGTGCGCACTCCATATCCAAGCTAAATTAGCCTGTCCCTGGGCTGAATATTCAAAACATCTGGGTAAATTGTGTTGATATTGTGTGTAGTAATGGCAGTTTTAAATATTGAGGTACAGAGTACCCACACTGATACGCTTTGAGACGGCTTAGCTATGATCCATCTTTGCCTAATTTTAAACACCCATTCATTGGGAACTGACATCATGCTGTTTCCATGGACAATTCTGTTTCCATGTAATAACTACAGTGGAGAGGTATTAGAGAAAGTTTAAAAAAGTAATTCTCTGGATTGGTACCAGAGCTCTGAGGTTATGACTATCAGACAGGACTTAAAACAATGTCACTTAGGGGTGACCTGACAGCTTAAGATTCTGAGAAGGTTTGCTAGCTAAGACATAGTAAAGTGATTTCCACTTGTAGAGTCATTGAATATGAGTATTCACAATATTGAGAAAGTTACTCATATTTCCAATGGGCTATTCAGGAGGTTCTTTCTAGGGAGTGGTTAGAACATGGACTTTGCTAACAGAAGGAGGAGTTAGGATAACTGGTATGGATGTAGTTAACAGAAAGTTAGGTACATGCCTGTAAGAGAAAGAAGTAGAAGATTTTGCTGAAAAAATGTAGAGAAGAAAAGGAGGCTTGTATGGAGCATAAATAATAGGATTAGGCCAAATGCTGGACACTGTGTGGCAGAACCTGCTTAATACTGTGAAATTGTCTTTATATTTCAACTGTACAGCAGTACTTCCTAATTGAAATTAAGGTGAGCTGAACTGAATGCAAACTCCAGGGTTTATGAAAAATTATTCTTCAGTCTTAAAAGTCAGTTCTTGTGCTGGGAGATATTAAGTTACATGACTGATATAAACCTTTAGCTTCCAGAAGCTATTTACAAAGCCCAATGTTAATCACCTTCATACCGTTTACAAGGTCCTGCAGTGGTAACTTGTTCTATGCACCACCAATGAAGACAAATAACTCTCATCTATGTGCTACCTGGATGGTTGTCATTCTGCAATTTGTGACAAATGGGGATTTGTAAATTGAATATAAACTGGTTATGAGTGTAAACAAGATGTCCAAAGTACAGAAACAGAGAGAGAGAGAGAGAGAGAGAGAGGGAGGGAGAGAGACAAGGGATTGTCAGAAATCCCAACTGGAGAATTTGCTTCTTGAGCAGACTTAATAGAAATTAATTATATAAAGAATGAAATAAAAAGATAAAAGCAGCTATTAGAGAAACAAAATCCCCAATATTTAATGTCAGTCACTGTGACATTTACAAGCTAATTAATGCAGAGTCAGGATTCGTAGCCCAAAGGAATAATATATCAATGCTCTCTATCATCATAACCACTCATTTTTATATAGCTATAGCTGGATATTTTTTATGTATTTGCTATAGTTGCACTTTAAAACATTAAAATGTCAGGTCAGAATATATATAATAGGTTTCTTTGAAATGCCTATTTGTAAGGTTGTGTTTCTCAGGTGAATGCTCACTGAATGTATAATGAATGCAAGTATCCTGAGCCAGGCAGTCACGAAAATTTCATCCCTTTGTGTGTCAACTTGCATTGATATATGAGTATAGGAGCCTTTTCTGTAATGGAAACTGATTAATAAATTACTAATCTAATGTGATATCCTGTAGTATATTTTCTCTTCGTAAATCGTGTTTGAGTCACTGAGGCAGATAATCTCCTGGGGAAAGTCAGATTTGTCCCTCCTCTGCCATTGTTAATTAGGATGGTTAGATGAATGTGACAAAGAAAACAAATTGAAAGTTACCCTCTGTCAAGAAATTTAGCTGGGGACATTGGTAAAATGTCAAATTCTGCAATGTAATTCTTCAGATCTCCCCCAGCCATTTATGGGATTTTATGGTTTTTACACAAAAAAATGTGTGCTTCTCAAGGAAACAAAATGTTGTTCAATCTCATCTGAGAAAGCTAAAGGCTCCGGAACATCCAGCTCCAATCCTTTTGTTGAAGAAGCATTTGCAATTGTTAATGTTAGTACCACAGGTTTCTACATCCATGAAACCCAGTCTGCTAACCAATGGTCTTTCTAAAAGCATTATTAGGAGACACAGATTAAACAAATGTCTGTCTGAAGATAAATGACTAACCTCCTTGAGTATACAGTGCTTAACTCCAATCTCCAGAAATATTACTTTTGTAACATTTTGGATTACCATTTACAATTGGATTTTGGTTATGAACATTACAACAAATATTTTATAATGGTAAAGCATCATATTTTAGCATCACAGTTTGTTGACAAAGTAACTAACTCCTTTAGAACTACATTTGCTCCTAGAGTGATGACTTAAATATCTAAAGACACTCCAGATGTATTTCAGGCAGTATCTCAGTTGTCTCACCTTCATGAGTCTATCAGAAACAGGGTGACCAGTATGTCACAATTTTCCAACTGTTGAAAGCATAAGACCATAAGATTTAGGAGCAGAAGTAGGCCATTCAGTCCATCAAGTCTGTTCTGCCATTCAATTATGGGCTGATCCACTTCATCCAGTCATCCCTACTCCCCTGCTTTCACCCCATACCTTTTGATGCCCTGGCTAATCAAGAACCTATCTATCTCTGCCTTAAATACACCCAATGATTTGGCCTCCACAGCTGCTTGTGGCAACAAATTCCACAGATTTACCACCCTCTGACTAAAGTAATTTCGCCGCATCTCAGTTCTAAATGGACGTCCTTCAATCCTGAAGTCGTGCCCTCTTGTCCTAGAATCCCCTCCCATGGGAAATAACTTTGCCATATCTAATCTGTTCAGGCCTTTTAACATTCGGAATGTTTCTATGAGATTCCCCCTCATTCTCCTGAACTCCAGGGAATACAGCCCAAGAGCTGCCAGACATTCATCATACAATAACCCTCTCATTCCTGGAATCATTCTCATGAATCTTCTCTGAACCCTCTCCAATGTCAGTAAAACAACGTCTAAAAAATTACAGGGCCTAAATTGCCTTGGAAAATGGGTGTGCAGACTGTGATGTGAAGGTAACTAGTGCCCATTTGACCTGATACGGGGGCCATATACAAATTCCTGGTCCCATCCCATTAACATGATTCCAGGGACCAGCCAGTGCCAATTGCCAGGCTCACAGCATGTCCATGGGACACAGTCTCATGAGTGGATGAAGCAAGGTTGTGTTGATCAAAGCTATACCTGCACCTCTTAAAGGGGAGGTGTTTTGAAGCTGCACCCACTGGTGGAAGTGACCCACACATCTTGGAAGCTTGCTTGCTCTCTGCATCATAGCAGGGACTGGGTATCCCAAGATTCCGATGTGGTCCTAAAGGCTTTAGTCAACAAATTGAACAGTCCAAGGCTAGTCCTGTTCCTATATGGGGCCAATAAGTTCTCCAATGGTCAAGTGACAATGGAAGGATGTTATTTTGTTCTTTATGTGCTACGTTGTATGACGTGGGCAATCATGGTCTTCCCATGACCATAATTGTTCTTGGCAAATTTTTCTATAGAAGTGGTTTGCCATTGCCTTCTTCTGGGCAGTGTCTTTACAAGATGGATGACCCCAGCCATGATCATTACTCTTCAGAGATTGTCTGCCTGGTGCCAATAGTCGCATTAGCGGGGCTTGTGATATATAGCAGCTGCTCACATGACCATCCACCTCTTGCTCCCATGGCTTCACATGACCCTGATCAGGGGAGTAAGCAGGTGCTACACCTTGTCCAAGGGTGACCTGCAGCCTAGTAGAGGGAAGGAGCACCTTACACCTCCATTGGTAGAGATGTGTCTCCATCCCGCCACCCCTAAGCAAAGGATGTAACAAACAAGAAAACCAGAAATCAAGCTATAAAAACCTGGAAGAAGTTAATGACCTAACACATGGTCAAGGTCAGTAGAGACTTCATCATATGTCATCTTCTAACGTTACCTCCATGACACTCCTATTAATACTCACTAGCAATCAGAACTCTTACCTAACACTCATATGTTATATTACAGCCTCACATACCATTGCTCCAAGGTAGATATCCAGACCTTACAGCTATATAACATGGCAGGCACATTGCGATGAAGGTGGCAGATGCCAACAACGCCAAACTAGAAGAGACTTCCATCACCCAGAAGCACCACCTCAACCTCCCTCTCTACAAGACAGAATTACTCCAACACTACAGAGCGTGTAGGAGATGGCAGCGTGCAAATGGATAGAGGATAGCCCAAATGCCAGTGAGCCACAGTGTGAGTCAGACAGAATGAAATGTTTGATACGTCATCAGATCCTTTGCAGTGCCAAGGAACATGGAGAGTGCACCTCCAATCTTATACTATATGTAATTTTTGCAGTTTGTGCTGGCCTTAGAGGGCAGAGTCAACTACCAGGAAAAGTGAGACCCTGCTCTTTGGCAAATGGTCCAGTCAATCCTCCACTTCCCTTCACTGTTAACTTTGACTACCTGAAGGAGGTGATCTGGTTCAAGGAGCTGGAGTGTACGGTAGGAATTAGCTGGAGTGGATAGGCAAGGTCCAACAAAAATTGGAACTATGGAAGTGGTTCTCTGTCACAGTGATGGGCAAGAATCTGGTTCAGGTGCAAGGTACTCTTGGTGTTGCTGTACATCGTACAAGTTTGGCGGTCACCCGAGCCATCTTCTGTTTCATCTGGGGATGCAGACTGGAGCATGCCCGATGGGCCACAATGTACAAGTCCCCAAAAAACTGGAGGAGAAACATATCCAACACTGCCCTCAGCCTGATAGACGTCTTCGTGTGTGGCATCAAGTTAGGCCGAGAAATAACACAAGTATCATGATGTGTAAGGTTCTAGCTGTCCCCGGTGTGGCAAAGAACAGGCCTGCAATTGTTGCCACATAATGTTCCATTCAGTTGGACTTTATCACATTGCCTGCTCTCTGTAGGAAAGTTCCTTAAAAGGAACACTTTTGGCCACAAGTTCAGCAGGCAGAGGCCAACACAGAGTGTCCTGCAGACCCCAAGGGACACAAAGCAGTATAGAATGGTTTTCCGTGCAGGCAGTCAAAACCATTTGACAGAATTCACCAATAAGCACCAAGTCCTTGCTTGACTGGGAGTGAGAGGAGCCCTGCCTGTCAGATGTTCACGGCTGGAGTGTCATTCCTAATGCATACCGCCTTCAGAATGGCTTCATAAGGATGAGATTATCTCCCATCTCTTTACACGCTATGCTTTTGCAAAGGAGATCCAGAAAAGGATGCAAGTGTCCTTGTCGAGGTACACCCTGAGCGACTACGTAACAGAGGGCTCTCTAATCTCTGGGCTGTTCCCAGGGGTGCATACTCAGACATGCATCAAATACTGCTGGAAGATCCTCAGTTCACTGAAAGATGCACTTTGGACTGTGCAAAATGTGCTGGCCTTGCAGAATGAGGTATCTGCTAAGGATGCACTGAAGCTTGATACAGCCAATGGAAAGGCTTTGTGGGGAGAGAGTAAAGTGTAAAGTCCTGCTGCCTCTGGACAATGAGGGTCTGAGTCCTCTGGGAAAGCTTCTCAGAAACATGAAGTGTGTATTGCTGAAAGATATCACATGAGTGGCACTGATGCTTTGTACATAGAATGTACTAACTTGATGACATTACAAATGTAGTGACTTGACTATGCTATAAACGTATAGACTGGACAGCATTATGAATACAGACAACACCATGTACTATTTTGTACTTCTTGTATATATGTTTTATGAATAAAGTTTATTTTTGATATATAAAGAAATTTCTGTTCTGGCTCAAGAGTGAGATTAGCAACAGGTGGAATGAGCATATACCAAACTGCACCTTCAGTGAGGTCAGATGGACAGTGATAAATCAGCCTGTCTGAAGTTATCTGCTATTTACTCTTGTAGTCCAACATGACACTTCATCAGCCGTTCGCTCCAGCATTGGAGCTAGAATGCTGCAGTGGCTCAGATGATGGTTTGCAAGATGCTCACGGTCTGTGACGTCTAGGAATTCAAACCTGAGAAAACTTGATTGTAGACTGCAGCAACTCAAAATTCCCAAAGCTGACATCCTAACACTGGATGGGCTTTGTCTGAACAGATTAACAAGAATCCAGACGCACAATCATTCTGAGAGAAGTCCACTCGTTACATTCCTGTTGCATCGTTGTCTGTAATAATTGGGCTCTTGCAAAAGTGCTATATAAGAACCGGATAGTTGCATTGAAAGATCGCTAACTGATATCATAATGCACGCTATTCTTCAAGAACTGAACGTTCTCTTTCAAGAGATGCAGGCTTGCCTGATTTGTCACCTTCTCAAATGGCAAGTTAAGTATTAACAGTATGTTTAGTGCTGGCGGCTCAATAAATGATGCTCAGTCATCTGGTGTAACTGGGTAGATGGATCAGGCTGTCAAACCTGTGCTGTGTATAAACTTTGACCCAGAATATCTGCAACTTTTTGAACAGACCATTTTCACAGATCCGCAGCCTCCCTGATAATAAACTTAGCAACTGGTGCAGAGATGCAAAACAATTGCACCATATAGCCTTAAAGGAACTGACACTTTCATAACAGAGTTTCATGTTTGCATTGTATAATCTTTCTGCCCTTTTAAAACAGGCTTTGTTCACCTTGAACAGTGCCACACCAGGAATTTAAAAAAAGCAAACAATGTAGGAAAGTATGTGAAACAATTAAAAGTATTTTTGCCTATTCGAATTTTGAATGTGGTCTTGCAAAAACTATGGGGGCTAAATTGAATATCCTCACAAAAAAGCAAGGAAATTGAAAAGCAAAATTTGCCTTGATCATATTGAATAGTAGGGCTGGCTTCAGGGGTCAGTGGTGGCATATTCATTTCCTATTGTTTTCTGGTGCTGCTTATGGCATAAAGCCATTGTTAACCACAAAGCTTCAGTTAATAGTAGCTGGCATCACTCAAATCAACAAAGGCTAACCACGAAGGAACATGTGCACAAAGGTTATTTTTCTTTTTGGAGGAAATGGAAAGAAGGAGAGATACTGGCAACGTACCACCATCAGATACAAGACAAGAAGGCAGTGGGAGAAACAAGTATATGTGGAGGTGGATGCTCTGAGTTTAAATTCAAAGGCCTGGGTGCTATTGTTGCTAGTTCAATGGTCAAAATTATCAAATAGCACGCTCCAACAACAATAGCCTCAACCATCGCTCAATTGACTTCATCCCCATATTTTTCTTTCTCTCAAAATAACAACGAAACATGGATGACATGCAGCCTTCTCTCATGAAGTAGATAACAATCCCTTTAAATAGATCCAGTGAGGTTAGTCCTTCATGCTATTCAAAGGAGTTCAGCTATGCAATCTTAAGAAAATATGCTATTTGTTTTGGGCAGCTCCAAGATGGTATGCTGATACCAAGTCAGTTTTGCATAGAGAACAATCTGGCTAGTCTGCAGACATTTAGGGGATATTACGGACTCCTTAATAAGATGGCACCCACTGTACTTTGAACCAGAATTGCTGATGCCATTTTGAAATTCTCTGGATACTCATTACAAACAAAAACAATAGGCTACCAAGCCTAACTTTGCAGCTTGGAGTTTTTAAGATTTTATAGTGTGTCTATCTCTGAAAATGAGAGGAGATCCAGTGGAAAGGCTGGATGAATTCACATAAGAATTGTAAGACACATACAGAATGATCTGAAATGCAATCAGGTATATAGAAATTGCATTTATGCAGCACACACAAAATGCTGGAGGAATTCAGCAAGCCAGGCAGCATCTATGGGAAAGAGTAATCAGTTAATGTTTCAGGCTCAGACCCTTCCTCCGGACTGATGTTCATTCATCCAGCCTTTCCACTGGATCCCCTCTCACGTTTGTGTGTGCTGCTTTGGATTTCCTGCATTTGCAGACTTTCTCAAGCTTGTATTGCATTTATGGAGCATCATTCGTGACCTGAGGACATCTCAAAATACTTTACAAGCAATGAAATGTTGTCACTGATGCAATATAGGAAATATGGCAGGCAATTGTGTACACAGCAAGCTCCCACAAACAGCAATGCTATCATCTGGCTGAGGGAGAAGCATTAGCCAGATCACCGAGAATAACTTACCTGCTTTGAAATAGTGGTATGGAATCTTTTTAAGCTCATCTGGGAGAGCTGAGGGGACCTCAGTTTCACATCAATCCAAAAAGCAGTGCAGCACTCATAAATTAACCGTACTCTTATGCTGAAGCCACTAGAGTTGGTCTTGCACCGTCAATCTTCTAATTCAAAGGTAACAGTGCAATCAGCTGAGCTGCAACCAAAAATTAGCTGCCATCCAACCAATTGTATCCATTGCTCTCAGTCACACAGAAGCAAAGAAAGTGACTATGTCATAAAACAAGCTCCAAAAACCTTTTGTGAAAACCTATATGTAGTTTTTTTTTTAGTGAGAACCTTCAGTAACAAAATGTGAATGAAATTGTATGAAAACCCACTGTATAGTGTGTCTGGAGTTAATTGTTCCCTCGGGACTAAGTATGGATTCACAGTCAATACTTAATGAACTTGAGTAAATAATGTCCTGTTAACAAAGGTACATGGTGTAATGGTGTTCACCTCCCTTTACCAGTCTATGTAGCTTTACGGCCACTTTTGTGGAAAAAATAGCCACTTTTTTTAATAAATATGATTATAACGGACATAATCCCAGGGACTCAACACATTAATGTTCTCCCTGGAGAAAATTTTCTTTAATGCACAGATGTGGACTCTCAAGGTAATTAATATCATTGTTCCTGTGATGATTGCCATTAAATATTTTTCACAAGATGCCATAGATTTCAAATTAAAAGGTTCCCCTCTATCCCCTTTGGCCTAAATGACATTTCTGCTTTCTAGTCTCCACTCCCATCAGCTACTGCATGCATAATGTCCTGCAGGGCCATATCCAAATGAAAGCCAAGCCGAATGGTTATCCTGTCAGGTCTTCTTTCACATATCGCAGTCCTACCCCAAGTTGAATACAGAGAAGAGGATTTCTATTTTATGTGAAGAATGCAACCAGTAATCTTTCCTTAGGTCCTGCCAGATCTGCTTGGTAACCAGGACAGGGTCTGTGGAGTGGAGATGGTCAAAAGGGTTGTAAAACAGCGCAAGTTCCTTCATCCATTTCTGTACGTGTCATCAGAAGCAGAAACACTCACGTGGTCAAGATGGCGCCAGTGAACGACGATTCCTCGAGCGACATCTTCCAGATAGTCAATTACTTCACTTTTCCTACATCTTCTACTTATTCTTTTCATCTTAATTGTGTTTTGAAAACTGCTGGAGCCTGTGACCTGCAGTTTGGAAATCGATCGAGTGACCGAGCACTCTGCTGTCCCCTCGAAAATTCCAGCAGAGGGCCAAGAGCACAAGCTGCCTCGAGGAGAAGACCAGAGGCCATGGTCGAATCCATTTCCTGCTGAACAAAGCATTGAGGATGATTGAAACATTGAGGCGAATGCAAAGGAGGCAGAGTCAGTGGTCCCTCTCCACACAGGCTGTGGGTTGATGGTTGCTCTCCACAGACGCCGCTGGACGATATTCGGGAGGCCACAGAAGGACTGAGTTTGAGCAGTCGCTCTCCTTGATGTTGACGGAGGATGGTTTCAAAATTCTGAGATTTATGTGATTATTGGTGTGGACTGCAGTTTATATTGGTCTCCTTCAGATTTCTGTGTTTTCTTTCTTACTGCCGATTGGTGGATTGGGGGTTTGATGTCCCTGTGGGCAATAGGTTGGTTTTTGTGTGAGGGAGGTGTTGGGGATTTGGGGTCTGATGTTCTTGTTGGTGTTTTTCCATGTGGGCGACCTGTTAGTTTTTGTGTGTGAGAAAGAGGGGGTCGGGTGTTTGATGTTATTGTTGCTGTTTCTTTTCCCTTGTGGACCATATTTGTGAGGGAAGGCGTTGGGGGTTTGGGGGTTTGATGCTGCCATTTTCCAGGTAGGCGAGTTGTTAGTTTTTGTGTGAGGGAGGGGTTGAGGGGGGGTTGGCATTTGCGAGGTTTTGTTTCTTTTGCTTTATCGTGCAGGGGAGGTGGGGCTGATGTCTTTTTCTTTCAACAACATCCATGGTTTTTCTGTATTTCATGGCTATCTGGAGAAGAGGAATCTCAGAGTTGTATCCTGCATGCATCTTTTAATAATAAAATAAACACTTGAACCCTTAAAGGTGGCGTGTGAAGGAAACTGCCTTTCTTAGGAAGCATTGGAGGCCCTGTCCACCAAGAAACTTGACAAATGCATTTTCCCAATTCCCAAATCCAACTCAGAGTTGGTTTTGGTCTTGTATAAAGCTTCATTAGCCACACTACTTAAAACATTCTGTTGTAGAACTGATTCAGACCAGTTTGGACACATATCAAAGCTCGCAGTTACAGAAACTATTTCATTATAGTAGCTCCATTAAGTCCAAAATATTTCCCAGGAGCTTGACAGTGTGCTTAAAATTTATTCTAATATCATTGAAATCATTGAAAAGTCTAAGTGCCAGAGTCCTGTTTCTCAAATGATGAAAAATCATAAAAGTAGGATTTTGGGTGTGTTTTTTTTTGAAGCTCGTAACTAAATTAAAAATGACATTGAGTATCAAAAGTGTACAAATCTGCATGTATTATCCATCTTTGATTACCCATCAGGAAGATGGGGGGTGAGCTGCCTCTTGATTTGCTGGAATCTTTCTGGTGAAGGTGCTCCCCTTGTTCTGTAGAGGAGGGGGTTCCAGGATTCAGACCAAACGATAATATTTAAAAAGTATTAATCTAGTGGTTAGCATGACACGATTACGGCTCGGGGCGTCAGAGTTCAATTCCGATGTCATCTGTGAGAGGTCGGTACGTCCTCCCCGTGGAATGCTTGGGCTTTGTATAGGTGCTCCAGTTTCCTCCCACAGTCCAAAGATATACCAATTAGTAGTTTAATTGGTCATTGTGAATTGTCAGGTGGGTGGGAAAGGTCAAGGGCTGGAGAAGAAAGAACTATCACCTGTTGCTTTTCATGAGAGAGAGCTTCCCACTTAGAATGTTTCTCAACTTCACTCCTGAATGATGAGGCTCAGGATTTAAGAGTATGGCACCTTGATCCAGACTACCTCCTCACTCATCTCCACCCTCAGCTTCAATCGGTACAAAAGGTTTGCTTTCAATATCCTAAAATCCCCATATCCAATCTGTATAAACATTTTTTATTCTGTGAGATACAGGTTTAATTTATGTAACCTTTCTTCATAATTTATGAGGGAGAATCACTCTGCATAATTTAATTCCATGACCGCAATCTTTCAATATCCATCCTCAGAGAACATTAGTCCAGCTAAATATTCCAGGTGCACCTGGGCTGAAGCAGGATGGCTTTGAAGTTGAGTAAATTGGGATTTGATGTTACACAGCGTATGTGAGTTTACTGAGTGGAATTTTAGCTGGGAATCCAAAGGAATTTGGAAGACACACATAAAAATTGCTGGTGAATGCAGCAGGCCAGGCAGCATCTATAGGAAGAGGTACAGTCGATGTTTCAGGCCGAGACCCTTCGTCAGGACTTACTGAAAGAAGAGGTAGTAAGAGATTTGAAAGTGGGAGGGGGAGGGGGAGATCTGAAATGATAGGAGAAGACAGGAGGGGGAGGGATGGAGCTAAGAGCTGGACAGTTGATTGGCAAAAGGGACACGACGCTGGAGAAGGGAGAGGATCATGGGACTGGAGGCCTAGGGAGAAAGAAAGGGGGAGGGAGAAGCCCAGAGGATGGGCAAGGAGTATAGTGAGAGGGACAGAGTGAGAAAGAGAGAGAATATATATATATACACACACACACACATATATATATATATATATATATATAAAATAATAAACTGATAAATAAATAAATAAATGGTGGATGGGGTATGAAGGGGAAGTGGGGCATTAACGGAAGTTAGAGAAGTCAATGTTCATGCCATCAGGTTGGAGGCTACTCAGATGGAATATAAGGTGTTGTTCCTCCAACCTGAGTGTGGCTTCATCTTGACAGTAGAGGAGGCCGTAGATAGACATATTAGACTGGGAATGGGACGTGGAATTAAAATGTGTGGCCACTGGGAGATCCTGCTTTCTCTGGCGGACAGAGCATAGGTGTTTAGCGAAATGGTCTCCTGCGTTGGGTCTCACCTATATATAGAAGGGCCGCATCGGGAGCACCGGACGCAGTATATCACCCCAGCCGACTCACAGGTGAAGTGTCGCCTCACCTGGAAGGACTGTCTGGGGCCCTGAATGGTGGTGAGGGAGGAAGTGTAAGGGCATGTGTAGCACTTGTTCTGCTTACAACGATAAGTACTGGGAGGGAGATCGGTGGGGAGGGATGGGGGGGACGAATGGACAAGGGAGTAGCGTAGGGAGCGATCCCTGTGGAAAGCAGAGAGTGGGGGGAGTGATTAGTGGTGGGATCCCGTTGGAGGTGGCGGAAGTTACGGAGAATTATATGTTGGACCCGGAGGCTGGTGGGGTGGTAGGTGAGGACAAGGGGAACCCTATTCCGAGTGGGGTGGTGGGAGGATGGGGTGAAACCAGATGTGCGTAAAATGGGAGAGATGCGTTTGAGAGTGGAGTTGACGGTGGAGGAAGGGAAGCCCTTTTCTTTGAAAAAGGAGGACATCTCCCTCGTCCTGGAATGAAAAGCCTCATCCTGAGAGCAGATGCGGCAGAGACGGAGGAATTACGAGAAGGGGATGGCATTTTTGCAAGAGACAGGGTGAGAAGAGGAATAATCCAGGTAGTTGTGAGAGTCTGTAGGCTTATAGTAGATATCAGTAGATAAGAATTTGGAAGTCGTTCGTGCATTTCAATATCTGCAGCAAAGAACTTTTGTTGACTCTTTCTGTAGCTTTCCTACTTTTGGGTAAAGGCTCTAATGGAAGCTTTTATGACTAACAAATCAGTGACCTGCTGTATGCACTTGGACATGATTGACTGTAAGGTACTTGCATAATCACCCTTCCCCTGAGCCCGGTAGCTGTCAGAGTTCATGTTGGCAGTGAACTGCACATCTGCAGGTAATACTGTGGCAGTCACACAGGGTACTCCTCTGTCTGTGTAAAACTGATGGCGTATGTCTAGGAACACATCTAAATCTGCTGTTCTGTTGTTGCCAAATTGTTGCTTCTTTTTCAAGTTTTTTGAAGTGCAATATTGGCTGATTTTTACTTCCTGTGTTATCACAATGTTGCTTTAAGTCAGTTGCCGGTGAAGTGGCTGTAATTCCAGCCACATCAAACATTGCTAGCACGTATTAGTGCTCCTATAGGATCTGGGCGCCAGTGGAATGTTGACCTTCTCTTGGCACTTGAGTTTATTTTTGTAGACCAAGTTAGATTGAGATTCCAATAATGGACAGAGTTAGAGGCAGCAATCACAAAGTTCAAAATTCAAAGTAAATTTATTATCAAAGTACATATTTGTCACCATATATCACCCTGAGATTCATTTGCATGTGGACATTCCAAGTAAATGCAAAGATAATAATCTAAAACATAATAAATAAGTAATACATATTGAGAGCATGAGATGAAGAGTCCTTGAAAGTGAGTCCATAGGTTGTGAGAACAGTTCAGTGATGGGGTGAGTGAAGTTATCTCCTCTGTTCAAAAGCCTGATGTTTGAGGGGTAATAACTGTTCCTGAACCTGGTGGTGTGAGTCCTGAGGCTCCTGTGCCTTCTTGCTGATGGCAGCAACTGTGAGAGGACAGTATGACCTGGGTGGTAGAGGTCCCTGATGTTTGCTGTTGGACTCCGGCCATATTCCACCGAGATACAACACTGGGCGTCACAGGAGGTTGTTCCTGCCTGTGGCCATCGAACTTTGCAGCTCCTCCCGTGGATGGTCAGACACCCTGAGCCAATAGGCTGGTCCTGGACTTATTTCCATCTGGCATAGTTTGCATATTGTTGTTTGATTGTTTGTGGTTTTGTATTGCTATATTTATGCTCTATACTTGGTTGGTGCGGCTGTAACGAAACCCAATTTCCCTCGGGATCAATAAGGAATATCTATCTATCTATCTGATGATGGATGCTGCTTTCCTGTGACAATGCTTCATGTAGATGTGCTCAATGGTGGGGAGGCTTTACTTGTGATGGACTGGGCTGTATCCACTAGTTTTTGTAGGATTTTCTGTTCAAAGGGATTTGTTTTTCCATACCAAGCTGTGATACAGCAAGTTAATATACTCTCCACCACGCATCTATAGAAGTTTGTCAAAGTTTTAGATGTCATGCCAAATCTTCACAAACTCAGAAACTAGAGGCACTCCCGTGCTTTCTTTGTAATGGCACTTAGATGCTGGGCCTCGGACAGATCCTCTGAAATGATAACACAGAGGAATTTAAAGTTGCTGACCCTCTCCACCCTCCACCACCGCCCCCCCCCGCCCCGATAAGAACTGGCTCATGGATCTCTGGTTTCCTCCTTCTGAAGTCAGTACTCAGCTCCTTGGTCTTACTGACATTGAGTAAGAGGTTATTGTGGCACCACTCAACCAGATTTTTAATCTCCCTCCTATACACTGATTCATCACCACGTTTGATTCAGCCTACAACAGTGGTGTCATCAGAAAACTTGAATATGGCATTAGAGCTATACTTACTCTCATAAGTATAAGCATCAAGTGAGTAGAGCAGTGTGCTAAACACATGTCACACTGATAATAAAATAACTAAAATAACTGGGCCCAGAACTCACACTATTTTATTTACTTGTGCACAAGGAGAACAGCGTGGCCTCTGTTACGACACAGTTCCGAAGTCAGAACAGAAAACTACGATTTTTATACAGAATTGGCTTAAAAGTTATGGATATTGACCATTTGGTAAATTAGGTATTTTTGAATTCCTTACTTGCAAGATCAATGCCATTCACAATGGATATGTTGAAAGTCAATAGAAAATACAAGCTGACAGCTAAGGATATTTTGAATTTAGTAAAGCAATTGTCCCTTAGTTGTTGGGTGCATTCCATTATTCCCATCCAGTCTGTCTCTGGCATCCCTACTGTGTAACGGGAAGCTATGTTCTTCTAGATTGATTACACACTGCCACAGTCTTCTCACCTATCTGGTCTGCAGTGAGCAAGGCCAGCTCCAACAGTTTCAATTCAAAGGTTTCAATTGACCACAACTGCCCCAGGCTATTCTTGCCTGGATGTTGTCTTTGACTTTTGCCTTACCACAACTTCCACAGACACAGCTTTGTGGTGCACCTGTGCTAATGGTGATCATGAAGGAGATGTTGTTGCCAATTCAAATTGACTGGGGTCTGCAGGTGAGAAAATCAAGGATCCAATTGCACAAGGAGGTATTTAGATCTAGGTCTTGAAGCTTACTGATTAGGTTTGAGGGGATGATGGTATTGAAAGCCAAACTACAGTCGATAAAGAGCATCCTGATGTATGCATCTTTGCTGTCCAGATGTCCCAGGGTTGAGTGAAGAGCCACTTTGAGCTGTGGACCTGTTGCTCTGGTAGGCAAATTGGAGCAGATCCAAGTCACCACTCAGACAGGAGCTGATCTGCTTCAACAAGTCTCTCAAAACATTCCACCTCTGTGGTTATAAGTACTACTGGACAATAGTCAATGAGGTAGGTTACCCCGTTCTTCTTGGGCACTGGTATAGTTGAAGCCTGCTTGAAGCAGGTGGGTACCTCAGACTGCTGAAGTGAGAGGTTAAAGATCTTAGTGAACACTCCAGCCAGGTCTTTAGTACTTGGCCAGGTACGCCATCTGGGCTAAATGCTTTCCATGGGTTCACCCTCCTGAAGAATGCTCTCACATTGGCCTCAGATACTGAAACCATTGAGGGCTGTGAGAGTTCGTGAAAGTGCCTCCATGTTTTGATAGTCAAACTGAGCATACAAGGCATTGAGCTCGTCTGGGAGCAAAGCCTTGTCACCTATGTTGCTTGCTTTCATTTTATGGGACCTGACAGCATCCAAGCCCTGCCACAGCTGTCGAGCATCCTTCAGTGATGCAAGTTTGGTCTGGAATTGCCAATTTGCATGTGAGATGGCTGTCTGGAGATCATACCTGGACCTCTTGTGTTTTACTTGGTTGCCAGACCCGAACGCCACTGATCTGGCCCTCAGCAGATGCCGGATCTCTTGGTTCATCCAGGGCTTCTTGTTGGGGAAAACTCTGAATGATATTGTAAGGACACACTCATCTATGGCTGTTTTTATAAAGTCTGTGACATCTGTGGTGTATTTGTTTAGATCCTCTGACAAGTCTTGAACATGGCCCAGTTGACCGACTTGAAGCAATCCTATAGCCACTCCTCTGACTCCTGCAACCACCCCTTTGTTGTCTTTTCCTCTGGAATCTCGCTCTTTCAGCTTTGCCTGAATACAGGTAGAAGGAGGGCAGCCAGATGGTCAGATTTCCCAAAGTGAGGTTTAGGGATAGAACAGTAGGCATTCCCAATCATAATAAACATTGGTCGAGTGTGTTGGGACCCCTTGTGCTGCAGGTCATATGTTGATGATAATTGGGCGGAGATTCCTTGAAACAAGCCTGATTGACAAAGATTTTAAAGGTGTTGGTGTAGGCTGTTTCTTGTTTGCTAATCACTACACTCAATACATTGGCCTTTGACGGTATGTAAACTGCACTCAGGATTGGGGGAGACTCGCTTGGTAAGTAGAATGTTCAGCACTTAATCATTAGATGTTCCAGGTCAGGGGAGCACGTGTGTGACAAGACCACCATGTCTGAGCAGCACAAAGAGCTTATCATGAAACACAGACTCCCACCTTTACTTATCACCACAGAATGAATCAACTTCCCTCCCAAGTGCACAGTGCCACTGTAAACTCCAAATCGTTTCTAGATGCAGCACAGTTACATTGAATTAGAACTAAATGGATTAGTTGCAAGGTGAAAGGTAACGACTCTAGCAAAATCAACCAGTTCTGTCTTGCTTTCTTCCTGTTTGCTGCATTCTTAACAACTTCTCAAGACTCCTTGGTAATCCATTTTCTTCCTAGTTGAAAGGAGGCTCAAAAAAAGTTAAATACACAAATTCATTTAGTGTACAAACTGAGGAACTAAAATAAATTTCTAAAATACACCTAGTGTCACTATGCCTACAAGTAAAACTTTCAACCTATCAACCTGATTTGTGAGATCTAGGAAAGGACTCCACATTTCATCTCAATCCCCACTAAGAATACATGAATGGAAAATTCCAAGAACTCCATTCACCAGTTAGTCGACATCCACCATTAATTAGAGCTTGGGGCTCTGGAATTCCAAAATATTGGGTTGAGATTCACTTAGAATGTGTTGAAAATCTAAAAGCAGCAAAGGGGGGAAAAAAAACACAAATGTTTAAACAGAAGAGATTCTGCAGATGCAGCATCTGTAGTGGGGAATAAACAGTCAATGTTTTCAATGTTTCAGGCCAAGACTGTTCATCAGGACTGGAAAGGAAGGGGGCAGAAGGCAGGATAAGAAGGTTTGGGGGGGGGGGGAATAGTACAAGATGTCAGGTGATAGACGAGACCAGGTGAGGGGGAGGTGAGTGATGAAGTGAGATGCTGGGAGGTGATAGGTAGAAGAGATAAAGTACTAAAGAAGAAAGAATCTGATAGGAGAGGACAGTGGGCCAAGGAAGAAAGTGGAGGATGAGGGGAACCAGCGGGAGGTGGTGGGCAGATGAGGAGAAGAGAAGGGGTGAAGAGGTAACCAGAATAGGGGAATTTACCCATTTCAGTTCAACTTCTCATTATGCTGAATGCTTAAAGTTGTGAATTTGATGTGAGACTCTACTGTACATGGTATTTCAGAAGGAATAGAGGATTATGGGGGAACAATCAAGATTGTACACATAAAATGGGGCTGTAGGCCAAGATATTACTGGACCTGATGTTATTGGGTATAATTCAATCTAAATTCTGCAAGAATTTCCACAAAATAATTTATTATTAATTGTAGTTAAACAGCAAATTCTATGGCCATTGAAGAAATAGAAAGGTGGAATGTGACATTTGGAGGTTGAGCTCAATGTTATAAAACATAAGAAGCAGGAGTACGTGTTGGCTACTCAGTCCCTTGTGCCCACTGCACCATTCAGTAATACGTGTCTGATCCCACAGCAGAACTTTCCTGCACTAATCCCATTGATTCCCTTATTTGACTTGGATGAAAATGTAGATGGATGAGTTAGTAAGTTTGCAGATGACATAAAGATTGGTAGAGATGTGGATAGTGTTGAGTACAATAGAATATAGATCAGTTACATATTAGTGGTGGAGAAATGGCAAGTGGAATTTAATCTGAACAAATGTGAGGTGTTAAACTTTGGGAGGTTTAATGTAAGGGGAAAGCACCCATTTGATGGAAAAGGTCTTAGCAACATTGGCTTACAGTAGGATCTTGGGGTCCAAGTCCATATCTCACTGAAAGTGGATAGGGTGCTAAAGAAAGCAGATAGTATGTTTGCCTTCATTAGTTGGGGCACTGAAATCATGTGGTAGCTATATAAATATTTAGTTAGGCTAAACATGGATTATCATGTGCAGTTCTGGTCACCCCATCACAGGAATGATGTGGAGGCTTTGGAGAGGGTGCAGAAAAGCTTTATCAGGATGCTGTCTGGATTAGAGGACACGTGCTATAGAAGAGGTAGGACAAACATGGGTTGTTTTCTCTGGAGCATTGGGGGCTGAGGGGAGACCTGATAGAAGTTTATAAGTTAATGACAGGCATAGATAGATAGGGTAAACAGTCAGAATCTCTTTTTTTTTCTCAGGGTAGAAATGTCAAGGACCAGAGGACATGCATTTAAAATGGCGGGGGGGGGCGGAGTTTAAAGGAGATGTGCAGGGCATCATGTAGAGGCAGAAGAGAATTAGTTTACTCTGTGATTTTGTTTGACACAGACGTTGTGGACCAAAGGGCCTATTCCCGTACTATACTGTTCTGTGTTCTATTACGCAGGAAGGCATGGGCCTTACACTAATCATCAGTAAGACAAAGATCTCCTGTTAATGTATAACACCATCAACTCCCCATGTCCCACTTCACCAACAATTAAGATCGTTGGTTGACCCTGGGAAATATGGATCTCTCAGAAGCTCTCCCCCCCCCCCCCCCCCCCCGGGACCACAATAAGCAAATATCAATGACAGGATTCACCGCCACCTCCTGGGGACCAATACAGACTTTGGCCAACGAAGGAAAGGAGAGTTCAAAGACCAAGCCTGGCACTAAGCTTAGGAATCCCTGACCTTTGGAGACATGGACAGCCCACATCCAACACATCAAAGTACTGCTCAGTTACCACCAAATCTGTCTCCACAAAATCCTCCAAATCAACATCACCTCCCAGGTCAACATTCTGATCATGCCCAACCAAGCTCTGATCGCCAGTCCACTTTCATCCTTGGTTGGTCAGGGTAGGTCTTATCACTGGGGCAAGGGAATCAGGTGATCAGAACCCTGTTGATTCAGGTGATCAGGACATGGTGGTCGAGAGATTAACAGGTTAAAGTGGGATTAGGTTGGGCGGCAGGCAAGGATTGTGAGCTTGAAGTTGCAGGGATCAGCACCAAAATGTGTGGGCACAGCAATGTGCAGCAGAATCTCTAGACATGAATAATTAATTCTGTGTAATTGTTTCTGATGTTTTTCAATTACTTTTTTATCTCTGCACCAACTAGAGCTGCTTTGCTTTTGTAAAGGGATATTTTACAGAATTAATGCTGGTGAATGCAGCAGGCCAGGCAGCATCTATAGGAAGAGGTACAGTCGACGTTTTGGGCCGAGGCACTTCGTCAGGACTAACTGAAGGAAGAGTTAGTAAGAGATTTGAAAGTGAGAGGGGGAGATCCGAAATGATAGGAGAAGACAGGAGGGGGAGGGATGGAGCTAAGAGCTGGAAAGTTGATTGGCAAAAGGGATACGAGACTGGAGAAGAGAGAGGATCATGGGACGGGAGGCCTAGGGAGAAAGAAAGGGGGAGGGGAGCCCAAAGAATGGGCAAGGAGTTGTAGCGAGAGGGACAGAGGGAGAAAAAAGGGGAAAAGAAAAAATAATAATAAATAAGAGATGGGGTATGAAGGGGAGGTGGGGCATTAATGGAAGTTAGAGAAGTCAATGTTCTCTCACAGCTACCTGGACTATTCCTCTTCCTACTCTGTCTCTTGCAAAAATGCCATTGCCTTCTCGCAATTCCTCTGTCTCCACCACATCTGCTCTCAGGATGAGGCTTTTCATTCCAGGACGAGGGAGATGTCCTCCTTTTTCAAAGAAAGGGGCTTCCCTTCCTCCACCATCAACTCTGCTCTCAAACGCATCTCTCCCATTTTACGCACATCTGGTTTCACCCCATCCTCCCACCACCCCACTCGGAATAGGGTTCCCCTTGTCCTCACCTACCACCCCACCAGCCTCCGGGTCCAACATATAATTCTCCGTAACTTCCGCCACCTCCAACGGGATCCCACCACTAAGCACATCTTTCCCTCCTTCTGCTTTCTGCAGGGATCACTTCCTACACAACTCCCTTGTCCATTCGTTCCCCCCCATCCCTCCCCACGGATCTCCCTCCCGGCACTTATTCGTGTAAGCGGAACAAGTGCTACACATGCCCTTACACTTCCTCCCTCACCACCATTCAGGGCCCCAAACAGTCCTTCCAGGTGAGGTGACACTTCACCTGTGAGTCGGCTGGGGTGATATACTGCGTCCAGTGCTCCCGATGTGGCCTTCTATATATTGGCGAGACTCGATGGAGGCTGGGAGACCATTTCGCTGAACACCTACGCTCTGTCCGCCAGAGAAAGCAGGATCTCCCAGTGGCCACACATTTTAATTCTACATCCCATTCACATTCTGACATGTCTATCCACGGCCTCCTCTACTGTCAAGATGAAGCCACACTCAGGTTGGAGGAACAACACCTTATATTCCATCTGGGTAGCCTCCAACCTGATGGCATGAACATTGACTGCTCTAACTTCTGCTAATGCCCCACCTCCCCTTCGTACCCCATCCCTTATTTATTATTTATTTCCCCCCTTTTATTCTTTTTTTTCTCCCTCTATCTCTCTTGCTACAACTCCTTGCCCATCCTCTGGGCTCCCCCCTCCCTTTCTTTCTCCCTAGGCCTCCCGTCCCATGATCCTCTCCCTTCTCCAGCCTTGTATCCCCTTTGCCAATCACCTGTCCAGCTCTTAGCTCCATCCCTCCCCCTCCTGTCTTCTCCTATCATTTCGGATCTCCCCCTCCCCCTCCCACTTTCAAATCTCTTACTATCTCTTCTTTCAGTTAGTCCTGACGAAGGGTCTCGGCTCGAATCGTCGACTGTACCTCTTCCTATAGATGCTGCCTGGCCTGCTGCATTCACCAGCATTTTTGTGTATGTTGCTTGAATTTTCAGCATCCGCAGATTTTCTCATGTTTCCGATTTTACAGAATTGTTAGAATTTATATTGACCAAATTCATTAAAAAGTACTTAACACTAAGCATCACTGAAAAGTCTGGCAACTACAAGTATTTCCATTTGTTTTATATTGGTTTTGATACGTTTGACCACGTTGACTGGCATATTTCTTCATTAAATTACAATTGCCATGTTCAGGGAACACAAATGTGACATTCATGATACGTCAATGCATTTTTACTTGTGAAAAGAGCCATTAGAAACTTTTTCTAAAAGAAAGGTATTTTGGTGAAATGTTTGTTGGCACCTGAAATAAGTTTAATAGATAAAATTATTGCCATAAACTACTGACTGGGAGGAATGAAATTTACAGATTAAACTTTTAGCCTATTTCAGTTTTAGTCCAGCATCACAAATCTCTTGAGTGAGTACGCTACTATGTAATAAATTGTAAATTGTGTTAAGAAAACAATTATAGACTTGCTCGTCTAATGTCATCTGGAATCTGTGTGCATCACTGAACCTCCAAACCCTTTTGAGAAGCAATAGGTGAGTCACAGTCGTTTATGTGTGACATTGCCTGGATGAAACTGACATTTTGCTATGTGAGTGAAACAAGTATGCAAATCAAACAAGCTCATTCTTAAACACAAGAGATTCTGCAGATGCTGGAAATCTTGAGCAACACACACTAAATGTTTGAGGAACTCGGCAAGTCAGGCAGCAGCTATGGGCAGGAATAAACAGTCGACTTTTTGGGCTGAGACCCTTCTTCAGACTGGAAAGGAAGGGGGCAGAACCAAGAATGAGAAGTTTGGGGAGGTGTAAGAGTACAAGATGGCAGGTGATAGGTGGGGAAGCTGGGAGGTGATAAGTGGAAAATGATATGACCATGGAAGAAAGGGAAAGAAAAGGGACAGATGATGGGCAGATGAAGAGGTGAGAGAGTAACTAGAATGGGGAATGGAACAGGAGAGAAGGGGGAAGTGGAAACATTGATGTTCATGCAATCAGGTTGGAGGCTACCCAGATGGAATATGAGGTGTTGTTCCTCCAAATCTGAGGAAGCCATGGAATGACATGTATGAATGAGAATGGGAAGTCAAATTGAAATGGGTGGACACCTGGAAATCCTGCATTTTGTTCAAAAGTACATGTTATTGTCTGAGTGTGTATTTACAATACAACTGTGATGTTTGTCCACTCCAGATAGTCATTAAATACAGACCATGGGAGTTGTCATCAACTCCACCATTCTGCCCCCCGCCGGCACGATAGAAAAAGGATACAAAACTCGCAGACCCAAAAACTCCCAATTTTTCCCCACAGAAAAAATGACAGTGACAATCCCCAACCCCCTCACTCGCAGAAATAAACAGCGACAATAGCAACCTCGACCCCCTCACACTCAGGGAAAAAAAACAGCAACAGTAGCAATCCCCGACCCTCTCACCCGCAGAAATAAACAGCAACATAGCACCAAAACTCCCAACCGCCCTACACGCAAAAAATTAACAGATCACCCCCCCCCCCGCCAATTGTTCACAAGAAAGAAGACACTGAAATACTGAAGGAAACCAACATAAAGTACAGTCCTATATTCACATAAATCTCAGAATATGGGAAACATCTTTTTGTCTGCATATGAGGAAAGCAGCCGCATGAACATCGTTCTGCTGTGAAGAGTGACCGCTGACCCGGTGTGAACGCGCTGATCCGGCTGCTGACCGTTGTCACACCAGTGGACTCCGTCAGGAGCCATCACTGACTCCCTCCGCATTCACCTCAATGCTTCAATCTTCCTTGCCGCTCCGAGATGGAGTGATTCATGACCCGGTGCCTCATCTCTCTGATCGTTTCCACCAGTCAGTTCTTTTCCACCAGTCAGCTCGTGCTATTGATCCTTTTCAGCCCACATCTCTAATCTCCACGAGGCAGCTCCCTGGACACAACACAACGCTGGGTTCTTCGATCGAGTTCCAAACTGTACGTCACAGGCTCCAACAGTTTCCTTAACACAAACAAGACAAAAAAGAACAAGCAGAAGGCGTGGACAAGATGAAATATTTTGAGAGGTTTGCTACCTGGACGATGTCGCCCGAGGAATGTGGCAGATGGACCGGAGGTTCTCAAAGAAGTGGACCCCCCAATGTGGGTCTGGTCTCACTGATGTGACCACACCAGGAGCACCAGATACAGTAAGGTGACCCCAACAGACTCTCAGGTGACGTGTTCCTCACCTAGAAGGACTGTTTGGGGCCCTGAATGGTGGTGAGGGAGGAGGTGTAGGGGCAAGTGTAGTACTGCAAGATCATAGTAAGGTAGATAGTGAGGCCAAGAGCCCATCTTATGGTACAGAGGTCTATTCAAGAGTCTGATAACAGTGGGGTGGAAGCTGCCCGTGAGCCTGGTGGTACATGTTTTCAGGCTTTTGTATCGTGTGCCTGGTGGGGGAGTGGAGACTAGAGAATTTCTGGGGTGTTTGAGATCTTTGATTATGCTGGCTGCTTTACTGAGACAGTGAGTAGTACAGACTGAGTATATAGAGGGGAGGCTGGTTCCTGCAACGTGCTGAGCTGTGTCCACATCTCTCTGCAGTTTCTTGTGGTCACAGGCAGAGCCGTTATGCATCCAGATGGAATGTTTTCTATGGTACACTGACAAAAATTGGTAGGAGTGGGAGGTATGCCACGCCATGAGCTCGCAGACTGTAGTTAAGTAAAATTCTGTTGCCCACTGGTGTTATGGTCCGGTCCATGAAATCAGGATTCCGGTTCACAGTCTGGTCCATCGTTCCTTATTCCAGGTTTTCTGGTTTTCCCTTTTTCTGTTGGGTGCTCTAATTGAGGCAGCTGATTCACATTTTGGGCTGGCTACATAAATAGCTCCTTGGTTCAGCTTTAGTTGCTGAATTGTTCCTATCCAAACCTCCCTGTCTGAATCCCTATGCTGCCCCTTCTTCCTGAAGTGTTGCCCTTCAGCCAGTGTCTGAAGCCTCGCCTCGCCTGCACTGCTGTCAAGTTCAACTTCTGGAGCAAGATAAGGAACTGTCTATTGTTGTTTTGAACTGTCTCTCTGTCCATGCCTTTGCTAGGTAGGTCTGGCTGTTTGCTGCTACCTTGTGTTGAGAACTATCTCTGTGTCCATGCCTTTGCTAGGTAGGTCTGGCTATTTGCTGCTAACTTGTGTTTGGAACTATCTCTCTGTGTTCTGTGTATGAGTCCTGGCCCTATGTCCTTCTCCCTAGGAGGGGTCCTGACTCTGTAGAGCCCTGGCCTCCAGTCCTGTCGCCCTCCAGACCAGGGCTCTGCGTTCCTGTCGCCCTCCAGACCAGGGCTCTGCATTCCTGTCCTGTCCATGTGCCTCGCCCAGCCCAGGAGTACCATGCCCAGTCCTGTGCTGGGGTTCTGTCGTCCTGTCCATGTGCCGTGTCCTGTGCAGGAGTTCCATGTCCAGTCCTGTAGCCATGTCATGTCTTCGTCTAGTTCTGGGGTCCGAGCCCAAGTCAAGACCCAGGTTCTGGGTCTTTGTCCAGTCTCTGGCTTGGAGTCCAAGCCCAGGCTTTTAGTTCCCAGTTCCTAGTCCTGGTCCTGCTTGCCTAGTAAATGTCCTAGCCCAAGTCTGTGTTCTTGTCTCAGCTCCTAGTCTGCATCCAGTCATGTCCCTAACTCTAGTCTCTAGTTCTAACCTGTTCCTAGTACTTCAGTGTCTGTGTCTTGCATTTGGGTCTGCTCCCAGCCACCCCCTTATGACAGAACAGTCCAGCTAGATGTGGAACCAGCGACACAGACACTGTTGTTTATCTCTCGCTATCCTGGGTTCTCTCCTGTTGAATGCCCCCCCCCCCCACCCGCCCGTGTCATCCATAGTCTGGGGAAGCCTTTTGGGTCGCCAGGAGGCTCCCATAGAGGGGTTTACTGTCATGGTCTGGTCCGTAAAGTCCGGATTCTGGTTCACGGTCTAGTCCATCATTCCTTATTCCAGGTTTTCTGGTTTTCCCTTTTTCTGTTGGGTTCTCTAATTCAGTGTTCCCCAACCACCGGGCCACAGACCGGTACCAGGCCGCGAGGAAGTGATATGAGTCAGCTGCACCTTTCCTCATTCCCTGTCACACACTGTTGAACTTGAACACAGGGTTGCCAACTGTCTTGTATTTGCTGGGACATCCCGTATATTGGGCTAAATTGGCTTGTCCCATACAGGGCTGCCCTTGTCCCGTATTTCCCCTGCTAATGTAGAGCGTTCCTATGAAACCTTTCGTGCTCAAATGGCGTAAAGTGAAGAAGCAATTATCATTAATTTATGTGGGAAAAATTTTTGAGCATTCTCAGACCCAAAAAATAACCTACCAAATAATACATAAAACCTAAAATAACACTAACATATAGTAAAAGCAGGAATGATATGATAAATACACAGCCTATATAAAGTAGAAATAATGTATGCACAGTGTAGTCAGGAAGATCAAGCCAAAACCAATTTGTGGGGGGGGAAAAAATCGGCACATCCGCGCATGCAAACATCACATATGCACATGTCACTCACACATGCGCACACAAGTGCCCACGCAAGGCTTCATGGTCATGGTAGTCTTTCCTGGGGTAAACAGAAGTGTCCCGGGATTTCACTGCTACTTTTGTCCCTTATTTGGAAGTGAGAAAGTTGACAACACTAACTGTAAAAGACGTTGAGGTGAGTTTAACCCTACTTGAACACCACCCCCACCCCTGGTTGGCCGGTCCGCAAGAATATTGTCAATATTAAACCGGTCCGCGGTGCAAAAAAGGTTGGGGACCCCTGCTCTAATTGAGGCAGCTGATTCACATTTTGGGCTGGCTATGTAAATAGCTCCTTGCTTCAGCTTCAGTTGCTGAGCTGGGCTGGGGTGGGAGAGACGACTGGAGTTCTGCCTGCAGTGTCTTGCTTTGGATTTTTGCTGGTTTTTCGGAGGACAACGGCGGTTAGCTAAACATCTAGACTGTGAATAGATGGAGGATGGCAGGAGGAAGTGACAATTTGGAAAGTGAGTTAGAGATGGAAGATGGCAGGAAAGAGGAATGGAGTGTAAAGAGTAAGAAAAGAAAACAGAGGTATGAGCAGTAAAATTCTGAGGGGTCGGGATAATCGAAAAAGGATAGCAAAAGAATGGAAAGAAGATGAGATTAAAGCAATTATAAAACTGAGCGAAGACGGGGCATCTTTCAGGGATTTGAACCCAATTTATTTGACGAAGGTAATCAACAAACTTGTAGGCGAAGTCATAAGAGCCAAGTTATTACGAAAAGGATCGCTATTAGTGATATGTCGGGATAGTGCTCAACAAGGCAAAGTGATAAGATTAAATAAAATAGACAGCAAAAAAAAGTACAATGCTCAATACTCGACAATAGAAAGTGGACTAGAGGAGTTATTTTGGGGATACCTACAAAAGTTACTATGGATGAGATTAAACAGAACATAAAAGGAGCAAAGATTATTGAGGCCAAACGTTTGAAAGTTACAAGAGATGGGAAAAAGTGTGATAGTTTATCGGTGATGATTAACTTTGATGAAGAGAGATTGCTGACTAAAGTTTACTTAGGGTATATGTGTTATGAGGTCAGAATATGTATACCACCGCTTTTAAGATGTTTTAAATGTCAGAAATTCGGGCACGTTGCGGCGGTCCGCAGAGGGAAACAAAGATGTGGAAGATGCGCTGGAGAACACGGATATGGGAAATGTGAGGCGGGAGCTAGGCTGAAATGTTGCAATTGTGGCGAGGAACACAGTGCAGCTTATCGAGGGTGCATTTATAGCAAGAAGGCAGCTGAGATACAATATGTTAAAGTAACTCGAGGGATTAGTTATGATGAGGCAGTGAAAGGTTTTGCTGAAAAGGAGAAAGCTACTAAGCAAACAAATGCAGGGAATAATAAACCGGTGAACTGTGAGGGCTGTAATATGATAAATAAGGACACACTAATAATGAATAGAAAAGATTTCGTACTGTTTATGGTAGATGCAATTAACTGTTCAGCGCAAACAGACAAAAGAACAGAAAAAATTAAAATTATAGTCGTCTGCAGAAACATATCTTGGTATTACAGGGCTTAGGTGGGAAGCAGTTGAAAAAACACTGAATGAAGGATCAAACAGATCACAGGCAGGGGAGGTGGGATCTTAATAGCAATATGTATTTTGTAATGGAATGCAAGGAGTCATCACAAATGGTCAAGAATTTAAGAAATGTGTATCAGAACTTAAGGAAAAACCTCGGATTCTATGTATACAAGAAACATGGTTGAAACGACAATTAGATTTTGTTTTACAAGGATATACAGCAATTAGGAGGGATAGAAGCAATGGCAACGGTGGAGGAGTAGCACTATTTATAGCCAGTGGGATGGGATATAATATAGTCAACATAGGGCAGAAGTATGAATCAATAATAATCAAAATATGGATAGACAGAAAGTTTGGTAATAATAAACTATTATAATCCATGTAGAAGACTAAGCAAAGATACATTAAACAAATTGGGTGGTGGGATGAAAGGGAAAATAATATGGTGTGGGGATTTCAATGGACACAGTACACTATGGGGATGTAAAAATATGGATGAAAACAGATTAGTGATAGAAGAATTTCTAGGTGATGAAAAACTGATGTGTATAAATAATGGAGAAGGTACAAGATATAATATATCCCAAAACATAAACTGCAATAGATTTAACATTTGTAACTAGAGAATTAGCAGGAATCAGTACTTGGAACGTATTGAAACAAACTGCAGTAGGAAGTGATCACTATCCCATACTCACAATGATTCAGGTTAAAATAGAACAAAACGTAAGATCTAGAGTGTCAGGGTGGAAACTAAATAAGGCAGAGTGGGAGATATTTCAAAAAAGAAGTAAGATGCAGAAAGATTTTCGATGAAAATATATCAGATATAGAAGAAATGAATGATAAATTGGTCACAGCAATTATAAATTTGGCAGAAAAAACAATTCTGAGAAGTAAAGGTACAGGAAAGAGGAAAAATGTTCTATGGTGGAATTGTGAATGTAGTAGATGCATAAAAGCAAGAAATAAAGCATTTAAAATGTTAAAAAGACAACATTCAGTAGAAACATTAATACAATATAGAAGGGCACAAGCAGAAGTTTGGAAAACAATCAGACAAGCAAAGCAAGCATTTTGGAGACAGTATTGTAACAAAATTGGAAGAGAAACTCAACTGTCCGAAATATGGGGCATGATAAGGAAAATGAATGGTATAAGAAGTAGTAAAGAGATTCCTGTGCTTAAAAAGTAAGGACAAAATGGCAATTAACAATGTAGAAAAAACAGCAATATTGGCAAAGACTTTTGTAAACATACATAGCTCGGAGAATTTGACAGTCGAGGCTAGACGGCAAAGGGAGGAGAGGCTTAAGCAAAATTCAGGAATTACGGACAAAAGAGCAACATCAGAAGAAGTGCTGGATACATCCATTAGCATAACAGAAATAGAAAGAGCCATTATGAATGCGTGGCCAACTTCTCCTGGGAAGGATCAAGTATGGGGTATAATACTGAAGCATTTATCAAGAAGTGTACTTCTGTTGTTGTTCCAGTATTAAAACCCAGTAAAGATTCATCCCAACAAATTATAGACCAATTGCACTAACTTCACAGCTAGGTAAACTTATGGAATGAATCATAACTGATAGGCTTACATACTTTCTAGAAAAAAGAAACCTTATTTCTCCCTACCAAAGTGGTTTTCGTAAAGGAAGAACTACAGTAGATTCAATACTTAGCTTGGAATCTGAAATTAGGAAGGCTCAAACAAATAAAGAAATGGTCCTGGCAGTATTTTTTGACATAGAAAAGGCATACGATATGCTCTGGAAAGAGGGAATGTTAATTAAATTGAAAGAACTAGGGGTGGAAGGAAAATTATATAATTGGGTTCCAGACTTTCTTTTTGGTCAAGCGATTCAAGTCAAGGTGGAAACAGTACTCCAGGACATATTTGGTTGAAAATGGAACACCACAAGGTAGTGTCTGCAGTCCATTACTATTTTCCATAGTGATAAATGACATATTTGCGCAAGTTGGACATAGTGAGGGGAAATCCTTGTATGCAGATGATGGAGCTTTATGGGTGAGGGGGAGAAATTTAATTTATATACAAAGGAAATTCAAAATGCAATAAATAAAGTGGAGGAGTGGGCAAATAAATGGGGTTTCAAATTGTCTACAAGCAAGTTCCAAGTGATATGTTGCTCAAGAATTCACAAACCAGTTTCTGTGAAATTATATGAACAAAAATTAGAGCAGGTAAAGGTAATTTGGTTCCTTGGTTTGTTACTTGATGAGAAACTTACATGGAAAAAGCAAATCGAGAAAATTACAAACAAATGTTAAATAAATAAATAACTTATTGAGGGGTCTTGCTGGACAGGACTGGGGTGTGAGCAGGATATCGCTATTCAATATTTATCAAGCTTTAATGAGGGCTACATTGGATTATGGAAGTGTAGCTTGCATGTCAGCTGCAGAAAGTAATTTAAAAATGCTGGATGTTGAGCAAGCTCAGGCCCTCAGGATATGGAGTGGTGCATACAGAACATCACCTGTATCAGTTCTTCAAGTCGAAATGGGGGAAATGCCATTAAGACTTAGAAGAATAAAGCTAATGCTAAATTACTGGGTTAATATCACGGGACATAACTACTCACATCCAGCTAAAGCTATATTAAAAGACCGCTGGGAACATAATAAGTCAAGTTATAATAGCTTTGGATGGATTGGGGATGCAGCAACACAAAAATGGAATATAGCCTTACAGTTCCAATATCTGATGTTCCTCCATGGCTCTTTACAATGCATACAGTAGATAAAAAAACTGCAACAACTTTATAAAAAAAAAAAGTCTAACTATGGAATCAAACAGATAGTACAAGAATATATAGACTTGCAATTTAAAAATGAACTTGTAATATTTACGGATGGATCAAAAGACCCTAGATCTGGCCACACAGGTATTGCAGTCTACATTCCTCAGTGCAAAACTAGTATCAGGAAAAGGACATCAAACCATTTATCAGTGTATACAACAGAATTGATAGCAATATTGAGAGCATTATCTTGGATAGAAGAAAATAATATCAAAAAGGCTGTGATCTGTTCAGACAGTTTGTCTGCATTAACCTCGATCAAATCAAGGAAATCAGAAAGTAGACAGGATATTTTATTGGAGATTTTATGCAAGTTACATACACTGACCAAAAATGGTGTAGAAGTAAGCTCTCTTTGGGTTCCTGCTCATTGTGGAGTGGAGGGTAATGAAAAGGTGGATAATATAGCTAAACAATCACTCAAATCGTCTATCATAGAGGTCCGGATCCCTCTTAGCAAAGTGGAAGTCAAGGGCATTATAAAAACACGTATTGAGGAGACATGGCAGAAGCACTGGGATGAGAGTGAAACGGAGACAACTGTACAAAATACAGAGGCAAGTCAGATACAAAAGATTGTCAAGTGGATGTAGAAAGAGAGAAGTGATCATCAGTTGTTTGAGAATTGGACACACTAATCTTAACTACACATTACACAAAATAGGGAAACATCCAACTGGGTTGTGTGAATACTGTAATCAACCACAAACAGTTGAACATGTATTGATAAAATGTAAGAAGTATTTTTTAAAAAAAAAATGAAGATGTTAGGAGCACTTGAGATAAACAAACTGATGTGGGTATAGAAGACATTTTAAGTGGGAATTCAAGAGAAATACAGATCTGTATCATGAAGTATCTGAAAGACTCAGGTTTATTATATAGAATATAGGGAATACAATTCTTTTCCCTTCTCCTGTTTATCCAATGATCCACACTCCAGCGTAGCAGGTGGTGGTAATGCACCTACTAGCTGGTTTCCCAACCGCCATAAAACAACACAAGAAGAAGCTTCAGTTGTTGGATTGTTCCTGTCCAGACCCCCTGTCTGAATTCCTTCTCTGCCCCTTCCTTCTGAAGCCTTGAGCTGCAACCTGTGTCTGGAGCCTTGCCCTCGCCCTGGAGCCTTGCCTGCAACCTTCACCTGCACCACTGTTGAGTTCAACTGCTGGAGCAAGATGAGAAACTGTCCATCATTGTTTTGAACTGTCTTTGTGTCCACACCTTCACTAGGTAGGTCCGGCCGTTTGTTGCTACCTTGTGTTGGGATCCTTCTGTGTCCACGCCTTCCTAGGTAGGTCTGACCGTTTGCTGCTACCTTGTGTTGGGAACTGTCTCTCTGTGTACGAGTCCTGGCCCTACGTTCTGCTCCCTAGGAGGGGTCCTGACTCTGTGTAGAGCCCTGGCCCCAAGTCCTGTTCCCAAGGACGGGTCCCGGCTCTGTGTTCCATGTCTCTGTGTTCCTGTCCTCCCTCAACCAAGGTTCTACGTTCCTGTCTCCCAAGACCAAGGCTCTGCGTTCCTGTCTCCCTCAACCTAGTCAAGGCTTCGTGTTCTCATCCTGTCCATGTGCTTCGCCCAGCCCTGTGCTGGGGTTCGCTCGTCCTGTCCAAGGCACGTCCAAGAACCTCATCCTGTCCAAGAACCTCATCCTGTCTGCGTGCCTTGTCCTGTGCAGGAGTTCCACATCCGGTCCTGCAGCCATGTCATATCTTCGTCTAGTTCTGGAGTCCAAGCCAGAGTCAAGACCCAGATTCTGGGTCCTTGCCCAGTCTCTGGCTCGGAGTCCATATCCAAGCCACAAAGAATCCAAGCCATGTCCAGTCTGGTAGCCACGTCATGTCCTCACCTAGTTCCGGGGTCTGAGCCCGAGGCAAGTCCCAGGTTCTGGGCCCTTGTCCAGTCTCTGGCTCGGAGTCCAAGCCCAGGCTCCTAGTTTCCAGTTCCTAGTCCTGGTCCCGCTTGCCTAGCCAATGTCCTAGCCCAAGTCTGTGTTCTTGTCCCAGCTCCTAGTCTGCATCCAGTCACGTCCCTAACTCTAGTCCTGTCCTGTTCCTAGTACTTCAGTGTCTGTGTCTTGCATTTGGGTCCGCAACCAGCCGCCCCTTATGACAACTGGTGGCTGATGGCACCTCATGGATACCCAATCCTGAGCTGCTAGATCTACTCATAGTCTTCCCCCATTTAGGTTGTACCACACAACATGATGACGTGTATTTTCACCATGAAGATGGGGATTCCTCTCCACGAGGGCTGTGCAGTGAGCACTTCTACCAATACTATTGTGGACAGATGCATCTGCGGCAGGTAGACTGGTGAGGAAGAGATTAAGTAGGTTTTTCCCTCTTGTTGGTTGCCCCATCATCGGCCTCAGACCCAATCTAGCAGCAATGCAACTGTACCTAATAACATAAAAATGTTAATAAGCTGCATAGTTGCTACAGTACAAGTTCTGTGCCTAGATGCTGACATTTTCACCTAGGGCAAGGCATAAAATTAAAGAATTATTTGTTACCTTTGGAATTTTTCACTGCTTACCTTCTCTAGATCTGGTTGAATCCATTCTTCTCTCCAATCAAACATTGGTGTTGGTAATATTCATCATCAGCAACACTGGAAGAGAGGATCTAGAGGAGGCTATTTAGCCCCTTGACTTTATTTCTCTATTTGGCAGAGTCATGACAGATTTATGACCTATCTCCATAGACCTACAATTTCCCCATTTTTAATTCCTTTGAGTGTGTCAAATATCCAGAATTAACATATGACCCTGCATTACGTTATCATTATTATTTTCAAATTATAGTAAAATTCCAATAATTTGTCATCCCGTTCTGATGATTTGGTATCTGGTTCACTCATTAGTCCGGTGTGAGCTGGGGGTCCAGGGTGCAAACAGACTGTACGGCCAGAGCTGTGGGTTCGGCGAGAGGCTGGGTTTGCAATCAGAGTCAGGGTCCTGAGTGCTTGTATATTTTCCACTCCTCTTAAACTTACTGGGTTCACTGGAACATTTATTATACCAATGTGTAGTGTGTAAAAGAAGTGAAATACTGTATGTATTTAGTAATGGCTGCCTTGAAATTACTGTATTACTTGGTTTAATGATGTCCTTCAGGGGAAGAAAGCTTCTCCAATCAAAGTTCAAAGTACATTTATTATCAAGTTATGTATTCTATATACAGCTTTGAGATTCATCTTCAATCTGGCCTGGATCTGTAATCAGACCCACTAATGTGATTGACTCTTAACAATCATCTTAGTTCAAGAGCAATTAGGGACAGACAATAAATATTGGCATTGTGTGAATGAATGCCATAACAAAGGTCCATGTTGCAAATTGCTGTCTCTTCACATGTAAGTTTTTATGTGGGTCAAGTTGAATCTGGGTACTTTGCATTTTGGTTTAACAAGACCTCAAAATTCCATTCAGTTCAAATGAACTTTTTGGAATGTACATTGCACCATTTGACTGAATGTAATGAAGTGGGAAGTGTTGTTCCAAGACTCTGGTAAAGCTGGGATCAGTGAATATTTGTCATCTCTGGTGGAAATACTTGATGCTGATATATGGAGAGGTGTTCCAATATTCCTTATCATGAAATGTGTTTTTAAAAAAAAAGTTTAAAAAAAGACCTCTAAATACTTTGGCTTTTTAAATATTTTTAAATATCTTTGCAAAATGATTCCCAGAAATTACTATTAAATAATTAGGGTGAAATATGCATTGAGATGAATTAATTTAGTCTCAATTAATTGCTGCATATTTCAGACTATTGCTGTGTTATCAGATTACTTGAATTTAATCATACTTGAAATCACTTTCCTAATAATTAATTTGAAATTCTAGATTCTTGAGGACGTCTGAAGTGTAATATGGCTTGGAAGGTATCCTTTGGATACTGATGTATCCTTTCTGCCATTTGTGCAGCATAGACCAGGTTGGGAAAATAGCCAGGTTCTGGCCTGTAAATTATGCGTAAGGTTTATTCTACTGCAGCAGTGCTGGTGGATGCCTTGGTACCATGTCAGAGGTACAAGGAAGTAATAGTCATTATGAATACATGGTCTGCCCCAGTGGCCCAGTTACTGGCAGACCCACTCAGAGCAGGAAGGCCCCACAGAGTGCATTTGGTCTACATTAAGTTAGTGCCTACATTTGCATCTTGACTGAGTGTCCACAAAGAGAATGAGAGGAAAAATGGCCACGTCCCAATTATTAGCACTGCAGTGTGGAATGTTATCTGGATTTTATGTTGTTGGGTGTGGGGTGGTAGGAGGAAGGCTGCCAATTTTCAGCAAAGACGACCACAGAACAGCCTTGGAAGCCAACACTGGGCAGCCATAACTTTGAATGGCACAGCTTTAGACTGCCCCTTCACATGAGTGGTAGCAGTCTGGGCTGGCTGGTTGGGAGGCAACAACAAGGGGACTGATGGAATGGCATTAATGTGGCTTTCGTGGTTGAACAGCCTTCAACGTCTGCTATTGTGGAACGTAGTTTCAAGCTTTGCCAAAATGCCAAGTATTTCAGGGATTTATGAAACATATGAATTTTAGGTAGGAGTCTGATTGATAGAAATTGTTGATAGGTGAGTAATTGTGGGTTGTGATGTATTAAGTGTCCGAGGCTAGCAAAGCAATTAATGGGATATGATATTTGAAGATGCATTCACTGACTTGGACCACTCCAGTGAGGTGGTTGAACTTTTTGCAGCACTCCATTCAGATAGTGAGGGATTGACCCCAGAAAATGCAGGCACATCTACCTCCTCCCACTGCTGAACATGTCTAGAAGATCTCTTGTTCTCCTGTGGACATCAAATGTCTCTTCTTTTCTTCATCTCTTGCAGCAAGCCTTCCAATGGAACAGAAGAGAACTGTGCTGCCCCACTCCTGAATCTCTCCCAGGCAGCTTCAGCTCTAGAATACCTCTAGGTCACGATGTACCTCTTCTTTAAGAGAAGCGGGCTGGTTTTAAACACCACTGGTGAGTTATAGCAGGTGAAAATAAAATAAAGTACATCTGAAATAAAAACAAGTGCTGGAAAAGTCCTGATTGTTTGACCCCTTATTCTGAGCCTGTGACCCCTGGTTTGAAATACGCCAGCTAGGGTAATCTACACCTCACACCCATCTCATCCAGCCCTGTGGAATTTTATATTTCGATGAAACCACCTCCCATTTTTTGTTCTAATTGTGTTTTCTTGTAAAAATTGTGTATAATTTATCTTTCATTTGTTTTTCTTGTGAATACTGTTTATCTGATGCCAAGTATCCGTCATGCTGCTGCAAGTAAGTTTTTTTTTATTGTACTTGTGTGGCACAATATGTACTCATGCACAAAACAGTAAACTTGACTGATAAACTCAACCTTGATATTCTTCTAAACTCTAGTGAGTTAGGGTCTAGTCTGCTTAATCTCTCCCTTATATGACACCCCCCCCCCCCTTCAGTATTCAGTCCGGTGCAATTTTGATTACCCTTCGTTATGTAGGGAGATGAGACTTGTGCATTTTGTTCCAAATGTAGTCTCATCAGCATCCTACATAATTGGAGCAAGATAGTTCCACCCTTGTGCTCAAATCTTCTTGAAATTGTGATCCAGCAGAGACCCACAGGAGTGATCAGTTGCAGGCTCCATTATTAATGCAGGCATTGTAAATGTCACTCTGGTAAATCATATTGCATATCTTCAACTATTGGTCACAAATCATGAGCTTAATGACAGTCGTGGCTTTGCTTATTGAAAAAGGTCATGTAGTACTTGTCATTTCTTGGCACTTGCATGCAATACATGGGTCAAATACAATTACTCAGCATCCTGCTGGACAACATCAATTATGTTCAGATATCACTGGCTTTGCCAGGTGGAGACATTTGTATCTTATTGGTGTAACATTGGAAACAGCTTTGTGAACAATCCTAGATGGATCTCCTTTGGAAACGATGACGATAAATAAAAGAGGTTGCGTCCACAAATATGAATAAATTCTTTCTCATTTAATTTTTCATGGCAGCATTTATTGTCCATTGCCAATTGCCCCTGAGCTGAGCAGCTAGTTAATATTCAACCATATTTGTAAATCTAGATTCACATCTGGTCAAGACTGGGTAAGGATGGCAGATTTTTTTTTTTAACAGATGGACTTCTATAACAATTCTGTATTCATGGTCACCTTTACTGAGACTTGTCCTTTTTTTTAAAATTGCAAACATAGAATATTTTGCATAAAACAAATTTTAGAGCTTCTTGCTTTATAACATATGGCCATCTTTTCCTTGTCTGTAACTTCTATTGCTTTTAATCATCCATGATTGAAAGCAATAGGTGTACTTTACAGAATATAGTCAAGATGGAGATAAATTTAAGAAAGGGGTAGTGAATACAGGGCTGAAGGTGCTTGAATACATGCAGTGTACAAAACAAGTTAGATGAGCTCATACTAGAAAGATGCAGGTACAACTGTGCTGAAAGAAGATCATGTATCGAAAGGACAGGCAGGTAGACAGAGGGTGTGGAGTGGGCTGGCTCTGTTGGTAAAGAATGAAATCAAATCCTTAAAGAGATGACATAGGATTGGAAGATGTAGAGTCTCTGTGGGTAGAGTTAAGAAACTGCAGGGATAAAAAGACCCTGATGGGAGTTATATACAGGCATTGAAGAGTAGCCAGAATGTGGGATATGAATTACAAAGGGAGATAGAAAAGGCATGTAATAAGGGCAATGTTATGATAGTC